>NC_138189.1:36218710-36818710 GCF_964194105.1 Spermophilus citellus | reverse complement strand
AAGCTTTTTACTTGAAGTAATTTCATAATTTTAGGAAATTTACAAAAATTGTAAAAAGTAATTCTTTGTATCTCGCTCAGATTTGAGTGCCTTTCCTAACCACAGTAAGGGTGTCTTTCCTAACCACAGTAAAATAATCAAAACCAAATAATTAACATCTGCACCATATTAACAAAACAGGGAAGCCCTTCAAATTTCCACAATCTTTCCACTGAAGGACTTTATCTTTGCCAAGACACAGTCCAGGATCCCTTATTGCATTTAATTTTCCTATCATTTCTAGTCAGCTTTTTTTTTTTGCTGTTCTGACTAACGGATTTGACCAGAAAAACTGTAGAGGATACATAATTTATTAGAGGGTTCATGGTTTCAGAGGTCTTGGTCCATAGAAGGCCGGCTCCATTCTTTGAAGTTGAGGTGAAGCTCAACATTATGGTGGGAGAGGTGGCAGAGGGAAACAGCCATATCAAGGTCATCAGAAGCCAAAAGAGAGACTCCATTCTCCAGATTCAAATATATTTCCAAAGCCACGCCCGCCCCAATTCCCACCTCTCCCAGCCATACCCTATCACTTCACTTGCCACTCAATTAATCCCTATCAGGGGATTAAATCATGGATTGGGGTAAGACTCTCACAACCCAATCATTTCCCCTTTTAACCTTCTTTCACTGTCTCACATGTGAGTTATCGGGGGACACCTCACATTCAACTGTAACAATATTTCATTCATTTCTAATCTGTGACAATACCACACAGTTCCCTTATCTTTCATGATCTTGAAACTTGCTTAGATTATTGGCTACTTATTGAGTAGAACGATGTTCCACAGTTGGGATTTTTATGGTGTTTACTCATGATTAAATTGAGACTTTGTATTTTTGGCAAGAACACCACTGAAGTGTTCTGCCCTTGTTATGTGCCTTAGATTAGGAAGTTTATTATGGTGTCAATTTGTGTCAGTGTTGATATTACCTTGAATTCTTATTGAAGTGGTGTCTGCCAAGTTGTTCAACATTAATGTTCCAGGATTCATCTGGAATAAATGTCTTAGAAGAAATATTTCTAGAATGTAAGTATTCTATTTTTCTCAAACTTCCAACCACTAATTTTAGCATATGGCAGTGAATTTTACAATTATTAGTGTGATTTCTTAATAATGATTTTCCATTTACCTCATCACTTCTGTACTTATTAACTGTAGTTCTTCTAAGTGGACAGGCTAGGCTTCCTTCTTCCCTCTATTTTATCCAATTATTTATTTATATTAGTATGGACTCATAGATATTGGACATTTTGTTGCATGAGTTATAGTCTATTATTATGGTTTATTTTTTACTATTTAAATTTTACTGATTGTTATTTGGAGTTATTGCAGGTGACTTTTTGTGTTTCAATTTTTTCTTTTAATTTTAAAGTAGTACACCCTCTGCCTATCTTATTTTCAAAATAATTTTCTTTACTCTCTGGTACCACAAGTTCCTCTAGGATTATTATGTGTCTTCTCTTCCCCAGCTTTGAAACCATCCTAGGGAATTCTGCTTTCTTTGGTTGGATAATCATATTCTATTTAGAAAACGAAGAGTTTGATGCTAGATTTGCAAAGATATTTAATAGGTGTGTAGTGCTACAAATGGACTTGCAGTCTCTAAAGCTAATGAATGTTTTCAATTTCATTACATATAGTTAAATTGCTAAGCAAAGTAGCCCTATAATTCCTTAGGAAGTCTGGAAGGATGCTGCTTGATCTATAGTCCCACCAACATTTCAGATTATCAGATCTAAAATATTTAGCAATGTAATAAGTACAACCTTTCCTTTATTTCTTTATTTACCTGAAATAAATATTAACCATTTGATTTTTTATTTTCTATACACTGCCTTTATATCTTCATATTGCCAAAAGTATCTTTGCCAACATACTTTCATTGCACTGTTAGTCTTTTAATTATTGCTTTTCAAGTATTACCTATATTTTCTGGGTAAAAATGTTTGTTAATATAGTAGGATTGGAGTTATATACATAAGAAACTTTATAATAGTGACTTATTGATATTACAAATTTACTTATTTTTATGCAAAGAAGGCTGAAACTGATTCTATTGGCATGTATGATGGATCCTATATAAAAATAAGAAATGTATCCATCTTTTTTTTTCACTCCATTATTCTGAACACATGGGTGTCATCATCAGTATATTTCATGGTCCAGATTACTTTTGGAATTCCAATAATCAAAATCATATTCTGAGAAAGACAGCAATTTAGAAACAAATGGTTTAAATATTTCTTTTAAAGGAGATTTCACAAGGATATCTTAACATTTTCCCTGTTATATCTTATTGATACTGGGAATGGTTACCTTTTAGATGAAGTGGAGTCTGGGAAACATAGTCTTTTGTTTTGAGGGGAGGATACCCACTAAATACCAGAGTTCTCATACTAAAGTGTAAACTATTTATAATTATTGGGATAGATAAATAACAGTCGCTCCACAATTACCTGTGTTTCTTGTCAATTACCTAAATATCTCACAACAAACCACCCCAAAGCTTATATCCTGAATTCAGTACCTTTATATTTAGGTTATGATTTTTGGGGATGGTTATTTGACTGTGATCAATTGAATTCTGATTTTGGTTACTCAAGTATTGTGATCAGCTTAGCATAACTAGACAGCTCTGCTTTCTGGTTGTTTCAGTCAGATTTTTCACTGCTGTAACCAAAAGTCCTGACAAGAACAATTTTAGAGCTGAAAAGTATATTTGGCGGCTCACACTTTTAGAGGTCTTGGTCAATAGATGGCCTATTCCATTGCTCTGGACCAGAATGGAGCCAGAAGAATGTAGAGGGGGAGAGCAGCTCAAAATGTGGCACCAGGAAGCAGAGAGAGAGAGAGCTCTGCTTAACAAGGAAAAAATACAAGACCTAAAGGCAGGCCCCCATGTACTCACTTTCTCCAGTCAAACCCTTTCCACCTGCAATTACCACCATGTTAACCCTTATCAGAGAATTAATGCTTTGACGAGGTTAAAGCTCTTATAATACAATCATTCATCTGTAAACCTTGGCATTATCTCACACATGAGTTATTTGGGGACACCTCATCTCTAAACCATAACATTGGGATTCTCCCCTTCTAGGTGGCCCCTTATATCTTCTTCATTTAGTCTTTTATTCTCTACCCAAAATTTCAGATTCTTTCACATATAAGCATCAGATTTCCCAGAGAATGACCAAAAGTGTTCTAGTCCATTTGAGGCCCATGCTCAGACTGCACATCTTCTGTTTCCTTTCATTTTGCTTGACAACACATACTACAAAGTCAGACTAGAACCAAGAGTTCGAAAATATACTCTGACTCTTTATTGAAGGACCTGCAAAGTCACATTTCTAGAGAATAATAATGAGTAATTATAGCCATTTCAACAGTGTACTACAATCACACACCAGCTGCTGAAACTATGCATGTTTGGTCTCCTAAGTTTGTTTGTAGCTGTTGCTTCCTTGCTCTTACTTAGGTGTCTTTATAATTAATCTGTTGTCTCTCTCTTATCCCCCAACCAAAATAGTACCTGTAATTGAGTTCAATTGATTATGTATGTATGTGAGTGACAACACATGCAAGAACACATAGATAACAGAAGATTTTGCTCCATAACCTTTGACAGTTTGCAAAGCGTTCCATTCCTTTTTCAAATATATGTGTTTATGTATATTATATGTATATAATATATATATATATATATACACACACACATGCATATTTACATACATATACATATGTGCCATATTATTAATAGCACTCTGTTTATACACACATATATAACTGGTCAACTCAACTACAGGTACTTTCTTAGAGTGGAGGGTTAGGGAGGAAAACTGTTTTAATAAAAGGAGACAATGAAATAATCAAAAGCAATATATATGTGTGTATGTATGTGTGTATGTGTGTGTGTATATATATATATGTGTATATATATATATATATATATATATATATATATATATATATATATTGACAACAGAATGCTATGCTTTGCAAATTGTCAAACATTATGGCATGGAAATTGTATTATTCATGTTATGTTGTACCATGTGCAAGTTATAATCATCCCCTAGAAGAAATTGAACAACAACAACAACAGCAAAATAATTATGTACAGAATTACTTCTTTATGGGTCAATTAGAGCTTAGGTTAAAACTCTTAGCAGATGTATGGCCAGGATTATTTGAAAAATATAATTTGAAATTAGCTAAATGACTTTCATGACATTTCAAAATGTTGTTTTGAATAAGCTCAAGAAGCATGGTTATTAGCTGGTAGAGTAGATGCCTAATGACTTAACCAATATCCTCCATTTACCTTTTAAAACATAAATCTTTTAGTATTGGTAAGGAACAACCAGACAGTTTTTCTCTGCTTTGTTTTAGTTTGTGTATTTCAGAGATGATGGCTTCTAGGAAGAATCAGAGAGTCAATGACCTGCTAAAGTCGTGTCCTCAGACCACCCATCAGGACTTTTCCAATACAAAATTTTTCTTCTCTACTGACTTATTTCCTATCAATGTACTTAATTTTCCCTTTTTACTTGATTTGTAAAAATTCTGTTGTGCAGATATTAGATATGGTATGTTCAGAGAATTGGCAAGATAGAGAATGAGCTCATTATGAATCTTATAGGGAGAAAGTTAGTGGCATTGCCCCTGCCATTAAAAAAATTATAAAAAAAGAAACAAATAAAAAATATGAAAATGACAATTATTTTGTATTAAAGCAGTTGATAAAAATCCATTTATGAAACAAGGATTCTGAACTTACTTTAAAATCTCTTTTAGGGATCAGGTTACTTACTCATAAAGCTGAAAGGAACCTACTCTTTCAGTCTTTATTTCACGAACCTGAAGGACAAAAGTGACGATTTGTGGATTGGGAACTACTGATCAGAACCTTGCTGATCCCGTCACATTTCCAATTAATGTTCTTATCCCATTGACAATGAAAACTGTATATTTCAATATGTTTGGTGGATTCTACTTTAATATTCAACACAGGGCTGTACACAAGATATAGTCTCCAAGGGCATGAACCAAAGGACCCATTACTCCAATTCTAGTAGATCCCACCTCCAATAATACCTTCAGATTATTAATGCACTGATGAGATCAAGGCCTCATGATTTAATCTCTTCTCCAAAGCCCACATCTGAATGTTGCTGCATTGGTTACCAAGCCTTTTAGGGACATTGAGGATTCAAACTGTAACATAATACAGGATAGACTAGCATCTAAAACACACTAAAAATGAATTTCCCTAAAAATGAAAAGATGAAATATGGTATATTAAGAACTATGTAATGTTTTGAACAACCAACAATAAAATAATTTAAAAAAAAAGATAGCTCATGGTGTTTTACCAATCACTAAAGTAATTTTTCAATGGGGAACTGATTTAAAGTTTTCATAATTCCAAGTAAAGGAAAACATTTTGAGTTAATCAAATTAACTGTTTAAATTGCTGAAGCAACTTAATTAAAACTACATCAAGTAATTTGCATAAATCACACCATCAATTGTTTTTCTTGAAATCTGTTTAGTTATGATTTGTATAAAGAAAATAAGTTCTCATAGATATTAATATAAACCAGCTTCTTAAACTCCTTGTACTATTATGGAGCATTATAAATTTGTCATTACTTAAACTTGATATTTTAATGTTTTATACAATTTAAGTTTTCTATTTTGGAAAATATAGCTCTGTGCTTTCTTATTTTATGAATTTCTGAGGATGAAATTAATCTAAAAAGGGTATCATTCATCAAATAACTGAGTGGATTTACTTTATGGCATTAAAAATGCTTTGTTGCTTCTTATGTGGCTTTATATATATATATATATATCAAATAAAGTTTATTATTAATATCTTTAAAGTCCTGTAGGTTTGCATTTATGTTCCTTTGGCCATTCTGACAGGTAGTTACATCTATGATTTGTGTTCATTATTACTATATTTCTTTGAACTTAAGTAATATTCATGGTGATCTCTGAAATATAAATTGTTTACATTCACTTTTTTTTGAGATTTATATATACATGTAATTCATCCATTTACTCACTCAACACATATATTTTGAGTAGCTATTACATTCCATGCGTTACTTTTTTCCAATGTCTATAGTAGAAAGAGAATTTACTATAGTAAAAATCTAAAAGTAAACAGAATATTGTGTGAGGCTGTCCATAAATTTCATAATCAATACAATACAGAAGAAAACAGTTGACTACAAATAATTTTTTAAAAGTGATATTGTTTTTAAATTTTCCGGGACAAAATGTTCATATATTTTGTAATTAATTATTTGATTTATACATATTTTGGGGCTACAATATGGTAATTAAATACATACATACATTGTGTAATGATCAAAAAAAGATAGCATTTCTTTTTTTAAAAATAACTTTATTTTGTTTATTTATATTTTTGTGGTCCTGAGGAGCAGACCCAATGCTTTACTCATGCTAGATAAGCACTCTACCACTGAGTTATAACCCCAGCTCAAGATAGTCAGCATTTCTATTTCTTTAATCATTTATAATGTTTTTGATCAACACATCATAATTGAACATATTTTGAGGTACACTCTTAAATTCTGAACATATTTACAAAGAAAGTAAAAAAAAAAATTGAAAACCTAGAAGAAATAGTTGAGACAAATAGAGATCCATCAGGAAAGAGAACTGTCAAAAATCTCCTGACCACAAGGAACTAACATTCTGGCAGTGGAGATCCTTATTGAGCAAAGATGATGAGTCAAATGTATATATTAAAAAATACTTAAAGATTAATGCTAGAGAGAAAATTCAGCAGGGAACTGTGCGATAAAATCGGGGCTTTAATACATTTAGTTAAGGTGTGATGGATGTCCTCACTGAAAATGTGAGTGTTGGTTAAAGAATTGAAGAAAGTGAATGAATTAACCATGCTGATAGAGATCGAGAAACAATGGACAATGCAAGTTCCCCAGAGTCACCCGGAGATCACAAGGACAGGCATGCTGAAAGACAGTGAGTGAGGTGGAGAGGGCCAGAAAATGTCAGCTCTGCCAGGTGAGAGTAACCATGTGAAGCCTGATAAGGAGTTTGGCCTTTCCTTTGAAGCCATTGGAGCGTTTAGAGCAGAGGAGAGCTACAATCAATTCAACATTGTAACAAGATCATGCTGTCCCTATATTAAGACTACAGAAAGGGACTTAAGCCACTGAAGAAGCAAGAAGACCCATGAGGAGGTTATGCAAAATTCCAGACAAAATATGTTATCACTGATGTTTTAATCAAATTTCTTCTCCTTCTCCTTCTCCTTCTCCTTCTCCTTCTCCTTCTCCTTCTCCTTCTCCTCTCCTTCTCCTTCTCCTTCTCCTTCTCCTTCTCCTTCTCCTTCTTTTTGGTGGTGCTGGGGATTAAACCAGGGGACTTGTTCATGCTAGGCAAGCACTCTACCAACTGAGCTACATCCTCAGCCCCCTGTTTTAATCAAATTTCTATCATTATGACAAAATACCTAGAAAATTGACTTGAAAGAAGGAAAGTTTTATTTTGGCTGATGGTTTCAGAATTGTCAGGCCATAGTTAGTTGATGTTTCTACTTTGGGGCCTGTGTGTGGTAAGGGGAGAAGAGTATAGCAGGGAGTCGATGATAGAGCAAAGATACTGACCTCATGGTGGCCAGGAAGCAAAGAAAGAGAGAGAGGTGAGTGTCCTCATATCACCTTCAAGGAACACCATCAATGATCTCATTTCCTTCTACTAGGCTCCATTTTCTAAAACTTCTATCACCTACACATTAGGATGACAACTGAGATTTTATCATGTGGGTCTTTGAGGCACACTCCAGATCTAAACTATGGCAACCATATGCCAGGAGGACAAATAGCAGTGGTATTGAGAAGCCATCAAATTTCAGATGTGTTTTCAAAGCAGAGACAACTGAGATGGCTGATGGATACAGAGTATGAGGGAAAGGATTCAAAACCTGAATACCTGGAAGAAATGTTACCTAAGTATACCACATGAGATGGCAAACCTGCAGGAGGAACTTGTGTTGGAAGGGGGGTTATCGTAACCTGAGAGCAATAACAAGAGTGAAGACTCATTATTGACAGATGTACATATGCCAAGTAGGTGATTGGATATTACCAGTCTATAGATCATATAGAGGGTTTACATAAGAGAAATAAATTTAGAAGTCATTGGCATATGGATGATCACTATTAATTTTTGTTGAGTTAGGCATTTGAAACTATGAATCTTCAAATGAGCTCTTTAACATTATTCAATGAATTCTGAAACAATGCTTTAATGTTATCTTTGACTTCTAAGTCTGCAGCTTCAATTTGTATTTATCTTATTTATATTATTTAGATTATTGTTTTTAAATGTATAGGGGAGAAAGATTTTATTTCTGATATTGTCATTGATGTTTAGTTTAATTAAATTTATTGGTTTTATTTGTGGTAATTCCAAAGGGGTTGTGCCAATTTTTAATCTCATACAATTTTACATTGTTAAGTATATTGCTGCATATTTATACTTAAAATTTGCCAATCAGTTGAATATGAAATGGAATCACATTCTAGTTTACTTCACATTGCTTTAATAAGTGCGAGTCTCTCTCATAAATAATAATGACAATAATGATATATATTTGCTGAACTCTGATGTAACCAAGTTCCTTTTTGTGTGTTTTTGCATAAACTAATCTCATCAATTTTATTACCGCCCTGTGAATTAGATGCTAGTATTATCTACACTTAAAAAAAAAACAAATAGAACAAAGTATTTTCCAATCTTGCATGCATAGCATGAAATTGGTGGAGCCAATACCCAAGCCCAGCTGTATTACATCAGAAACCAGACTGTCAACCTCAATGAGTGACTACCTTTCCTTCTATGAGCATATTTATTTCAGCCTTTTGTGATTGTTCTGTGAAATTCTTGCAAGTATATTTGGGTAATTTAAAATTTTGTTTGCTCTCCTTTATTTATGGACTCTACTAAAGTACTGTTTTGTGTTCTCAGGATATAAATTCTTTTTTGGTTATGTGTGGCAGTTTTCTATTTTTTAACCTTTGCACCAAATAATATTTTCCCCTATCTTTTGCACCCAAACTTTGTTTTCTTACTCTTCAGTTAAATATTTTTAATTAAAATATACTTTATTTAAAAAAAATGTTGTGTTCATTTTTATCCTTGTAATTGAAACATTGTTGCAGTAATATTGATTTTATTTTTTTTTCTTTTTTCTTTTTTATTGGTTGTTCACAACATTACAAAGCTCTTGACATATCATATTTCATACATTAGATTGAAGTGGGTTATGAACCCCCAATTTTACCCCAAATGCAGATTGCAGAATCACGTCGGTTACACATCCACAATTTTACATAATGCCCTATTAGTAATTGTTGTATTCTGCTACCTTTCCTATCCCCTACTATCCCCCCTCCCCTCCCCTCCCATCTTCTCTCTCTACCCCATCTACTGTAATTCATTTCTCTCCTTGTTTATTTTCCCATTCCCCTCACAACCTCTTATATGTAATTTTGTATAGCAATGAGGGTCTCCCTTCATTTCCATGCAATTTCCCTTTTCTCTCCCTTTCCCTCCCATCTCATGTCTCTGTTTAATGTTAATCTTTTCTTCTTGCTCTTCCTCCCTGCTCTGTTCATAGTTGCTCTCATTATATCAAAGAAGACATTTGGTATTTGTTTTTTAGGGACTGGCTAGCTTCACTAAGCATAATCTGCTCTAGTGCCATCCATTTCCCTGCAAATTCTATGATTTTGTCATTTTTTATTGCTGCATAGTACTCCACTGTGTATAGATGCCACATTTTTTTTTATCCATTCATCTATTGAAGGGCATCTGGGTTGGTTCCACAGTCTAGCTATTGTGAATTGTGCTGCTATGAACATCGATGTGGCAGTATCCCTGTAGCATGCTCTTTTAAGGTCTTCAGGGAATAGTCCAAGAAGGGCAATAGCAGGGTCAAATGGTGGTTCCATTCCCAGCTTTCCCAGGAATCTCCAAACTGCTTTCCAAATTGGCCGCACTAATTTGCAGTCCCACCAGCAATGTACAAGTGTACCCTTTTCTCCACATCCTCACCAGCACTTGTTGTTGTTTGACTTCATAGTGGCTGCCAATCTTACTGGAGTGAGATGGTATCTTAGGGTGGTTTTGATTTGCATTTCTCTGACTGCTAGAGATGGTGAGCATTTTTTCATGTACTTGTTGATTGATTGTATATCCTCCTCTGAGTAGTGTCTGTTCAGGTCCTTGGCCCATTTGTTGATTGGGTTATTTGTTATCTTATTGTCTAATTTTTTGAGTTCTTTGTATACTCTGGATATTAGGGCTCTCTCTGAAGTGTGAGGAGTAAAGATTTGTTCCCAGGATGTAGGCTCCCTATTTACCTCTCTTATTGTTTCTCTTGCTGAGAAAAAACTTTTTAGTTTAAGTAAGTCCCATTTGTTGATTCTTGTTATTAACTCTTGTGCTATGGGTGTCCTATTAAGGAATTTGGAGCCCGACCCCACAATATGTAGATCGGAGCCAACTTTTTCTTCTATCAGACGCAGAGTCTCTGATTTGATATCAAGCTCCTTGATCCATTTTGAGTTAACTTTTGTGCATGGCGAGAGAAAGGGATTCAGTTTCATTTTGTTGCATATGGATTACCAGTTTTCCCAGCACCATTTGTTGAAGATGCTATCCTTCCTCCATTGCATGCTTTTAGCCCCTTTATCAAATATAAGATAGTTGTAACTTTGTGGATTAGTCTCTGTGTCCTCTATTCTATACCATTGGTCCACCCGCCTGTTTTGGTACCAGTACCATGCTGTTTTTGTCACTAGTGCTCTGTAATATAGTTTGAAATCTGGTATCACTATACCACCTGATTCACACTTCCTGCTTAGAATTGCTTTTGCTATTCTGGGTCTTTTATTTTTCCATATGAATTTCATGATTGCGTTATCTATTTCTACAAGAAATGCCGTTGGGATTGAGATTGGCATTGCATTAAACCTATAGAGAACTTTTGGTAATATCGCCATTTTGATAATGTTAGTTCTGCCTATCCATGAACAGGGTATATTTTTCCATCTTCTAAGATCTTCTTCTACTTCTCTCTTTAGGGTTCTGTAGTTTTCTGTAGTTTTCATTGTATAAATCTTTCACCTCTTTTGTTAGGTTGATTCTATAGTATTTTATTTTTTTTGAGGATATCGTGAATGGAGTGTTTTTCCTCATTTCCGTTTCAGAAGTTTTGTCGCTGATATACAGAAATGCCTTTGATTTATGCGTGTTGATTTTATATCCTGACACTTTGCTGAATTCATTTATTAGTTCTAGTAGTTTCTTTGTAGACCCTTTTGGGTCTTCTAGGTATAGAATCATGTCATCTGCAAATAGTGATAATTTAAGTTCTTCTTTTCCTATTTTTATGCCTTTAATTTCTTTCGTCTGTCTAATTGCTCTGGCCAGTGTTTCGAGAAATATACTGAATAGAAGTGGTGATAGAGGGCATCCCTGTCTTGTTCCAGATTTTAGAGGGAATGCCTTTAACTTTTGTCCATTCAGAATGATGCTAGCCTGAGGCTTAGCATGGATAGCTTTTACAATGTCAAGGTAAGTTCCTGTTATCCCTAGTTTTTCTAATGTTTTGAACATAAGGTGATGCTGTACTTTGTCGAATGCTTTCTCTGCGTCTATCGAGATGATCATATGGTTCTTATCTTTAAGTCTATTGATGTGGTGAATTACGTTTATTGATTTCCGTATATTGAACCAGCCTTGCATCCCAGGGATGAATCCTACTTGATCATGGTGCACAATTTTTTTTGATGTGTTTTTGTATTCGATTCGCCAGAATTTTATTGAGGATTTTTGTATCTAGGTTCATTAGAGATATTGGTCTGTAGTTTTCTTTCTTTGAGGTGTCTTTGTCTGGTTTCGGAATCAGGGTGATGTTGGCCTCATAGAATGAATTTGGAAGAGCTCCCTCTTTTTCTATTTCCTGAAAAAACTTGAAAAGTATTGGTATTAATTCTTCTTTAAAGGTTTTGTAAAACTCCGCTGTATACCCATCCGGTCCTGGGCTTTTCTTGGTTGGTAGTCTTTTGATGGCTTCTTCAATTTCATCCATTGATATTGGTCTGTTCAAATTGTGTGTATCCTCCTGACTCAGTCTGGGCAAATCATATGACTTAAGAAATTTATCGATGTCTTCACTATCTTCTATTTTATTGGAATATAGGTTTTCAAAATACTTTCTAATTGTCTTCTGTATTTCTGTAGCATCTGTTGTGATATTGCCTTTTTCATCCCGTATGTTAGTAATTTGAGTTCTCTCTCTTCTTCTCTTCGTTAGCTTGGCTAAAGGTCTGTCGATCTTATTCATTTTTTCGAAGAACCAACTTTTAGTTTTGTTAATTTTTTCAATAGTTTCTTTTGTTTCAATTTCATTGATTTCCGCTTTGATTTTAATTATTTCTAGCCTTCTGCTACATTTGCTGTTGTTTTGCTCTTCCTTTTCTAGGGCTTTGAGATGAAGTGTGAGCTCATTTATTTGTTGGTTTTTTCTTTTTTTGAGGAATAACCACCAGGCGATGAATTTTCCTCTTAAAACTGCTTTCATTGTGTCCCATAGATTCCGATATGTTGTGTCTGTATTTTCGTTTATCTCTAAGAATTTTTTGATTTCCTCCTTTATGTCTTCTGTAACCCATTGATCATTCAGTAACATATTGTTCATTTTCCATGTGATGTAGGATTTTTCCTTCCTTCTTTTATCATTGATTTCCAGTTTCATTCCATTATGATCAGATAAAATGCATGGTATTATCTCCACCCCTTTATATTTACTGAGGGTTGCCCTATGGAATAATATATGGTCTATTTTTGAGAAGGATCCATGTGCTGCTGAGAAAAAAGTATATCCATTTGATGATGGTTGATATATTCTATATATGTCAGTTAAGTCTAGGTTATTGATTGTGATATTGAGTTCTATAGTTTCTTTATTCAATTTTTGTTTGGAGGATCTGTCCAATGATGAGAGAGGTGTGTTGAAGTCACGCATAATTATTGTGTTGTGGTCTATTTGATTCTTGAACTTGAGGAGAATTTGTTTTATGAATGTGGCAGCACCATTATTTGGTGCACAAATATTGATAATTGTTATGTCTTGTTGGTGAATGGTTCCTTTTAACAGTATATAATGTCCTTCTTTATCCCTTTTGATTAACTTAGTCTTGAAGTCGATTTTATTCAATATGAGGATGGCCACCCCTGCTTGCTTACAAGGACCGTGTGCATGGTATATTTTTTCCCATCCTTTCACCTTCAGCCTGTGTATATCTTTTCCAATCAGATGTGTCCCCTGGAGGCAGCATATTGTTGGATTTGTTTTTTTAATCCATGATAGCAGCCTATGTCGCTTTATTGGAGAGTTTAAGCCATTAACATTCAGAGTTACTATTGATATATGGTTGGTACTTCCATCCATGTTTGGTTATTTATCCTTTTTTAAAAAAATTTTAGTTTGTTTCTCCATGATTATCTTTCCCCTCGCCCTCTGTCTTTACTGAGGCACTTCCCACTGATGGTTTTGGTTATTGATTTTCATTTCTTCCTCGTGTAGTGTTTTGCTCAAAATGCTTTGCAGTGCTGGTTTTCTGGCTGCAAATTCTTTTAACTTTTGTTTATTATGAAAGATTTTTATTTCGTTGTCATACCTGAAGCTTAATTTTGCTGGTACAGAATTCTTGGTTGGCATCCATTGTCTTTCAGTGTTTGAAATACATTGTTCCATGACCTTCTTGCTTTCAGTGTCTGTGATGAAAAATCCGTTGTTAACCTTATTGGTTTACCCCTGAATGTAATCTGTCTCCTTTCTCTTGTAGCTTTTAATATTTTCTCTTTGTTCTGTATATTGGATATCTTCATAACAATGTGTCTTGGCATTGGTCTACTGTGATTTTGTGTGCTCGGTGTCCTGTATGCATCTTCAATTTGTATATCTGTTTCCTTTTTTATTTATGGAAAGTTTTCTGTAATTATTTCATTCAGCAGGTTACTCATTCCCTTGGTTTGAATCTCTGTACCTTCTTCTATCCCGATGACTCGTAAGTTTGGTTTTTTTATGTTATCCCATAACTCTTGGATGTTTTTCTCGTGATTTTTTACCAGCCTTTCTGAGTTGGCTAGACTCTTTTCAAGATGATATATTTTGTCTTCATTATCTGATGTTCTGGCTTCTAATTGCTCCACTCTGCTAGTGATACTCTCAATTGAGTTTTTAATTTGGTTTATCGTTTCCTTTATTTCTAGAATTATTGTTTGATTATTTTTTATAATCTCTATCTCCTGATAAAGATGCTTAACTTCTTCTTTTATCTGTTTATGTAATTCATTCTTAATGTGTTCTTTCGCTGATTGAATTTGCTGTCTTGTATCCTCTTTAAGGTTCCATTCCATCTGTCTAAGGTGTTCCTTGAGTTCTTTATATGACCATTTTTCTGATGACTCTAGGTCCTCCTGAATATTTAGGCTGTCCTGCATTGTTTGTACTCCTTTTCTTCCTTGCCTTTTGAAACTGCTCATGTTACTTCTTGTTCTGTTTGACTGCTGAGTTACTGTTTACTCCTATAAATTAATTTGATGCTTGGGAGGAAAGGTATTAGAAGGGAAGGGAAGAAGTCACTAAAGAGAATGAGAGTAAGCAGGTAGAATTCAAGGAAGGGGGGATAAGATAATTGAAAAGAAATGAAAAGAGTAAAGAAGAAAAAAATAGGAAATAAAAAAAGAAAAAAATTAAAAAAAATAATAAAAAAAATTAAAATTAAAATTAGAAGAAAAAAATTAAAAAAAATTGTAAAAAAAATTTAAAAAACAACAAGAAAAATGAAAATGAAAGAAAAACCCAAATCAAAAAAAAGAGAAAAGAAAAAAAAGAAAAAAAAAACTAATCAATGCAGTCTTAGAGTTTGATTAACTTCTCTTTCAGTAGGTGGCGCTGTGCCCACCAGGCCACGTTTCTACTGTCAATATGCGGGAACCAATCACTGTGCAGCAGGTCCTCCCAGACTGGGCGAGTCTCCAATCCTGAGTGCCTAGGGCCTCCTTTTCTGTCTAGTCACTTCCCACTTTTCCTCTATCCAGGCCCCTCTCACGGGTGCCGCTCACCACAATACTGGCTACACGCCAGGTCTGCTGCTCCCGGGAGCCCTGTTTTCATGAACGACTGGGCACACTCTTCCAGTTTGCCATTCCCTCAGACCCTAAGTTTGTAGAGCTTGGGGCTGAGAATCCTCAGTGAATTTTACTTGCCCTCCGGTAGCCACGACCCCGGAAGCTGGTGCAAGAGACCTCAGCTGTCAGCCCTGGTGGGAGTGGTAGTTCCGCGCGGCGGTCCCACGCCACCTCTGATTCCCTCGGGCTGGCTATCACACTCACAGGAGAGCTGGAAGGGGCCCTTACGGGAGAGCTGGGAGGGGCCCTTAAAGTTTCCCCGATATGTGGAGAGGGAAGGCTAGGGAATTACACACCTGTAGCCGCAGGTTTCAATGAAGTTATCTCCTCCGCCACAGTCTGATGACGTCAGTTCTCTGCCATGGTGGTATCTCTTGCAAATGGCGACAGTTCGTTTCCCTTTGCCGGGCGACCAATGCAACGGGTGGGTCCTTACTGTCTCTCCCAAGCCCCGTTTCAAACCTGTGGCCACTACTTATGAAGGCTCGGTAGACATTTACCTCTGTAGGATCAGAAGGGCTGACCAGTTGTTTCAGCCGGATGGATTAGTGCTGAGTCACAGCTGTTTGTCTGCTTTGGGAGCTTGAATTCAGCCGATCCGGGCTCAGTGTGTGTTCTGAGAGGCCCAGACTGTTCGCCCCAGATCCACGTCAGCTCAGGATTGCCTAGTGATCCTCGATGTAGCCGGCCAGCGCCGCTGCTCGTGCCGTAAGCCCGATCAGCAGCAGGATCAGGAGTTTGCCCGTGGCCACGGCGTCATCCCTCATCCCGTCATCCCGTCATCCCTCATGGGGTCGTTCTAGCCTGGGCTCTCAAGCTCACACACACACGGGTTAGAACGCTTTTCCCACGGCGACCCAGAAGCATCTAGTAATATTGATTTTAATCACATACTTATTTGACTTATGCTTCAGGGTTTTACTTTTATACTTTTAATTTTCTGTTATTTCTAGTGTTTTTTTTTTAATCTTTAATGGCTTTTATTTGAATCATTCGGAAGATTTTATCCCTTTTTATATTTTGTCCCTTTGATTTTGGAATTTAAACCGTTTACTTCTTTTTATAGTTATTGAAACAATTTTTATCTTAAATTCAGGAGTTAATTAATATATTTAGTCTTCTCTCAAAAAATCCAGGTACTTATTTTATATTAACTTAAAATCTCCTTGATAACTTGCTGTGTTCTAAATTTTAAATGCAATCTTTTCTTTCTAACTTCATTAATTAAACATTTTTGTTTTGTAAATTTTTTTAACCTATAATAGTATTTCTTGTTTATATATTAGATTTTCTGCACATACTTTATTTATTTATTTATTTATTTATTTATTTATTTATTTATTTATTGGTTGTTCAAAACATTACAAAGCTCTTGACATATCATATTTAATACATTTGATTCTATTGTGAGTTGTGCTGCTATGAACATCGATGTAGCAGTATCCCTAAAGTACGCTCTTTTAAGGTCTTCAGGGAATAGTCCAAGAAGGGCAATAGCTGGGTCAAATGCTGGTTCCATTCCCAGCTTTCCCAGGAATCTCCATACTGCTTTACAAATTGGCCACACCAATTTGCAGTCCCACCAGCAATGTATAAGTGTACCCTTTTCCCCACATCCTCTCCAGCACTTGTTGTTGTTTGACTTCATAATGGCTGCCAATCTTACTGGAGTGAGATGGTATCTTAGGGTGGTTTTGATTTGCATTTCTCTGACTGCTAGAGAAGGTGAGCATTTTTTCATGTATTTGTTGATTGATTGTATATCCTCCTCTGAGAAGTTGCTGCAGTCTGGCTGGGCACAATTCAGGAGCCACTTGTCAAAAGAAACAAACTTTATTTTTAGAACACACACACCACACCACACAGCTCCTCAGGAAAAACCCTCTGAGCCCAATTGCCACCACTGGCTTCCCTCAAGCCTCTCCACCTCCCCCACTCCTCCTGCTCTTGAGGCCGATTGGCTGGGTCGCATGGGCGGAGCCATAAATAGTCCCCCAGTGAGCAGCTCCATGGTCTGAAAGGGTGGGGAAACAGCCCAGTGAGCATCACCACAGAGGAGCCAATCAGATGGCAGCTAGAAGTTTGCTGGGGCCGCTGTGAGCCAATCATCAGCTGGCAGCTGGAAGTTTGCTGGCAGCTGGAATTTTGCTGGGGCCCCTTTGGCTGTGGCTCTCAACATCTCCTTTTCTCTGTTTAAACAACAAGCACGTGGCTTAGGGACCGTGCCTGCCTTAGGTTGTCCAGTAGTACATATGGTCCTTACCCGTTATCAGATGAGCTGATCTCAAGGCATCAGCCTCCTGTCTTAGGTTGGTACCATTGCAATTGGATCTTACCCGTCATTGACTACTGGTCCAGCATACAGCCACACCTGTGGATAGGTCTTTGTACCAGTGGGGGGTGAGGTTCTTTGCCTCACCTCTGTTGGCCCCCAAATTTTAGCTGAACGAACATGACAAGCAGAAGGGAGGAAGATACACCAAGCCAATTGACGGCTCCTTTTGGAAAAATTGTACCACCAATGACACCATCAGCAAAAATACCCTAACATTGCCACAAGTCACTGCACCAACAGATGGTTCACAATGCGTACAAGTGTGTTCACAATGCATACAAGTGATACATAGTCCAGGCAAGTTCTGCAAGCAGTTCAGTGATGGCTCCTTTTGGCAAAATTGTACCACCGATGACACAATCAGCAAAAATACCCCAACACTACCACAAGTCGCTGCACCAACAGATAGTTCACAATGCATACAAGTGAGTTCACAATGCATACAAGTGATACATAGTCCAGGCAAGTTCTGCAAGCACTTCAGTGATGGCTATTACAGAAGCTGTAGATTGGTTTTATCTTTGTCTTCACTGGCACTGGGATGAAGATACGAATTCTGGCAATAATGGCTAAAGAAAAAATTATGTAACATTCCAGAAGGCACTAAAAGAAAACAATTTTCTTAACAATTTACATTACATTTACATTACAGAATTATTAAATATAATGAAAAGGAAAGGTGAAAGTAAACAAACAGATCTGTTAACCTCCTTTTTTGTTCACATATTAAAACAATCCTCAACAGTTGTTTACCTAATTTAAATTAAACCATTTAAATCACGTGAATAAAAAAAAAATTTGGATCCATTTTTTTCATGAGCGCTCATCATATATGATATATGGACATATGTACATACAAACATACAACATAAAACACAAGTGTGCACACATAATATAATACATACAACACATAACATAATAGTAAAGGCCTTATTACTTTTTACAGATGAAATCTCCATTGCAATGTTTAAAAACTCTATAGTCAAAAAATAGAACTGATCAGCAAAACATTAACCTAGGTCTGTATGAGCTCAAAAAACAAAATAGAACTTCATGATGTGGGAAAGGGTAATAATAAAATAGATATTGAAAAAAGCATCCTGGTTCTGTCACAGATGTAAGGATAGCCAAACTGGAGTTTTGGATATCAGCTGTTATGGATTTGAGCCAAATCATCTTCTTTTTGGTCTGTAGAAATCGCTTTAGTTAATCTCTCTGGAATCCAAATCGGCTGCTGTTCTCCCTGTGGAAAAACACAAACAGACCCCCAACTCCAGACAATTACTGGGTCAGGACCTTTCCATTGTCCTGTTAGAATATCCTTTCAAAGTACCTTGGGCCTATGTACATTTTTTGGACACATATGCCTTTCCGTAGCACTAAGTCCTGATGAATCCAAATTTAAAAAGTATAGAGTAAAAAGGGTTATTTTAAGTTTATCTTTGGGGAATATATACCCCTTCCCAATTCCCTCTTTTTGCTTTAATAAGTACATTTTAATAGTTTGATGAGCTCTTTCAACTATGCTTTGTCCCTGTGGATTGTATGGGATTCCTGTTATATGAGTAATGCCAAATGATGAGCAAAATTGTTTAAAAGAGGTAGAAGTATAACCAAGGGCATTATCTGTTTTTAACTGTTTTGGAATGCCCACACTGGCAAAATTTTGTAAGCAATGAGCTATAATATCTTTAGATTTTTCTTCGGCATGAAGGGAGCCCATCAAAAATCCAGAAGAAGTATCAACTGTAACATGCAAATATTTTAATTTTCCAAATTCTGGCAAGTGTGTGACGTCCATCTGCCAAATATGGTTAGGTATCAGTCCTCTAGGATTGACTCTAAGATTAACTTGTGGTAAAAAGGTCACACAATTTTGACATTGTTTTATTATTTGTCTAGCTTGTTCCTTAGTTATTTTAAAACGCTTTTGTAAAGTATTAGCATTGACATGGAACTTTTTATGAAAATTTGTAGCTTCTTCTAGTGTAGAGAAGATATGTATGTCCTGTGTAGTTTTATCTGCTACATCATTGCCCAAACTAATGGCTCCAGGCAATCCTGTATGTGCCCTGATATGTCCTATAAAGATCGGATCTTTTCTGTCCCAGATTAGACTTTGTATGGTGGAAAGCAAAGAGAAAACAGCAGAGGAAGGGGAAATCCTACCAGCATCTTCAAGGGATACTATAGCATTAACTATATACTGACTATCGGAAAATAAAATAAATACAGAATCTTTAAAACATTACAAAAGCTTGTAATACTGCATTAAGCTCTACCTTTTGAGCTGATTGTTTGGGTACTAAAAATGTAAAAGTTTGATTAGGTGTAACTATTGCTGCTGTACCATTATTTGACCCATCAGTGAATATATTTGGAGCATTCATGATAGGTGTTTTTCTTGTCATTTTTGGAAAAATTACAGGATGCAATGACCAAAGAGACAATAAAGGATTAGATGGTAAGTGGTTATCAAATGAAACATTAGATTTGCACATGATTATTGCCCAAGTATTTAACTCATTAGCTAACTCATCAATTTGATTCATAGTATATGGAGTAATAATTTTATTGGGAGAAATTCCAAACACTCCCTTTGCTGCTTTTATTCCTTTGAGTATTAATTGTCCTACAGCCTCAAGATACCTAGTAAGAATAGTGTTAGGAGAATAAGATAAATGTATCCATAATAATGGACCTTCTTGCCAAAATACTCCTGTAGGAATATTTTTTGTTGGTAGTACAATAAATAATAAAGGCAAACTTATATCAATTCTATCCAAATGCATATTTTCCATATATGTTTCAATGATTTTTAATGCCTTTCTTGCTTCAGGCATTAACATTCGGGGTGAATTTGGATCTGATGGACCTTTTAGGATATCAAATAAAGGTCCCAACTCTCCTGTTGGTATACCTAGATAAGGCCTTATGCAATTTATGTCTCCTAATAACTTTTGAAATTCGTTAAGTGATTTGAGTTGATCTACTTGTATTTGAATTTTTGGTGGATGGACCATGGTTGAGGATAATAGAACTCCTAAATAATTAATTGGAAAATTTAATTGTACTTTATCTATTGCTATCTCTAGATTATAATTTTTTAATAAGTTTGTAAGTGTGGCATAACATTCTAGCAATGTGTTTTTATATTTGTGTGCTAATAATACATCATCCATATAGTGAAATATTTGTAGTTCAGGATTTTGATTTCTAAGTGGCTGGATTACTTTGTTAACATAAATTTGACACATAGTTGGGCTGTTAGCCATCCCTTGAGGGAGTAATTTCCACTCATATCTCTGATCAGGACCTTCATGATTCAGTGCAGGGATACTAAATGCACAACGTGTACTATCCTCAGGATGAATTGGAATTGAAAAAAAAAACAATCTTTAATATCTATAACTAAAACATACCAGGTTTTTGGCAAAGCAGACAATTGAGGAATCCCCAATTGAGCAGGTCCCATAATAACCATCTCATTATTAATCGCTCTTAAATCTTACAATAATCTCCATTTACCAGATTTCTTTTTTTTTTTTTTTGAGAGAGAGAGAGAGAGAGAGAGAGAGAGAGAGAGAATTTTTAATATTTATTTTTTAGTTCTTGGCAGACACAACATCTTTGTTGGTATGTGGTGCTGAGGATCGAACCCGGGCCGCACGCATGCCAGGCGAGCGCGATACCGCTTGAGCCACACCCCCAGCCCCTACCAGATTTCTTTTTGATGACAAAAATGGGAGTATTATGGGGAGATACAGAAGGTTGTATATGTCCTTCCGCTAATTGTTGTTTGACCAGGTCATGGGGTGCTTGTATCTTTTCTTTAGTCAGGGGCCACTGAGGAACCCATACTGGTCTTTCTGATTTCCAAGTAATTTTTATTGTCTCAGTGGCCCCTTCTGAAAATCCAACCCATGTCTGTCTGTTCCTTGATCTATTTGTATTGGTACTGCTATACCTTGTTCTTGTTTTTCTAATCTTTTTCCTTTCCTAAAACCTTATCTAGCCATAATAGTGGGTGAATTTTGATTGATTTTATTTGTTAATGTCAAACCTAATTGATCTAGGACATCTCGTCCCCATAAATTTACGGGAAGAAGATCCAATACATATGGCTGTATAGTTCCTTCACATCCTTCAGGATCCTTCCAATCTAATACCATTGCAATTCTATGGGGATTAGTTGCCACTCCTAAGCGTTTGAGTGGCTTGTTGTAATGGCCAATGTTTTGGCCATTCTTGACGAGAGATGATGCTAAGGTCTGCACCTGTATCCAGTAGCCCATTAAATTCATGTCCTTGAATATTTAGTTTTAGCATGGGGCGAGAATCTAAATTTAAAGAAAGCATAGCCCAATCTACACCTGTGGAGCCTAATCCCTTGGAACCTCTTTCTACAGTATGACTAGAAAATTTATCATGTAGGCTGGATATTATTAGTAACTGTGCTATTCTATCTCCAGGTGAAATTACTGATATACCCTTTGGAGAACTGGCTATAATTTTTATTTCACCTTCATAATCAGGATCAATTACCCCAGGACTTATCATAAGTCCTTTTAGAGTAGAAGAACTCTGTCCCAATAATAAGCCTACAGTTCCTTTGGGAAGAGGTCCTTTTACCCCTGTGGGAATGATTTGAACTCCCATCTCTGGAGTTAGTACTGCTCTGGTGGAGGTGCAGATGTCCAACTCTGTGCTCCCTCTGGTTTGTCTGATGAGAAATCTAATGGACAATGTGTCCTGGGCACTACCCTGATGGGGTTGCTGGGTTCCTCCAGTGCTCCGTATATTTGTGGTCTTGGGCCCCGGAGCATTGGGCCCCCCTGTCCATTTATTGGCAACGGAGCCTGATGCCTCTCTCCACAATATCATGGATAAATACCTGGTCCTTGTTCATTTTTTGATAATGGAGTACCCTCTATGGTGGTTTGAGAACGGCATTCATTAGCCCCATGTCTCCCTCTACAGCATCGTGGGCAAATACCCAGTATTCTACTCCTTTGATATCTAGTTTTGTTAAACCCTCCTCCTATGGGGCAATTCCTTTTAAAATGTCCTGTTTGTTCACAATTGTAGCATGTTCTTGGCCTGGCATCTAAAGCCTGTTTTACTGCAGGTGCCACGACTTGCCCATGTTCATTAATGTCTCTGGCATCTAAAACCTGTTGTACTGCAGCTGGCAAGACTTGTCCTTGTTCATTAATGTCTCTACATAATGTAATATATGTGTTTAAATCTTTATGTTTCCATGGTCTAATGACTTCTCTGCACCAATGATTCGCTTGCTCATAACCCAGTTGTTTTATTAATGGCATTGCTTGTTCTGTATTCCCAAAAACTCTGGTAGCTGTTTGAATAAGCCTATCTACAAATTCAGCATAAGATTCATTAGCTCCTTGTATTACCTTAGATAATTGACCTTGTAAACCTCCATGTCCTTGTAAAGTCTTCCATGCCCTAACTGCCTCTACAGCAATTTGTGCGTATACGCCAGGATCATATGCAATTTGTTGCTGCTGATCCACATAAGGTCCCTTTCCTAACATATCTAGATTTCTCTGAGGATAACCAGCTGCTCTATTTCGCCTAGCCATCTCCTTGCAAAATTCCTCATTGGCAACCTTCCATAACAGGTATTGTCCTCCATTTAGCACAGCTTTACACATATTAGCCCAATCTGCTGGCGTAAACCTCCATGTCCTTGTAAAGTCTTCCATGCCCTAACTGCCTCTACAGCAATTTGTGCGTATACGCCAGGATCATATGCAATTTGTTGCTGCTGATCCACATAAGGTCCCTTTCCTAACAACATATCTAGATTTCTCTGAGGATAACCAGCTGCTCTATTTCGCCTAGCCATCTCCTTGCAAAATTCCTCATTGGCAACCTTCCATAATAGGTATTGTCCTCCATTTAGCACAGCTTTACACATATTAGCCCAATCTGCTGGCGTCATGTTCAAGTTGTTAATGGATTCGACCATGCTTACAGTGAAGGGTGCTTGAGGACCATAGGTTGTTGTAGCCTCTTTTATCTGCTTCACTGTTTTGAAATTTAAAGCATTGTAAATTCGCTGCCCTTCTGCCTCAAATACAGGGCATGTTAATATTTGAGATCCTGTCTCAGGATCCCATCTATCAACGGCAGGGGTTGGGGGCCTCCCAGCATAGGGAGGTGGCCTTGTTGGTTGGACACTTATGTCCTCTGGTGATAGAAAGGTGTTAGTAGCAGTATCCTGTTGTAACTTTCCCCCTGATGGCTTTTTCTGCTTTACACTTTCTTTCTCTGTCTGACTAGCTTGAGAGACCTTCTTTTTTACTTGAATTTTCTACTATGACTATTATACAACCCAACAAGATAATGCCTAGCAAAACTGAAACAGAGTGAAATAAAATTGGAAAAAAAAATCATTATAATAGCCTCCTGAAATGTCCATCCGTCCTTTCTCCCTATCTGTTCCTTGGATGTGAGCGGTTTTTCTTCCATCTTACACATCTCCAGGGACAGGCAACTTAAAACAAAAGTGAAGCAAAACAAAAGAAGAATGTTAAAATGGCTACCCATCCTCTCGCCCTGCCCTCAGGGGCAAGCAGTTTACCTTATCACTTACCCTCAGTCATTCCCTGTGCGAGCCACCAAATGCTGCAGTCTGGCTGGGCACAATTCAGGCACCACTTGTCAAAAGAAACAAACTTTATTTTTATAACACACACACCACACCACACAGCTCCTCAGAAAAAACCCTCAGAGCCCAACTGCCACCACCGGCTTCCCACCATCCTCTCCACCTCCCCCACTTCTCCTGCTCTTAAGGCCGATTGGCTGGGTTGCGTGGGCAGAGCCAAAAAAGTCCCCCAATGAGCAGCTCCATGGTCTGAAAGGGCGGGGAAACAGCCCAATGAGCATCACCACAGAGGAGCCAATCAGTTGGCAGCTAGAAGTTTGCTGGGGTCTCTGTGAGCCAATCATCAGCTGGCAGCTGGAAGTTTGCTGGCAGCTGGAATTTTGCTGGGGCCCCTTTGGCTGTGGCTCTCAACAAGAAGTGTCTGTTCAGGTCCTTGGCCCATTTGTTGTTTGGGTTATTTGTTTTCTTATTGCTTAATTTTTTGAGTTCTTTGTATACTCTGGATATTAGGGCTCTATCTGAAGTGTGAGGAGTAAAGATTTGTTCCCAGGATGTAGGCTCCCTATTTACCTCTCTTATTGTTTCTCTTGCTGAGAAAAAACTTTTTAGTTTGAGTAAGTCCCATTTGTTGATTCTTGTTTTTAACTCTTCACATACTTTTAATTTTCCTGAAGTCCTTTCTTCAAAGTTTCTTTCAATGAGGATTTGATTATTGTTTGCTTTCTCTTAAAAATTATCTCCATTTTGTGCTTTGATATACAATGCTATGTGGAAATGTATTTACTCTCAGTTGTATAGGTCATTTAGATGCTCTCTTGCTTTTATTCTAGTCATTGAAAAGTTGATTACTTTTTTTTTTTCAATTCTTTGAAATCTTTATTCTTAGATACCTTGGCAATCTTTCTGCATCTTTGACACATTTCGGCTTTATTACAATTACATGTGAATTTATTTATCTTTATCCATTTTTTTCATTTATTAGACAACTGTTACTTTGCACTTAATCACAAAATTTCTTATTTCATTTCCATTGCCTCTTCCATTTCATCATTATCTGCTTTTGCATTTCAAGTAGATATAGGCTTGTTTTTAAAAAACTTTATTTCATTTTTAAATCTCTATTTCAAATTCCCATCTTTTTGAGATAAATTCCACAAGCATACTTTTTATCAAGATTTCACTGAACCTAAATCTTTCTGTTGTTTATTGCATCCATTGAAACTTTTACTTAACAATATACTTATATGCATTTATTACATTATCTTTTTGAATATTTTATTTTATTTTATTCCCACATTTTTAATTAATGTATTATAGTTGCAAACTGATGGTATTTGCTGTGATATATTCATACATGCACATAATACACAATATAACATTATAATTTTGCCAATATCACTTTTATTTTAATTTTATTTTTCTTTTATGACTGAATAAAACTCCATTGTGTACATATACCTCATTTTTTATCCATACATTTTTTGATGGATACTTAGTTTGGTTCCATTGTTTGGCTATTGTGAATTGTGCTGCTATAAACATGGGTATGCAGTATCACTGTAGTATGCTGACTTTAATTCTTCAGGATAAATACCGGGGAGTGGTATAGCTAAATCATATGGTGGTTCCATGCCTACTCTTTTGATTTCCCTAGTGGTTGTACTAATTTACAATCCCACAAAAGAGTGTGAAAATGTTTCTTTTTCTTTTTCTTTTGTTTCTGTTTCTTTTTCTCCACATCCTCTTTAGCATTTATTATTATTTGTATTTTTGATAACTGCCATTCAACGGATATATTTTAATTTACAATAATTTTATGTGTTTTCATTTTATTGTTTTTAGTTAAATCAGTCTGGTGACTTTATCAGTCTTATCTGGCCTTGATGATTTTCAGTCATGTGTTGTATTTCTCCACATACGAAATATAATACCTATTTCACCTTTGCTATATGATAACTTTCTATTTATAGCCTTTACATAACTGACTCTTCATTTTTTCTTGTGATATCACTTATTTTCATAGAATTTCTTTTATTGTGATTATTTCTATTACTGTTACTTTTACTGACTTATTCATAGTGGTTTCTTTTGTGCATAGTAAATTTTTTAAAAATGTGATTATTTACTAGTTAGAATTTTATCTTTGAAGAAATTTGAGACTATATTTTATAATATGTATTCCTTTGAAATATATTTGTATTTGATTTTTATAGTCACCTTGGGATACTATTAATCCAGGTAAATTTAATTAATTAATTTTATTTTTTTTTAAAGAGAGAGTGAGAGAGAGGGAGAGTGAGAGAGAATTTTTAATATTTATTTTTTAGTTTTCAGCAGACACAACATCTTTGTTTGTATGTGGTGCTGAGGATCGAACCCGGGCCACACACATGCCAGACGAGCGTGCTACAGCTTGAGCCACATCCCTAGCCCAAGGTAAATTTAATTTAAAAACTTGTTTCAATATTGTTTTGTATTATATTTTAAAAAACATTACAATCATGGCAATTAAAAATTGTAGAGAATTTTAATTGTTGTTTTGGGGTTTTGTTTTTTTCCTTTTCCATCTAGAATTTGATGCTAGAAAGATCATGTGGCAGTGATAGACATCTTGATCTGAAGGCAGTGATTGACATCTTGATATGAAGTAAGGGTCTCTGGTTTGAGATACCCTTACTTTAATCTTCCTAGGTTCCAGACCAGTTTTGTTTTTTCTGCATATTACATATTAAAATTCGTTCCCATTGTAGGTGATCCGTTCTTAGTTATATTCTGTGTGTATATCTTAACATTTCTGTCCACTGAAGAATTCTGGTGCTTTTCTCCAATGAGTCCAGTTTTGTATTAAAAATATAATTTAAGACTTCTAATGCTACCTCCATTGTCTCTATGGCTGAACCAAAAAATCTGTGAATCAACTGTAACCTGCACTACTACCACCTTTGTTGCTGCTTCTGACTCCACTACTGCCATTCTGAGGTCACCTGGAGGTCTTCTTTCTTGGTCCTGCTGCCACAGAAAACACCACTCTCCTGCATGCAACAGAAGCTGACACTGCTGCTGACCCCTGGAGATTGCTGCTGACCCATTGCCTGCTGCCAACAACCACCACCACTACTCTGCTACCATGGCCTAGAGAACAACTTTGGGGGAAACTCCAGGTTTGGTTGTACATGATTGCACCCATTTTGTGACACAAGCCAGGGACTGGCACCCTGGTGCCAGTAGGTTTATCACCACAAAGGCCTCTGTTTGGGGACTCCAGTCAGGAACTGTATGTCCAGTGTGGGGGTGCCTGTGGGTTTGGAGGAGCCTGGGGTCTTCCTGATGAGAGGGCTGGTGTTCCTTTTCTTGCTGCTGCATCTCGGGGTTGCTTCTTTGCATGAATGTATCCTCTGCAAGTAGGAGCAGCATTGAGATCTTGGGACTGCAGTGTGGCCAAGCCTGAGGTTTCTGAAGCCCCACATCAGTGGGAAAGAGACTGGGTTTGTGAGGGCTGATCTGGGTTTGGTATCCCAGGAGACATCAGAGTTAGAGCTGAAAAACTATTGAACAATAACAGCAACAGTGTGACTTCCCAGAAAGATTTATTTTAATTTATGTTTTAATTTGCTAATCTCTCTACCATATTTGGAACAGAATGTATTTTATGCATCAGTCTATGGAGGAAAATGATCTATGAATGGTGTTTTGAATTTTTGTTGTATTCTTATGTCTTTAATTTTTTCTCTTTGTTCATATTCTTCCTCTCTCGTCTATTTTTTTCTTTCCAATGTTTCTGCAAACAATAGCCAATCTTTGAAGGCTCCTCTTCCAGTCTTCCTGTGAATTTTTATTGCTAGCTTCTCTCTTCCTCCCTCACAAATATCACATACTATACTACTCTTTTCTCTCATCCACCATTTGAAATTGTAAACCATTTTAACAAATTTTCTGTTTGTACTACAGCTAGTTATTGAACTCATCATTTTAGTTTAATATGAGAAAGCAGTAGATGCCTTAGTAGAAGCTATTAGGTTTAAGGTAATATATTGTGTACACTGGGTGCTGTTGATATTGCTCTCACCATTAAAGGCAAAGTGCTGGAAACCTTCAGGAACACTATAGGTCTACAGGGTAGAATTTATGCTGCCTTAGATCCATACTTCTAGATGGGAAAACACACTAACCACATGAAAAACAAGCACCACAAACAAACCAAGATGCTTCAACAACAGAAGTCACTAGTAACACAGAAGAACTGTCCAAGAAGGAGTTCAGATTGTACATAGTTAAATTGATATGTGAAGTAAAGATAGTATAAAGAATGAAATCAAAGAAAAAAAATATAGGAAGTGAAATATCTCTTTAATAAAGAGTTAGAGATCATGAAAAAAGCAGAAATCCTTGAAATGAAGGAATCAGTAAACCAAAATAAATTCAATAGAAAGCATCACCAACAGACTAGACCACTTGGAAGACAGAACCTCAGACAATGAGGACAAAATATATAATCTTGAAAGTAGAGTTTACCATGCAGAGAAGATGATAAGAAACCATGAACAGAGCATCCAAGAATTATGGGATAACATGAAAAGACCAAATTTAAGAGGTATCAAAATAAATGAAAGAGCAGAGATACAAACCAAAGGAATACACAATATTTTCAATGATATAATAGCAGAAATTTCCCCTAACCTAAAGAATGGAATGGAAAATCAAATATAAGAGTCTTACAGGAAACCAAATGTACAAAATTACAGCAGATCTACACAAAGACACATTATAATGAGATTGATTAAAACACAGAATAAAGATACAATCTTAAGACACTTTGAGAGAAAAAAAATAAATTATATATAGGGGTAAACCAATTCAGATCTCAACTGATTTACAATATCAAAGATATCAACAACTTTCTAGAGACATATGACCTACACAAACTGAATGAGGAGGTCATACATGATTTAAATAGTTCAATTTCAAGTAATAAAATAGAAATTATCATCAAAAGCTTACCAACCAAGAAAAGCTCAGGACCAGATATACTCTCAGCCAAGTTGTACAAGACTTTCAAAGAAGAATTAACACCAATAATCCTCAAGGTATTCCATAAAATAGAAAAGGAAGGAACCCTTCCCAACTCATTGTATGAGCCTAATATCACCCTAATACCAAAACCAGATAAAGACACATCAAGGAAAGAAAACTTCAGACCCATATTCCTCATGAACATAGATGCAAAAATTCTCAAAAAATTCTGGCAAATTGCATAGAAACACATATTCATATATAGTGCACCATGATCAAGTGGAGTTCATCCCAAGGATGGAGCCTTGTTTCAACATATGGAAATCAATAAGTCATCATATTAATAGACTTAAAAACAAGAATCATATGTTCATCTCAATAGATGCAAAAAAAGCATTTGACAAAATACAGCACAACTTCATGTTCCAAACACTAGAAAAACTAGGAATACTAGGAATGTAGCTTAACATCATAAAAGCTATATATGCTAAACCTAAGGCCAGCATTATTCTAAATGGGGAAAAATTGAAAGCATTTCCTCTAAAAACAGGAATAAGACAAGGATTTCCTCTTTCACCACTTCTATTCAACATCATCCTTGGAACTCTAGGAAGAGCATTAGACAAAATAAAGGAATTAAAGAGATTCAAATAGGTAAAGAAAAACTTGAACTATCACTATTTGCTGATGACATAATTCTATATCTAGAAGATCCAAAAAATTACACCAGAAAAATTCTAGAAGTAAATAAATGAATTCATCCAAGTAGCAGGATATAAAATCAATACCCCTAAATCAAACACATCCCTATACATCAGCAATGAATCCAATGAAACAGAAATTAGTAAAACTACCCCATTCACAACCCATTCACAATAGCCAAAAAAGAAAAAAAAATAAAACAAAACAAAACCTGGGAATCAAACTAACAAAAGAGGTGAAAGACCTTACAATGAAAATTACATAATGCTAAAGAAAGGAATCGAAGAAAACATCAGATGATGGAAAAATCTCCCATGCTCCTGAATAGACAGAATTGATATTTTCAAAACGGCCATACTACAAAAAGTATTATACAGATTTAATGCAATTCTATTAAAATAGCAATGGTATTCTTCTTAGAAATAGAAAAAGCAATCATGAAATTTATTTGAAAAAATAAAAGACCCAGAACAGCTAAAGCAAACCTTAGCAAGAAAAGTAAAGCAGGAGGCATCACAATACCAGATGTTAAGCTATACTACAGAGCTATAGTAACAATAATGGCATGGTTTTGGCACAAACATAGAATTGTAGACCAAGGGTACAGAATAGAGGAAACAGAGACAAACCCACATAAATATGGTTATATCATATTAGACAATGGTGCTAAAAACATTCAATGGGGAAAAGATAGCCTGTTCAACAAATGGTGCTAGCAAAACTGGAAATCCATATGTAGCAAAATGAAATTAAACCTCTATCTCTCACACTGCACAAATATCAACTCAAAGTGTATCAAAGAATTATACACTAGAACAGAGATCCTGCATCTAATAGAAGAAAAAGTAGACCCAGATCTTCACCATGTCAGCCTATGATCTGACTTCCTTAACAAGACTCCTAAAGTGCAAGAAATAAAATCAATAATCAATAAATGGGATAGATTCGGATTAAACAACTTCTTCTCAGCAAAGGAAATAATCAATAATGTGAGGAAGAGCCTACTGATTGGAAGAAAATCTTTACCACATGCACCTCTAATAAAGTGTTAATCTTTAGGATTAACACCAAAAAAAAAAAAAAAACAAATAACCCAATCAAAAAATGGGCTAAAGAACTGAACAGACACTTCACAGAGGAAGAAATACAATCAATCAACAAATATATAAAAAGTGTTCAATATTTCTAGCAATTAGAGAAATGCAAACCCAAACTACTCTTTTGTCACATTCCAGTTAGAATGGCAATCATCAAGAACACATGAAACAATAAATGTTGACAAGGATGTGGGGAAAAGGGTACACTCAGACATTGTTGGTGGGACTGAAAATTGGTGCAACTGCTATGGAAACCAGTATGATGATTTTTCAGAAAATTGTGAATGAAACACTATTTGAACCAGCTATTCCATTCCTCAGTTTATATCCAAAGAACTTAAAATCAGCATACTACAGTAATGCAGCCAAGTCAATGTTTATAGAAGCTCAATTCACAGTAATTAAACTGTGGAGCCAACCTAGGTGTGCCTCAAAAAATGAATGCATAAAGAAAATGGGGTATATATACTCAATGGAATATTACTCAGCTTTAAAGAGAGTGAATTTTGGCATTTACCAGTAAATGGATGGAATTGGAGAATATCATGCTAAGTGAAATAAGCCAATCCCACAAAACCAAAGGCTCAATGTTTTCTCTAATATGCTGATGCTAATTCACAATAAGGCAGGGGGCATTAGACAAGAAATACATTACTTAGATTAGGTAGAAGGAAGTGATGGTAGGAGAGGGGAGGGGATGTGGGGATAGGAATGTTTGTAGGATGAAACAGAGATTATTACTATATGTGACTGCATGACCAATATGGTTGTGCAACATGTATACTCAGAAAAATGAGAAATTATATCCCATATATGTATGATATATCAAAGTGCATAAATGAAATCTACTCTCATGTATAACTAATTAAAACAAAAATTTAATAAAAACAAAACTATATATATAGTTATCTGATATTTTTAATTATCCTGTACCAGGAATAGCTTACTACATTCAACCAGAAATGGATTTCAGGTGTTCTCAGCCCAAATTACAACTCACACTTTGGTTTATATTTATAAAATTGTTTCTTTGTGGAAAAATTTGTGGATTTTCTTACATAGATTTAAACATTTGTGGCTAATGTATAAGTGCCTTCCTAATGTAGCCTCTTCTTTTGTTTCAACTTCATAGCACTTTCTGACATAAAAAAAACAATTTCCCTATTTAAAAAATAATGTATACATTTATTTTATGATTTTTAAGATGTCATTCTCTCATTCTTAATTATCTTCCTTTATTCTCTCACCTGGATTTCTAAAACAACATTCCATAACTTCTTTTGGTTTTCAGTTTTAGTTTCTTAAAACTTTATCTGGAGACACATTTTTGAATTGCAAACTATGTTGTAGTTAGAATCTTTAAATATTTTACCCCTTCCCTCATGAGAATTTATTAACTCTTTATGGAGAAACAAGCAAAGATTATATTGTGAAAATTGTTTTAATATCACTTACCAATGATTTGGGGAATAATTATAGAATGAAACTTTCATTCTATATTTGGAAATCATGGCATTGTTAGGGAGTCAGATTTTCAAAGAATCCTCACCTGGAAGATCTAGGTTCAAATCCTAGAACTGATGTTTTTCATAGGCGCTTTAGAACTGATTTTAAATTTCTCTGAACTTCATTTTCCTCATGTGTAGAACAGAGGAAATGACTGTCAATCATCTTTATTATCTATTATATTTTTCACCATCAACATCATCTGTAATTTATCGGTTAATTTTCTATTTCCAACATATTTGTGCTTAAAAATATGTGGTATAATGCACATAGTATATGAGTATTTCTGAATTTCTAATAATTTTCACCTGACTTCTGCCATGTCCTTATTTTCATGAACTTTGTATATAAATATAATTCTGTTTAGGACATTGTCCCTTTACTTATAAACTTAGTTCTAGTGCCAAGTATCCTTGCTCTGGAAATTCTGGGTTGTATGACAACCTTGCCTTTGTATCTAGCTATTCTTTTTTTTTTTTTTTTTTGACCATGACATTTACTTCACTGCTTATCTGCTATAGTTTTTCAAAGCTCTAGCACCACAAATTGCATTTCGCAGAGTGAAAACTATGTAAATGAATTTTTGTACATTCAGTATGTTGCACAATACTGAATTGAGTATGTGAATACTCAACAAATTATGAATTAGTGGAAGACTCAATGAAAATAACACTGTTTAATGAAGAATGTTTAGACTCCATTCTCTGCAATAGTCCTTAATGTCTGTGGCATGGACATTTTTTTTTTAATTTAATGCCTTTATTTTATTTGATTATTTTTATGTGGTGCTGAGGATGGAGCTCAGTGCCTCATGCATGTCAGGCAAGTGCTCTACCACTAAGCTACAGTGTGGCTTGGACATTCTTGTCCCCACTACTAGTGCATGAAACTCTAGAAAGTGCACTGGGACATATATTTAATGTACCCACTGTGTTCCATATTTCAATGTTACCCTTTCTTAGTTGAATATCCCAACAAGAACATTTTCTGTTGGCAAAATATTATCATATTATGCATTCATTTTTAAATGAAAACATTAATTGAACAAAACTTATTCAATATACTGTATAAAACACTTGTTTCTTTTAACTTCTTTAAATTTTAATTTATTTGGATAATAACAAGGATCTTTTCCTTTAAACCAGTCTTTATTTTATGTGCTATGGATACAAAATGCATTTGCATAATTTTCTGGGTTTAAACAATTCTCATGTATGATAGAAAATCATTTTTTAAATAACAAATGACATACTAATGACATTATATCACAGAATGGTGCTTAAATTAAAACTGAAGATTAATAATACAAATGACTTTCTAGTTTTAAATGCACATGGAGGTATCTCTTTGAAGGGTACACCTCTTACAATGCCATCTCAACTGCAGCCCCCTTATATTCTATCCAGTCTTCTACAGGCTGATAAACACAAGAAGAATAAGGTTCTGCAACTGGTTTGCACACTTTTGATACATTGCTGAGTCCTACTCTAGTCCTTGGATAGGTCACTAAAAGTAAATGGACCATGCTTTGACTTTCTAGTTATCAAAGTGTATGTTAACAAAATTATCGTAAGCTTCATCTTCATGGGATGCATGTTCATTGCCTTTATTAAGGCTGGCTTTTAATATGCTCTTTTATTGCTTAATAATACAGATCAGTAGTTTCCAGAATCTCCCTCAAGGACTTGTCTGATAAAGATTACAAAGGTGAGCAAAACAGCTCTTTAAAAAAATCGGTTTTGCTTTCTAGATTTCCTGGAGTGCCCCACATAATCACATCAGAATCAAATATACTTTTATGAGTTTCTAGGAAATCTTTCCAAATGAAGTTAAATCTAAATTGATGATATAATTATGAGCAACAAGATTTCGATTTAATATTTACTTTTGTGGAATGAAAATTTCTGTAATACATCATTAATAATATAAAATGCATCCTTTTTTCTCGATGTAGTTTTCTTTCTCCTCTGATTCTATTCTGAGTAACCTGAGGGTTTGGGAACTTTATGTAATCTCTGACTCTCAGCTTCCCTTGTTAACAAATAAAGGTTTGGACTAAATTTTGATCTCTGGATCAATTTTGAAGTATTAAAACCCTATGACTTAAAATGTCCAGAAACAGCAAAGAAAACAACATATATGATCACACATTCATATTAACACTATAGCAAATTTACTATTGAATAAAAAATGAAAAATAGCCTCAGATTATTTGCTGATATCTCAGATTATCAGCACAGCACTGAGAAATTTTCTGTACTTATTTAATAAAGCCACTTCTCCTTGGGCTTTAGGCAAAAAACCAGATATGATGCTTCTTGTAAATCACAAGACAATTTTCCATGAGAGATGATTGACCTGAAGCCTAAAGGCAATTTAATGACTAGGGAATATTATAGCCCATGTACTCTAAAGAGTATTAGCATAACTTTACTTAAGTAAATAAATTCTGATTTATATGTGCCTCTGGGTAACAAATACATGACAAATAAGTAATTTAATATTCTAAAAAGCAATATTCAAATAACACTCTTGTCAGTCATGGATAGTGGGAATCATTATAAATAATTTATAATACCACACATTATCTTCTTTATTATAGACTATTATTGAGAAAAGTACGTCATTCCATAGGCTTCAATTGCTGTCCTAAGAAATAGTAACAATGCCTCCCATTTGTTAAAAAAAAGTCTGAACAAGCAAAATGTAACAGTTTGAATTAAGGACATCATAGAAAGTCAAAATGCTTCTCTAGATAACCTTTTCAAATTGTAGAGATATAGGTCATGAAATAAAAACACTTTAGGCTTACTTCAGATTAAATGTTAGTTTCATTTTATCTCCCATATACCAGATAAAAAAAACTCCTTGCTTCTTACCACCCAGATATAGTGAATTTTTAATTTTTAAAATATTTTAGTCATTTCACAAATAACTTATAGATATTAAAAGTGACTTTATTAACATGTATGAAAACTTTTTAATTTTGAGATAATTATAAGTTTATTTAAAGTTGTAAATATAATAGAGTGCACACTTCATCCATTTTCCCCTGTAAAACATCTTGCAAAAATGAAGTAAAATATTCAAATCAAAATATTGACATTGAAGCAGGAAAGATACAGAGCTTTTCTATTATCACACAAATTCCTTATGTTGCCACTTTATAACACACCAGGTCCCCAATAGTCCTTAACCATCCTCAGCCTTCTTCAACCACTGTTATCTACAGTTTTGTCATTTTAATAATGTTTTCTCAGTGGACTCATAGAGTATGTAATCTTTTGATAATGCCTTTTTATTTCACTCAGCACAATTTTCTAATAAATACATGATATATACAGATTGTGTATCTATCAATAGTTTGTTCCTTTTCATTTCTGAGTAGTACTTCATGGTATGGATGCACCACACTTTAGCCATTTATCTCTTGAAGACTGAGGATGACTGAATTGTTTTTACTTTGGGCTATTATGAATAAAACAGATGTAAACCTTTGTGTGTTTTTTTACTTTTTACACATATAAGCTTTTATTTTTCTGAAATAAAAGTCTAGAAGTTCAATTAATAGTTTTCATGGAAAGTCCAAATTTTGCTTTTTAAGAAACTTTCATAATATTTTAGAGAAGCTGTGCCACATTTTATTACCACTAGCAATGTGTGAGTGGTCCACTTTTCTGTGGTCTTCAGAAGCATTTGTTGTTGTCGTCATTTTACTTTAGCCATTCTAACAGTACACAAAAAATGCTATTTTGGATTTGATTTGCATTTCCCCAGTGGATATGATATTGAGCATCTTTACATTGCTTATTTAATATATGTATATTTTCTTCAGTAAAATATTTTTATGGCTTCTAGCCATATTCTAGATGGATTATTTCCTTTTTTAATTGATGTGGCTTGAAATTTCTTTTTAAGCTACATAAAACTCATCATATGATGGAACACTGGTAGCAAATTCCACTAGTCATCTTTTCTTATCTTTCTCCTAATAAGAAGCATAAGTTTTAAATTTTGATAAAGATTTACAGATTTTTTTCTTTTAATGATTCATATTTTGGTGTCAATAATTCTTGTCTTGCTGTAGATAATGAGTATTTTTCCCTGTTCTTTTTGTTTCAAAAATTCATAGCTTTGTCTTTTTTGTATAATCCCATGACTCATTTTGAGTTAATTTTTGTCTTAGTTGTGAGAAGAAAATCAAGATTCCTTCCTTTACCTTTCTCTCCCCTCTTCCCTCCCTTGCTTCCTTCCTTAATTCTTTCTTAGAAATTGAACTCAGTGGTACTCTATTACTCAGCTACATTGCCAGCTCTCTTTTATTTTTTTAATTTTGTGACAGGGTCTCACTAAGTTGCTGAGGCTAGCCTCTAACTTGTGATCCTCCTGCCTCAGACTCCCAACAAGGTTCATGTTGCCTATGAATACTTGTTCCAGCACCATTGGTTGAAAGGCATTCTCTTCTCCCTTGAATTGCTTTTTGTCTTTGTCATAGTCAGTTGGGGAAGAATTATTGTTTCAGCCATTCATGTAAAGAGCATAGAAGTTGTCATTCTGTCATTATGGCAATGAAAGACTGAATAGATGGAAAATTAGATTTTTCTTGGATTCCTCATAGGAACCATTATCCTGAAATCTGGAGATAAGCAAATCCAAAACCAACCTTAGTTTTTTTAAATCCAGAAGCCATTCTTTCAAGAAATGAGTAAAATAAAATAATTGAAATGCTAAGAGAAAAAAAAAACCCTCTAAGCTGGATTCCAGTATCTTGTGACATCTTCCTTTAAAAGTAAAGGCAAAATGTAAACTTTTTCAGACAAAAAAACTGAGGGCATTGGGTCTCAGTCGACCCTCCTCTAAGAACTACTGAACTAAGTTATTTTAGGAGACATAAATAGATATTTTCCTGAACATGTAATCTGTATATAAAAAAGAAATTTGTTGGATGAGAAAATAAAGTATGTCTGGAGTTACAGGATAGAATGCAGAACAAGTCAGGCCCACACCTGTAATCCCAGTGGCTCTGGAGGTGGAAGTAATTGGATTGCAAGTTCAAAGCCAGCCTTGGGAATTTAGTGAGGCCCTGAGAAATTTAGGGAGAACCTACTTCTAAAATATATGTTTTATATATATTTATATGTAAAATATGTATTATTTATATATATATTTTAAATCTCTGATACAAAAATAATAAAATAAAAGCAGAATGATTTATAATAAATGGAATGTATTAAGGAATATATGAAATAGACTTAGAAGGAAGTGGGAGGATATTGCTGGCATAGGTAACTTTGAAAACGAGTGGCTTTTGTAATACCAAAGGTCAAAGAAAGTGGACACAAACTAAATACTTTAGTTAACCAGATTGTTTCCCTTAGAATTATTGATGAACAAGTCTGATACTTCTGTTCCTATTTCCTATAAATAATCAAGTTTTAAGTGGATAGCCTGTAATTGTGAAACGTTCCCACTGCTGGAGGGAGAGGTTATAAATAGGCAAAGATGGAGGTCCAAAGACTTCTGGCAAGGGTGGAGGGCAGGTTCTTCTTGTGCTTTCTCTCTTACAGGGAAAAAAAAGGGGAGATTGAGACAAAGAAAAAAAACAATGTACAGCTAGAGAATTTCAGGGTGAGTGCAATAGAGCAGTGGAAATGTAGCAGAGATGAAGAGGAATATAGAGATTCAAGATGGCTGTATAAAGAAGGGAAAGGAGCGCTTTGTGTCTACTGCCCTATCTTCCCATTTGGGATCAGCTCAGAACCATACAGGACATTCCACAATGGAGAAAAGGTAAGAGGGAGTCCCCCAGTAACATCAGGAACACCAGGCAAACCTAAAATCTTTCTAAGAATCCTGCAGCCCTCAGAGGCTGGGGAACATCCAGGTAGTTTGTATTATGTTACTCTAGAAGGTGACTAGTAGTCTGTGCTCTCCTCCCACCCATGTTAGTTCTGCATAACGGCATATTGAAAGCACACCCACTTGGGGCCAAACAGTGTAATAACCCAATACCTTCACTGCATGCACATAGCTATCTGTGCCCTGAGCCCTGTTCACTGTGTCCAGAATTTCCAGCAAATCTACCCCACCTTGGAGAATAGTGACCCAGCAGGCAGACTAGCCTCACAAACCCCTGCAACCTGGACCACGGCCACAATCACAGAAATCACTGATGTTCGTTATAGCTGAAGATACCTAGAGACTAAAACACTGAGCTCACCCAGAAACAAAGCTAACTTATCCTAAGCAACCTGCTTCCTAAAACACATCTCAAGGAGAAAGTCTTTCACTGTAAAAATCACCCTCTAAAATTGGTAGAGGAAACAGTGATATACAAAAATCAATGCAAGGATAGAAGAAACATGAAAAAAGCAATCTTTGATGCTTTCAAAGGATTATAATAATTTTCCTAGTAATAGATTTCAAAGAGAAGAAAATCTACAAAATGCCACAAAAGTAATTCAAAGCAAAAATCTTAAGTACAGTCGTAGAGAGTTGAAGAAGACTACAGATAGATACTCAAAAACTTATGAAAACACACATGATCTGAATTAAAAAATAAAATTATAGCCAAGAGTCAAATAGAAATCTTGGAGTTGAAGAATATAGTCAACAAAAATGTAGTTGAGAACTTCAACAATAGACTAGATTAATTCAGAAGAAAAACATACTGAAGCTGAAAACAGGTCTTTTGATATAACCCAGGTACACCAGAAGGAGTGGAGGAGGAGGAGGAAGAGGAGGATGAAGAGGAGGAGGAGAAAAAGAAGGAGGAAAAAGAGGAGGAGAAGAAACAGAAGGAGAAGGAGGAAGAGGAGGAGGAGAAGGAGGAGGAGGAGGAGGAGGAGGAGGAGGAGGAGGAGGAGGAGGAGGAGGAGGATGACAAGGACTACTGGATTTGTAATACCAGCAAGCAAAATATTTATATAATGGTTGTTCCAAAATTGTATCTAGAAAATTCCCAAGAATTGGGAGGCATTAAATAAAAGAAAGGTTTAAGAAGCTAAAGATAATTTCTGATGCATATGAGAGACAAAGGATTGAAACTCAAAAACAAAGTGAGAACTCTAGATACAGCAAGAAAATAGTCAAGTCTCATGAAATCTGTCTCAGCCAATAGGAGCCTAAGGAGACATAATTTTAGAGGTAATATAATATCCTTGATTAGATCCTGGAAGAGAAAAAGTAAAGGAAATCTGATAAATTTTGAGCTATACTTAATAATAATTCATCAATATTGATTCATTAATCGTGACAAATGCCACATAAATAAGATACTAATAATAGGGGAACAAGAGGTATGGTAAATAGGAGCTCTCAGTACTGTCTTTCCAATTTTCCTGTTTAAAAGAAATCAAAATGCATATTTGGTCTGTTTATGGGTTCTTTATCCTGTCCTATTGGTCTGTGTCTTTGCCTTCTCCAATACCACATCATCTTAATTACTTCCCATATATAATGGCTTGAAATTAGATAGAATGAGCTGTTAATGACATTTTCTTCTTTTTCAAGCTCTTTTTAACTTTTTTTATTGTCCATATCAGTTATAGAACAATGTTTTCTATACTTACAAATCTTTTTTTTAAAGAGAGAGAGAGAGAGAGAGAGAGAGAGAGAGAGAATTTTTTTTTAATATTTATTTTTTTTTTAGCTTTCCGTGGACACAACATCTTTGTTTGTATGTGGTGCTGAGGATCGAACCCGGGCCGCACACATGCCAGGCGAGCGCGCTACCACTTGAGCCACATCCCCAGCCCCAACTTACAAATCTTTTTGATAGTTTAGCAAGAATTGCATTAAACTTGAATATCAGTTTAGAGGAATGACGATTTTGACTTTGGTGAGTCTTCCCATCCATGGGTATGGTTTCTCCCCACATTTACCTCTGTCCTTTCTATCTTCAGTGTTTGGTAGTTTTCATTATACAAGTCTTAGGCAAAATCTATTAGATTTACATTTGGGTATTCCACAGTTTTTGTTTTTCTTTTTAGCAAGTGTGAATGGCAATGTGTTTTAATGTTAGTGTCCAGTTTTTATTATGACTACAAAAAGAAATTATTTTGTGTATTTTGTATCCTATGACCTTGATGAAATCATTTATTAGTTTTTGTAATATTTATGTAGAATCTTTGTAGGAAATAATATCATCTACAAATAAGAGTTTTATTTTTTATATAAAATCCATATTCTGTTTCTCTCATTCTCCACATTGGCTATTTCATTGGATATAGCTTCCAGCACTATATTTAGTTAGAGTGGTTAGATTGGACATTCTTGCTTTATGCCAATAGCAGTGGAGAAGCATTCAATTTTTCATAATTAAATATAAAGTTAGCTATAGACTCTCAGTAGATTTCCTTTATTGTGTCATTCTTATGAGAATTTTTGTCCCATAATGTTGAATTTTGCAAATATGTTGTCTGCAGTCATTGATATATCATGTGATTTTCCTTCCTTAGGTTCTTAATATGATGGATTATGTTGACTGATTTTTCAAAAATTGAACCTGACTTGCATTCTTGGAAGAAGTCCCATTTAGTCATGGTACACAATTCTTTTAATATATTTCTGAATTCTATTTGGCTGAAATTCAAAATCTATACTCCTACTGCCATCATTCTTTTACTTGTAGTTTACAGATGTAATATTATTACTTGCTATTTATTTCCATGATATTATAATAGTTTGTATCCTCCATTTTTCAAACTGTAAGCATAATTGATTTGATTATAACCTAAAACTATTACTAGGTTTTAGCTTTTATAGAAGGATTTTCCCAAGAACATCATTACAATTTATCTGTGGGTCAAACAACTTTATACCTTTTTTTAATTTCATCAATTGCTTCATTTTGAATTTAGATATGACAGTACAACTCAAGTAGCTTCTAAAATGTCTTTAGAATATTGAGAAGTCACTTTTTTTTCAAAAAGTTCTTAAAATAACAATCTTTTTACAAAATAAATTTCCCTAGGGATGTATGTGTATGTATATGTATTATATATTTGAAAAAAAATGAGTGTAGACACGTATGGGTTAGCTTCTCTTTTGTTATCTATCACTTTTAGAGAAATGCATCTATTTTTGTGGTACAGATTGACACAGGAATTGTCTTGAATATGGACCAGTCTTTGCATGAATTTTGTATTTTTTTGGCAATGTCTTTTTTCTTCAAAAACTGAGAATTGTATTATTCTTCATTTAGAAATTCAAACCAGTGATCCTCCCAAGTTATCAGAAGGTGTTCTGATCAGAAGATCAGAAGTGTTCTATCAGAAAGCTAATCCTGTAGTTAGCCTGGTAGTCTGTATGCCTTTGTAGGTAACACTTTTTTCTTTCTGGTATAAGAATGAAAAATGTCACATGGTTCTTCATGTCTTTTACTCATAGCTCTAAAAACAAAAATCATATCAAAAGCTGATTTCAACTATTTTTGTATTTGCTGTAGCCCATAGCAGAGGTTTGCAAAATTGTCTTTTGTTTGTTTGCTAACATTTCCAGTTTACATGCTTGGTCTAGGGCATATTTGAAGCCTCAGTTCTTTACATAGCACCATGATGATATCTTCACATTTGACAACTTCACTCTTTGGTGGATGTATCTTCAGCTGGTATATCCTACCCCCAACTGCTGGATTAAGTGATAAAAGTCTGACTCTGAATTAGTTGATTTCAGCAGAACCTCTATTTCTAAGATTTAAAGTGGGATTTATAGCTATGAGTAAATCTTTTAAGCTTGAGAAAAAGTTTTTCACATTATTATTATCAAAAAGGCTATGTTTGTTTTGGATTTGGTAATAAATGTGATTTTATAAGGCCCAGAAACTTGATTGGTTACAAGTATGCTTCTACATGTAGGCACTTGAATGCTGTGTGCTAAAGTATCAGATCTTGATAAGGTTTCTGTTACTTCTTCTCTACATGCTGCATCATTCCTGAGTTTTTCTATCACATTGGAATCTCTTCCGGCTCAAATTTTAGGCCAATTCCTTTCAGCTGCTCTATCATATGTAACACAACTAAACCAAAGTCCTGAACAACTTCAAAGGTGAAGCTAACATCAATTATGAAACGCCATTGAATAAAATGAAAGATTCTTGAAATTTTAATTTTTAAAGTCACTCATACAGGCTTAAATTTTTTTTTATCATGCTCTACCCTCATTAATATTTACTTTAATCCAAACAATTTGTCTAGTCAAGCCATATTGAATTGTATCTATAGTTCTAAAACATTGGGCAGTTTTGCTTTCCAATAACATAAGTTTCAATATATTGATTTGCCTTTACATTTTGTAGTAATAGTCAACATAACTAGCTTGCATATTTTAGATTTTGATGTGATTCCAAGAAATTACTGGATATCTCTCCTACCTTTAGGAAATATATTCCTGTTGAGCAATAAAATAAATCCTTGTAAATGAAACATTTTAGGGATCTTAGTATTCCTCTAAGCACAGGCAGAGTCCTGTGACTGCTGCTACAGTTGGCATTGTGCTACTTTTGAAAGACATCCTGAAAAATACCTGGCAGATATGTCTCCCTAGGCCACATTTGGGAGATTAAATATGGGAGAGTGTCTGACTGTAAAATTTCAGGTATTTTCTCTGAAGTGGAAACTATGCTTCCTATTTTCTAAGTGAATCATAGTGTCTAAAAGAAAAAAAAAAAAATCCTACGTGGAGGAAAATGAATCTCAGTCTGTGTAGCTCTCTCTGGCTTAGTGCCAGTCTTTCTAGATGGTGATTTTTGTTTTCTTCAGGGGCATAATGTCTTTGAGCCTTTCAATACATGAAAAACTTTTCCACACATAACTTTCTCTTTATTCTTGATTTAGAACATTCAATGTTATTGTCATCTTTGTCAAACTAGTGAGTACTTGATGGTATAAGTTAGGCAATACTTTTAGTTTATATTTTCCCCCACTCATTTAGAGGAAGACCCACTGAGATAGAGTTTAACAATGTTATCTTGTATATAGTAGACTTCAGATATAAGACAAATAAATACATGACTCAGGGAACAATGACTTCAATATCAAATGTCAGAATGACTACATTCTGTTACATATGAATTGTACTAGACTTTTTGAGACTAAGGATTTCTTGGTTTCCATCAAATCCACTGTCTGCCAATTGACAGAGTTAAAGCATGTTTTGTTTAGGTTAGTGCTTTATAATCGTGATGATTATCACTAAATTAATGTGATTATAACAAAAATAATGACAGCCAACATGAATTGGTTCTAAAGTGCTAGCCATTATGATAATTAAGCATTAATACAACTGATGCATATGAAAGCCTCACGAATTAAGTATCCTTCCTGCTGTTTATTTGAAGTAGCGCCCACCTTTATGGGAAAGTAACAAAAACTCGCAGGATCTTTACCAGTTAGATTTTGCTCCTATACTGTATTTATAACTAAATTCCTGGATGGCTTGGTTTCCCACACTTACTTTACATGAGACTATGCATGACTTTCAAAATAATGCTTCTCTTGTGTGACCTGCAGTTCAATTTTTCTTTGGTGTTTCTGTTTTTTATAAGTTAGATGGAGTCTTGTGGGTGTGGTTGCTTGTTCTTAATATAGAGGCCAAGACCTAAAGGAACAGCTGCTATCTAAAAAGGTATTATCACACATACAAGGGGGCCCTAGTTAGATATTTTATGAAAATTTTAAAAACACAGAAGATTAACCATAGTAAAAAAGCCCAGGAACATAATCAGCATGAAAAATATAGACAAATGGCTCCATTTGTCTTTTATCAGGATACAACGCAAAGGGAAAAGAGCCCTTAGATACTGTCCAGAATTTCAGTATGTCTACCACAAATAAAATTCCAGGCATCCTTATTGGGAACTTAAATATTTATCTGAGCTGGTTTGGTTCAAATAGATTGTGTCAACATTTTCCTGGATGGAGTAAATACAGCAGGCACATTGTTTCCTTTCATGAGCCTATAACTTCCCCATCATTATCAATAAAACACATAAGTGAACACCTAAGTATAGACAGAAAGGATAACTTACTCTGCCTCTTCACATTGGCAGCATATAACTGTGATCATCTAATTTGTTCTATAGGTTAATGGGATATACTACACCATCATGGAAATCTAGTCTGGTCAAATCTTCATCAATCAACTTGAGAGGTGTAAATCATAAGGAAGTATACTGTCAGAACTATCGGAACGTAAGACCCAGGGTAACTAATGATATTTATTTTACTAAGGAGATATATAGTTCAAGAATGGTAAAATAACTCCCTAGTTCAAGAATGCATATAATCAGTCAAGAATTTCAGTAATAATGTACCTGTTGTTTCACATTCACTATGGATGGGAAGGAATCCATTGCATTTTGTGCTTCAACATAAGATTTTGAATCACTATTGATGGAAAATAATAGTTTGCGTTCTCTTTGTGGAGAATTTAAAATTATTTTAATTCACCACTATGTTCTACATGGATATAATATATTAAACTATGGTATTTAATTTTAAACAAATCTCTTTTTTTCCTATTAGTTTTTAGAAATGAATACTTAGATTTCTGTTACTAAGGAAACAAATTTTTGCATAGATGTAACACTGATGTCACAGGAAACCACTAAAGTGGAAATTTTGAATGTCTTTCAACCTTTAGAGAGTAAGCAATTTCCTCTAATCAAAATGAATTCAAAGTTCTTCTCAGCATATACAAACATCTTTTAAAAATACATTTCTTTTGGTAAGAATGTTTTACTTATGTAGTTATTCAAAATTAACATAAAATAACTTAGTATGTACTCATGCCATATGCAATTAATATCTTTATAAACATAATTTACCATAAATTTAATTAAAATATTACTTAACAAAGCAGCTGTAGGCGTGGATAAGAACAAAACTATTATTTTAAAAACCAAGCAATTTTCATTCTGAAGGAACTTATTATGACTTTTTATATGAAGGGTAAAGGTGAATGATGTGATTTATACTTTATTCCCCAGATCAAGTTTTCTTAATAAAAATATAAGGTGATCTAGACAGTTGGAAAGCAAAATGGTTTAAGATAACAGCAATAAGTTCTTTAAAATTGATACTCAAACCAGGAAAGGGAAGTTGAGAGTTTAAAAGCAGCACTTCAATTTTCCTGGTAATGTTTATAAGCCTCAAAAATGTTACCTCTCTGGCATTTTTTTTAATCAGTGGCAACATGGTAGAAGTTTTCCTAATGCTTTCATTTCCAGCCAGATCCAGAATATATCACGAAATGAACATATTTTGGCTTATTCACAGCTCCTACCTTTGGATAAGTGACTGGTTATCTGAATGTGTCCTTTTAAAAGGGTGAAGAGCCTTCCTTTCCAGAGATCTGAATGGTAGCACAGTGTCCTTGGGCTCCTAACAGTGGTAGGGGTCCCACACATGCTTAGTAATTGGATCAGCTTCAATTGCAACAGAGCCAAAGCCCAGATCCTCTGGAATAAGACACTAAAATCTGGGCTTTATGTTTTGGATTCTTGAGGAAACTGTTCATGGTCTTTGGTTGTTGTGTGGGAATGATGCAGAGAAGTCTTTTTTCTTTCAATCAGATTTAAGAGAATTTGAGATCAAATAATAAAATTAACAGTTTTGGAAAAAGAAAAATCTCATATTTTAGTATAGTTAGATATATTTAATAAATTTTGTATTAAAGTTTTTAGTTTATGCATCTGGTTTTTGGGATCACTATAAATTTTAGTTATACTTTACTTATGGTCTCTGTCACATCTGGTGCTAGATGGGTTAGGAAACATTCTTTTCTGGCATATTAACAATACAATATTTAGGAACAGTGAAATTATTTACTATATCTCAACATATTTACAAAATTTATAAAATCTGTACATGTTAGTGTTATAAAATAGAGAAATTAGATAACCTACTTGTATGAATCATTTTCTTTCACAATTTAAGCAAGAAATATCGATTTGTGTGCATGTGTGCATTTTGACATTTATTTTTATTCATTATAACTATTTTGCTTCAAATTTTATGACTAAATATTAATCAAATCAATTGTGTATAAAATAAGTTACTGAAAATATTATAAAATATTTGGTGAAATTTTATCCAATGAATGTTATCCAATGCCATCGTGTAGACAAAATACGTTAAAGATAATAAATTGTATTTCCAAAACAATTGGTCTACAATTAGAAACACAAAGTAATTCAAAATAATAAAGAACAGTTTTAGATTTCTCCTCTTGAACATTTAAAAACAGCCTGTGTAATGTTCTTCCCAATTAATCATTGATTCTGAGGTGCTATTAACATATGAAGTGGCCCTAGAAAAGTGTCTTAAAATAAGGAAATTTTAAAACTACTGTTGCTTAAGTGCTTGTGGGTTTAAGAACAAAATGTTAAAGAATGCCAAATAGACTTGGTTTCTCAGTGAATCTCCACTGAGAACAGGTTGCTAAATCCTGTTCTAGCAATCTCTCTCTCCCTCTTGCCACCCCCCTCCCTTTTTCTCTCTCTGTCAGGAAATGTTTCAAGTGTGCCATCCCTTTATGTCTAGGCCTTCTCTTTACCCTTTCCCAGGGTCTCAGCTTTCACTTTAACTTCCTTTTTTCTATTCCAGGAAATAATATAAACTGCAGAGTATGGAGATTGGCAGCTGAATAAAGCATACTGTCTTCCAACAGGTCTCTAGTGGAAGCCTGCCTCTTACTTACTAATCATGTAACCATGAACATGCTAAGAAATATCTCATGCTCCATCTTCTCATTTGTGAGCAAAGATTAGAAAAATATTTACCTGCTGGTGAGATATGCATGTAAAGCCAGGAGCCAAATGTCTGGCACATAATTAAATACAATAAAAGATAGCTGCACTGATGATGATCTATGCATAGCCATGGAGTAACACCCTAGATAAATCAAGCTGTTGTAAAATCCTGGCATTAACTCCTATGTGAAGGATTAAAATGAGAAAAATAAATTACTAAAATAGATTAAGATAAAATCATTCCAGACCGTCTTTAGATCAATTTTTTCCCATTCTAAAATAGAAAAGAAGTTGAATAATGTTATACAGGTTATCAGAGATAAAGAGCTTAGCAAGCTTTTAATTAAGTTATTCCAATGATGGGAACAATGCACTGGGGTGCAGAAAGTTTATCCCTATGTTACAACAAAGGACCATTTTCTATTGCCATGCTATACCACATTTACCTATTCTACAGTGATATCAGTAAATCCAGTGCTTTAAAGGGACATGCATTAAAGTAACCCTTGCCCTGATGGTAGAGTTACAAAAATTTTGAGGAGCAATGGTAAGTGTGGGTAGGAGAGTATTTTGAGTGAAAGATATGAAATATTTTCTCAAATATTCAAAATAAAACATGCAAGATTTTTTTATGCCAGAACATTCTGCCTTTTAGTATGCAATTCATGGTAGTAATAAAGGGGGGTGGCAAGACAGAGAGAGAGATTGCTAGAAAAAAAAATATATATATATCTTTTTTCATTACTGATGTATCTTAATTTTATTTATTTATTTATCTACTTATTTATTTTTTGTTTTTATATATGTATGTAGTACTGATAATTGAACCCAGTGCCTTATACATGTTAGGCAAAGAGCACTACCATTGAACCACAACCCCAGGCCCTAATAAAGTTTTGACACACTTGCATATTAACATCAAAATATACTTTGTGCTGGGCACAGTTGGCTGAGTTTGGAAGATTGGAGTTCAAAGGCAGCCTCAGCAAAAGTGAGGTGTTAAACAATTCAGTGAGATCCTGTCTCTAAATAAAATTGAAGATAGGCCTGGGGATATGGCTCAGTAGTTGAGTGCCCCAGAGTTCAATCCTTGGCATCCCTCCCACCAAAAAAAAAAAGAAGAAGAAAATTAAGGTGAGGATATAGTAGACCAAAAACTAGCATTAATATTCAAGAAAATTAGTGAAGTCTACAATGAAATTAACCAAACTACATCGTGTATACGTATTAACATATCAAGAATGGATTCATATTAATAATTTCCCCTTTTATTTATAACTATAATGTGCCAGTTAAAATAAATAAAAAGAAAAAATAGAAAATCTAATAAAAATATATCCTAAACTGATGTTGAATAACCGACCTCCATATTATACACTATTTTGATGGCAGTACTTTGTGCTCTCCATTATAGACCAATTGATCTAAAGTAAGACTTATTACAGAACAAATTTTATTTAACTATTTCATGTGCTAAAATTGACATTTGAATTTTAATCCATTTTAAATACCATAGGAAATCATTTTAATTTGCTATTTGGAAATATTTGCTCTTTCCTCTTATATTAGGTTTGAAGTGTGTTTCCATAGAAACCACTCCATCAACGAAGAGCATAGACATTTTTTTAACATAAAATGGGCTTTATCATCTCTCTTCCTATAATGGAATACATAACCCAAAATAGAATTCAAAAAATTTTTACACATAGACTGCTGTTTACAATGCAGTCTCTGTGGTCAATAGCCAGAAAGTTCATGAACTAGTTCTTTAGTGGTATCTCAGCATAATTCTTGGATTTAGAAGTTGTCTTGACAGTCTCTTCCCTCCCTCCCCACCCATCCCCACTTTCTCTCCCTCTCTCTTTATCTTTCTCTCCCCTGCCCCGACCTTGTGCTGAGGATCTAACATAAGGCCTTGTGCATGCAACACAAACACTGAACTACTAAGCTACATCCCGAGTCCCGTTTTTTCCTTCTTCTCTTATTCTTATTATAATTTCCTAAGGTGGCAATAATAGATTTATATGATTCAAAATCTGGGCATTGTAAAAGCAAAGATTCTTGCAAAAGAAAAAAAAGCATATACAATTATGCCTTATTTAATGATAGAGATACATTCTGAGAGGTGATCATTAGTTGATTTTGCTGTGGTATAAGCAATGTAGACTGTACCTTTTATAAACCTAAATCCTATAGCCCACTGTGCAGCTATGCTCTATGATATATAGTCTGTGGTTGATCAAAATATTGTTATGCAGTACATGACTCTATTCATTTGCACAATATACTTCTTATAAGTGGTAACACACTTGGTGTTTTAACACAACATTAATTTATTTTCTCTTTTAGTTGTAGAAGGCAGAAATCCAAAATTAGCTTTTCTGGAATGAAGCCAAGGCATGGTGGCCAAGGCTGGTTTCTTATGGAGGCTCTAGAGCAGAAAATACTGTGCCTTATGATCCTTGACTGGTGATCCTTTTCTCACATGGTTTCAACCACTTGCTTCTATTATTTCTACTGCCACTCTGCTCTTCTCCTACCTCCTACAAGAGCTCTTGTGATTTTATCACACCTACCAGAAATAGGACAGCATAATCTCCAAATCTTAAAATCCTTAATTTATTCACATTGGCATAGTCTATTTTACCATATAAGGTAACAGTCAAGGTGCTCAGGATTAGCCCATGAGCCTTTTTAGCCTATATTCTTATTTTTCTATTTTTTTCTGGAAGTCTTTCTTTTTTTCTGATAAAAAATAGAAATTACATTGATTTTTCTAACTGGCCAAGAAAAAAAGGTTTATCATATAAACTTTTAATGCTTCACAGGAAGCTGGCATAAGAAATGATAAAGAAAAAAATGGAGCTCAATTTTGGATTTGACTTATTTGGAAAGCATTAGATGTTATTATACTACAAACATATTAAATATTACCTTTTATCTCTATTTATTTTGTGTAGAAGTTTAATTTATGTCAAATTTTAGATTATTAAAATTCTTTTTTTTTCCCTGAGATGCTAAGGATCAAATTCAGGTTTGTTTACATACTATCCTACTATCCAAGCACTTTAGAACTGAGCCGCTTTCCTAACCCTAGATTATTAAAGTTCTAATGGAACAGAATTGATTAGAATTGAGCTGTTTATTTAATGAGCTGGCATAGTATAATAGTGAAGAGTACAGGTGTGTAACTAAGATAAAACTTGTTTCAACTCCTGCCTCTTACTAGTATTGCATTTGTGAAGTTAGGAAAACTGAATATACCCTGTAGGGCCTGGTTTCCTATAAGCAGATAGAAATATTACTTACTCTTTCAGGATTATTTAGAGTTTGAATGAGGTAAGAATAAGTGTTAAGTATCTGACCTGGGATGAAGGCACTTAGGAAAATCACTTTAAGAAAGTTTTAATAAATATGAGAGTGGAGAGAGAGGATAAAGGGAAATTGGATAATACGTATTAAAACACAATCAGAAGCAAATTTTGAGGCTGAGTGCAGTGGCACACACCTGTAATCCCAGCGGCTAGGAAGGCTGAGGTAGGAGGATCATGAGTTTAAAGTCAGGCTCAGCAATTTAGCAGGGGCTTAAGCAACTCAGGGACACTATGTCTTTAGATTAAAAAAAAATGGGCTAAGGATGTGGCTCAGACCCCCCTGCAGGTTCAATCCATGGTCCCCTAACCTGCAAAAAAAAAAAAAAAAAAAAAAAAAAAAAAAAAAAAAAAAGAAAAGAAAAGAAGTAAAGTTTGATGTTCCACAGCATAGTGGGATGTCAGTAGTTCACAAGAAGTCAGTAGTTCACAAGAATCTAGTACATATTTTATGGAGATCTAGAAGAAAGGAGCACAAAGGATCCAAACATAAATAAATGATTAGGACATAGAAATGTTAATTACCTTGATTTGATCATGGTAACACATGTTTTGAAATATCTCACTAGATCTTATTAATATATACAACTGTCATGTTAATAAAAACAAATTAAAAATTAGAAAAAAGAAAGCTTTAAGAAAAATGATAACACTCCCAAGATACAAGAAGATTAGGAAGACAGTTTTTCTACCTATCTAAATTTTTCTTTTGATCTAAAAACACATGAGAATATTCATAACAATATTGAAACCTACTGTATTAATACTAGAAAAATCAAGAGTAAATTCACAAGGCAAGAACATCTTAGATGATTATAAACTGGGGTGTGCAAGCCTCTGTGAATAGTTTAACTGAGTTTTCATATTCATTACACACAGAAGCCCAATTTTTAATGAATATGTCAAAACACTCATAAAACAAGATATCTTCTGAAGATAATATTTATTTCTCAAATCATTCAATATTTTAAATCATTCAATATTTTGTATCTTCTAAAGGAAAAGAAAAATTAGTTGATATTCACAGTGGATAGAAACTCAGTCATTACTTTGTAGTTATGCTCTAGTATTACTATATTGCTATGTAGTATAGTCCAGGAAATGCTTGTTTGAAAAGAAATCTGTCTAATCAAATGCTGTATAGACAAGTATTAATTTTTTAAAACATCTATCATAGGTCTTTGTCTTCAGTAGAATTGCTATAGATTACATATTTTTTTTTCATTCATGACCATATATACTTTTAAGTAAACCAGGCAAATATAAAAATACAAGAAGAATTATTCAATATTAACTAAAGAAATGAATACTATAATAACAGACAGATGAATTCTTGCTGAACAGGAACTTTGGAAATGTAATCTTTAAAAAGAATAAAAACTTGGAGTGCCTCTATATTTTACTAATACTGCCATGTTTAACTTTGCATTTGAAAAATGTGCCATTAATGTAATGCTTTATAGACTTACCAAATTACTCATTCTCTGTTCTTTTAGACAGCAGACTAAGTAGTTATGGATAATGATGTTATTATTCAAGGACAGCAGGAAAGTGAAAATTTTATAATCATGTTACCTTGAGGCAAGGTAAGAGAAATAAAATCATTTTTATTTGGGTAGTTCATATGCATTAAATTCTAAATTACTAAGGCATCAGATCAATTCTCTGTTGAGCAAATTTAGAAGTGGGTCAAGGGAATTAAGAAAATTATGTTTACAAGTAAAGAATCAAGGAACAAATTAAAGTACTTATACAACTTTCTACAGCATATTTTACAGGAGAAATGTGTGAAGCCTATAAGAAATGTAGACTTGTAGTCATACATAGGGTTCTTCAATCCCATATTGGGAGACAGAGCACCCACACAAACTCCATTAGACCATCTGATTATATCTCAAAGTCCGTTAGCAAGAATATTTTTTGTATTGTTTTCAATTCTATTATCAACTAAAAAAGTGATTGTTTGGGTTGGGCCTTCTAAATGAGAATATTTTCACTAGAATTTTAAATATAAGATACAATGTTGAATATAGAGATGATTGAAATACAATTGTAACTTGTAGGAAATCACTGATTAGCATTTAAATTGATATTTTTAATACCCCAAATTCTATACACAAAATTTTGTTTGAGTACTTAGACTGCTAAAATGTTATTGGTATGAATAGGCATTTAACATGATGCTAACTCTTCAGGAAATTAATAGGAGATCAACATACACTGTTTATTGTATTTGTTTTGGGTTTTACTACAACTATATGCACATCTACCTATTCATAAGATATAGAAAATGAACATAAGCAATTAGCCTAGGTGGAGAAAACTATTTGAACTTATGGTAATTTGTTTAAATTAGTCATTTTTAACCTTACCTTCAAGCTTTATGGTATCATCCATGTACAAATAAGATTGGATTTTATATGAATATGGGCCTCAGACACACAAACTGATTTTCTATACTATTCTATATCATAGTTTTTATAACTCAATAAGAGCTTAGGTAACCCCGGAAGATGAATTCTAAGTGATGGTTTGCATGTAAGATTTAATAGGGAGTGGAGTTTGAGATCTAAATGGTAAGAGAACTTGAAATGTCTTAGAAAAAAATTTGGAGGAAATGGATGAGAAGTAGAATAAGTCATACAAGTGGTATAAAAGGTGGCATTTCTGCCTTAAGACAGAATAATTTATTAAAAAATAAATTATTTTCTAACACAACAAAGAATCTGGAAGTCCTCAGTGCTGAAGGCTTCTCTAGGCCATTCCCTGGGCTTGTTAACTTCTGGCTGCCAGATGACTGTCACAGCACCAAGATTCATGTTGCATTCAGAGATAATATCTCAGAAAGTACTGGAATTACTCCTTTCATTTTTAAACAAGAAAATTTTTAAACAAGAAATTTTTAAACAAGAAAAAAATGTTTTCTCCCACAGAAATTAATAACTGAGTGAGGAAAAGAGATTGAAAACAAGATTATTCAGGCTTCTAATGTCTCCCCCTGCCCGGTGTCTTCAAACATATACTGTTTCCATATGTCCCCATTAAGTAAAGATATCATTTAGCTGGTTGTGGTGGGATATGCCTGTAACTGCTGGGACTTGGGAGTCTGAAGCAGGAGGATTACTGGTTCAGGGCCAGCCTGGCAACTTAATGAGGCCCTAGGCAATTTAGCACGTCTCTGTCTCGAAATTAAAAAAGAAAGAAAGAAAGGGGCTAGAGATGTGACTCAATGCTAAAACACTCCTCAGTTAAATCCCTAGTACAAATAAAATAATAATAATAATTTACATACCTTTGTGTTCTTTCATCAAGGTTGAGATCAAGAATTAGGACTCAGCAGTCTAAAAATTAAAACAAGCCTTTACCTATCCACCTAATATGAAATTGCAGAGATGGTTAAGTCGATTTGGACCAATTCTTTCCCTTAATTTGGCAAAATAATGTGAAGACTTTCAGCAAACCCTGATAAACTGCTGATCCTCCCGTAGTAGGCATACCTCAAGTGACAGTAAGATGAGTTTAGAGACCTTTGTTTTTTTTCTTATTGATTCTTTTTAGTTATGCATAACTCTGTATGACATTATTATAAAAGCAGGGAGTATAATTTGGTCCAATTCAGTCCCAGTACTTTCCCTTTCTTTCCCCTCCCATACTGCACTATTCCTTTCCTTCTAGTCTATTTATACTATTTATTTAGTTTAGTTTTTTTTTCCTAATTACTGTCTTGTGGCTGTACATGATAGTGAGATTCACTGTGGTGTATTCATATATGTACTTAGTATTAGGTCAGATAATTCCACTGTTCTTCCCTTATCCTGTCCCTCTTCTCTCTAGCTTAAACCTCTTCACCTCCTCCATTGAGCTATTGATCTTTCTTCTATTTTGATAGAATTCACCCCCTCCATTCTCTCTCTTTCTCTCTGTGCCTCTCACTTATTTAAGACAAGCTTCTACATATTAGAGAAAAGTTCAGCCTTTGACTTTTTGGGTGAGGATCATTTCATTTATCATAATAGTCTCCAGTTCTAGCCACTTACTGGCACATGCTATAATTCCATTCATTTTTATGAATGAGTAATATTCATTTTTGCTTTTATGGATGAATAATGTTCATATATATATATATATATATATATATATATATGTGTGTGTGTGTGTGTGTGTGTGTGTTATTATACATACATAGTGTGTATGTATAATATATATATTCATCTGTTGAAGGGCACCTAGATTGGTCCCATATCTTGGCTCTTGTGAATTGTGGCTGCAATAAAAAATATTGACGTGGTTGTTTCCCTCCGGTTTGTTGATTTTAGATCTTTGGGATATATACTGAGAAGTGGGATAGCTGAGTCATATGGTGGTTCTGTACCTAGTTTTTTGAGGAATCTCCATACTGCTTTCCAGAGGGGATGAACTAATTTTCAGTCTGGCCAACAATGTATCTTTCCCCCATATCCTTACCAGCACTTACTGTGGAGAGCAGGGATCTAAACCATGGCTTGTCTGACTCTCATGGCTACGCTTTACATTGGGAGCTGTCTGTGCTAAGGTGCAGGTCAAGATGCCCCGGTGGCTATGTGCGAAGGTGCATTGATCTATCAGTTAAGGCCTTGTGAACAACATGACCCTAATGTCTTGCCAGTCTTGTGTGCTTCAGATTGCCAGCTTGGCTGAAACTTTCCCACAAATATCTTTTGATGAAACCTATATAATAAAATTCCTGAGCCAGCTCTGGAGTCAGTCAAGCCTCCCCAGGGTATGGCCATCCACCTGGCCGCAGCTTTTTCAGCCTATATGTGTCTTTTTGTCCTTTCTTTAATTCCCATTGCCCCATGTCTTATATTCCCTTAATTAATGGGCACAGCTGAGAGACATGAGAGGGTCACAGCAACTTACTATTATTTGTATTCTTAAAAATCACTATTTTGACTGTAGGGAGATGAAAGCTCAATATAGACTTTATTTGCATTTCCTGGATTGCTAGAGACGTTGAACATTTTTCATATATTTGTTGGCCATTTGTATTTCTTCTTTTCAGAAATGTCTACTTAGTTCTTTTGCCCATTCATTGAATTTTTTTTTTGTGTGTGTATGTGTGTTAACTTTTTCTTTTTGGTTCTTTTTATGTTCAAGATATTAATGCCCTATCTGAGGTGAGCAGGTGGTGAAGAACTTCTTTCATTCTGTAGGCTCTCTCTTCATGCTTTTGTTTCCTTTGCTGTGCAGAAGCTTTTTGAAATTTTAAATTCAAATTTACGGGGCTCTTATTCAATTTTAATTACTAAAGAAGAGTGCCTTTCCTTAATATCACAATATTGTGTGTGATTTCTGCCTTTAGACTAGTCACTCCTTTTTTGACTAGAAGGAATGAGAAATAACCAAGATACTCCAAATATACAGACAGACAGTCACACACACACACACACACACACACACACACACACACATATTTTATTGTTTTGTAATTTTCACTAACTCCACAACACTGATGTACACATGGCCTGGATTCAGACTTGAAGCATGTTGCAGTTTGGCAAAATATCTGACCCCATAGTAAAACTCATCAATTATTTAGATTAAATTTAGATTGTTGTAACTTCCTTAATCTGAACTATTTCCTCTCTTAATCTGTTACATGCAAAATTTTCCAGACTTTGTTTAAAGTTTTTCCATAGTTCTGGCTTATTTCTTTATAGGTTATTAAGTATTTTGGTTGTTGTATGAATAGATATGTAGTTTCTCTATATCTGTTTTCTATTAGTAGTTTGAGGAAACAACGTGCTTATCTGTATCATTAAATACTTTTCTACTTTTAATTCTAATTTGGCTGATTTAGCATTAGGATAGTGTTTTTTTTTTTTTTTGTATTGTTGTTATTTCTTGGTAATTATTTTTCCTTTCCTTAATGTTTTATCTTTTCTAGTTTTGGCTTATATTGAGATCTATTTTATTTTATTTTATTTATTTATTTTTGCACTGTTGGGACCTCATTCATTCTATCACTGATGTTATTTTTAATTCATTTTCAGTCTCATCTTTTAACAGCTAAGCTTATTCTCAGGTATGGAAATTACTGGTAGTTTTGAATTTAGTTTCTGTTTTCCATTTTTTAAAAATGTGTTTTTGTGTGATTTTACTTTGCATCTATTTTCTCCTTTCTAAATTTTGGTAAAATCAGAAGATTGTTTTTCTTTTATTTTTCCCCTGTATTGGAGTGAAACACATGTAACATTTCATGATTTCTGAGACCTGTATCATAAAACTTTCCTGTAATTATAACATGCCTACTTATTGAAATATCTTACATTACTGGCAGATAGAAGGAAGGTTTGACAGAAAATGTCTTACCATTTTTATGAACAACCTTTGTCTTATAATTCCATATTATTACTCATTGTGAAAATTTCAAAATTAATACTCCACGTTATACTCACTTATCTTTTTAATTATATACAAAAATTGTCTAAAACTATGAGATGATAAATTTGTCTTTGAGCCACTTAGTTTATGTTAATTTGTTTTGACTGTGCAGAATATAAAAATAATTCAGTTAGTAAAGTTCTCCATGTTCTTCACTTGTGGTTAAAAGAGAAATGCCCATTGTGTGTGTATGTGTGCGCACTCGCGTGTGCGCGTGCGCTCGCACATGTGCTTTTATTTTTAATTTAAGTTGTTTAGGGCCTCACTTAGTTGCTGAGACTGGCCTTGAACTTGTGATCCTCCTGCATCAGTCTTGACAGTCACTGGGATTACAGGCATATGCTACTACACCTGGCCACATATTTTCTAATAAGACAGACATCATCATATAATCAAACAAAACAGCCCAGCTTTTCTGCTCTGTTCACTGCTGAAGATATTTACTGAGAAATTTTGAACCATCTTCATTGAGCCTGGAGTACAATGAACAATTTATCACATATTTTCTGTACAAAGGTCTCATCATTTATGTATTTTTAAGTAAATTACCAGTGAGAGCTGAGATTTTCCAGAGAAATCATCCTAATTTTTTTTGTCATTGTAATGACCCAAAAGATTGACTGAATATTTCTTGAAATAATGGTTTTATTATGAGTAAATATGTAAAATATAAATTATGAGGCAGACTAAAGGTCAATAAACCAGATTATCCCTCTTTCTGTTCTGAATAAATAGGATGTCAAACAGGCAAATAAAGAGGACAGTACTTCTCTTATACACAAAGGTTATGTTCTAAAGTCACCAGTGGATACTTTCGATTTTGGATATTATCAATCCCAACATATTCTGTTTTTGCCTATGATAAATGTTCACATTTTCGTTGACAGTACTTTTGTAGTTTGAATACTTTGAATAATGTTACTTGACTATTAACACTGTTCCTATGACAGTTAATCTGCTATCAAAGATGGCTGCTAAATTATTTATGGATAGGTAATGTATACAGAGTAGATTTACTGGATAAGGGGATGGTTTACATCCTAGGTGAGGCAGAGTGGGATAGTGTGAGATTTCTTTATGCTACCCAGAACTGTGCACAATTTAAAAGTTAACAATTGTTAATTCCTGGAATTTTTAATTTAATATTTTCAGGCCATGCTTAATTATGGCAACTAAATTTGCATAACATAAAATTGAAGATTAGGGGTACTACTTATACACATGTATAAATGTTTAACTATTCCTCTTCATGAGACATCATGTTCAACACCTCTTGTAGAAACTGAACAAATTAAAATGGAAGATGATGGGCATGGGCTAAAATGTACTAGATGGAAACAGAGTAGTAATTCTTTCTCATCTGCTCTATATCTTGGCACATTCCATAAAATGCAAATGATGGATCTCATTAAACAAATATATTTTTCATCATTTTTGAATAGTCATATAACACATGCACAGCTGATGAAATTTTCTAAGCACAGCCATATGAAGAAGAATTCAGAGTGCCCTGATCTTTAAATCTCCAGCATGATGTTTGACCCAGAATAATTGCTTTAAGTGATTATTTTCCTATTTGACTGTGATGATTAAAAATGCATAGAAGAAAAGCACAATTGAATAAATAATGAAAAACCATTCTCATTCTTGGTACACCAAATGAAGTTCAAAGCACTAAGAGATTAAATCTGGCCAACTCGATATCTAATTATATATTTTATAGCACTTCAAAAAATATAATGACCTGTTTTCTTTTATATTCTGGAAACAAGAAGAGAAAAACATGTTTAAAATTTAATGCTTTATCTTATTCAAGCAGACTTGAAATCACTCTCAGACTTAGAAGTCTATTATATTTTCTTTGATAATTTTCAAGCCTTTACTTTTGTAGAAACCTGAAAATATCAAAGGTTTTGTGTAACTTAAAGTTAAATGATATTTTCAGAAGAAATACTGCATAATGGAAAATAAAGAAGACCTGGTGCTGCCAGATGTATGAGTTTTTAACATATTTTTAAGATTTTATTTTCTGAGACAAACATTGATAATGATGTCTTTTGTCTTCCTTATCTATATTATAGAATACATTTGGATATTAACTGTCTAAAGTGAGAATTCTCTTTTAAAATTTTCTTTTTTGCCGCTTATAAGAATTTCATTGTTATAATAGAGAGAACATAAGCATAGTTCATTATAATAGCATAATTTTTATAAATGATCATATCACAGTTATATCTTTAGAAATGAGTCACCATATTATAAAAGCCTAGCAAAACTGTGAGAAAAATCATTTGTAGCTGACATCTATTAAAAAGTAAACATTGTATATGAAAGCTTTTTGAGAAATATTTTAACATTAATAATCACATTATTTCATGTATTATGATGGCTATATAAAATGAAATTAGCATCAACTTAAATTTTATTCATGGAGCAAGGCATGATTCTAAGTGTGAGCTTTTTCCTGTCTATATATGACATGGAGGCTTCTTCCCCCTTTCTTTTCATTGAGGAAAACAGAAATCTCCCTGAATTTATTTAATACTTGCCCATTGTATAAAACAGCAGGACAATTCTACATCATTTTATAAATATCATCAGGTGTTTAATTTCTTGTAAATAAGGTCAACACACTAAGAAGAGCATTACTATTTTGTATTGAATGATATATATATATATATATATATATATATATATATATATATATCTGTATATATACAGATATATATGTGCAGACTTGTGTGATTCTTAATCAAATAACTATGTAGAAATAAAAATAAGAAGAGATTCTTGCACAATAAAGACAAAGATATTTCCTACTGCATTTGGCCTCAAGATATTTTCAAAATTAGATCCTCTAAGTTTATATTATTTTACCATAGTTCTAGTGTTGCTTTTGTGACTAGAAATTGATTTATTAATTTCTCAGTTACACTCATCAGGGCAATTTATACACTGTGTAAGTGTCTACCCCCACCTCCCTTCCCCCAGAGTATGTACTGGGAATTCATCCTCTCCTGTAAGGATAATTACAGAGTTTGAAGTGGCCTTCCTCAGGTATCTTTTGTTTATCTAAGATAACTACTTTTTATATAATTACATTCCTTCTTTTCTATAAAAACACCCTCTTATGATCCAAAATTAAATTTTTATCATGTTTTGATTTTTACTTTATATTTTTAATGTAATTAGTTATTTTTTCCTCTTGAATCATCTTTTCATAATCGACATCTGTCTGAATTGCAAATTCTATTTACAATGAAATAAATATGGAAAAGAAAATATTCATTATTTGTTACTATTTCTAACCTAATAGTCAAATCATTTTTGTTTTTTTAGACAAAATATTACTCAAAATATTTTATGTAATCAGCACAGTTTTTCATCATTCATTTACCTCTTTCCCACTTACAATCTGATTTCCACTACTTTATACTAATTACATTGTTTTATTGTTCTATTTGTGGGATATATATGCACACACATATATCCTTGCAAGTAAGTATACATGTATATTCTTTTAAAATTTTCTTTTTAACTGACACATTATAATTCCATGTTTGTGGAGCACAGTGTGATATTTAAATACATGTTCACCAATTGTAATGATCAAATCAGAGTACTTAGCATTTCCATCTTACTATTTCTTTATATTTGGAAACTTCTAGCTCCTCTCTCTTAATTCTTTCCTAATACACTGTAGGTTGTTATATATAAGCTACAGTCAACTGGCCTTACTCAGTAGTGGACGTTTTAAAATTATATATGTGTACTTTTTAGGTTTCAACAATAAAATGTTTTATCATCCTCTCCAGAATGTACAATTGATCTAGAAATATAAAACATAGACAGATGGGTATCCAATTTCATTACTAGTAAAGCAGATTGGCTATAGGGTTACAAACAACCTTGTAATTTTCCCTTCTTAGTGAAGTAGATCCCTTTAATCCAGTCACATTCAAAATATAATTTTTACAAACTTTCCTCACGTATGAAGAACAGCAAATGTATGTGTGCATACTGACCATGACTTGATTCTAAAGGTAGAGAGAAACCATCAAGGACTGTATTCATCTTTTTGCAGACATTGATCAGATACCAATACCTTCTGTGACTGAAAGAGCTGGAGAAATTGTACCTTTGACATTGGTGCCCATTTTTTTTCTTCATATGTTCATGATTTTGTCCCACCTGACATTTCCCAACTTTTGGGTTTTCATCATGTCTTACATGTTCTTTGTCCACTCTTTTTCATATTGTATAACATTAATTTTAAAGAATATCAGGTTGTTTTTCTTTAGTTCCAATGTTCTATAGCATTCTCTCCTTTTTTTTTTCATTCTCTAGGAAATCTTATCTATTTCTTCTTTACTTGAGTTAGAAGATCAGACTATGCTCATTTTTATAAAAACTTTAACACCTAAACCAATACTTTACCCATGATAGATTTTCAGAATATGCTTTTTAAATTCAACTTAAAAGAGCTCTTTTCAATATAGCATATATGTAAAGGCTCACTTATAAAACCTGTATTAAACTTCTAAACTCATAACCAAAATCACTGCTTCCTGTTATTGTCTGGCATGAAATCCCTCATTGTTTTGTACTTCCACACTGTATATTAACATTATTTGTAGAACCATTGGACTGCAGTTAGGAAGCATTTTGTTAATTATTGGATATTTAATGCAATAAATGTTTGTTGAAATGGGTTTTAATTTGAATGAAAAAAATGTACAGTTTTGATTAACTGACTTGGAAAGGGCTGATGATTAAAAAATTTGTAACAAAAATCAGAAGACAAATTTTGAGGATGCTAAGTCTGAGTTATATTTCAAAAATTACAGTAGACCAAGAAAACCGCCATAATGATTTCTGGGATATTGGGATATATGGCAATGTTCATGCAGTATCCAAAAATCTGTCTGTGTTAGCTCCCAGGATGATTAGGAATTAACTAAGATCTCTAAGTTTGTCAATACAATTAAAATCTAAAAATAGTAATAAAATTGCACTTTGGATAAAAAGATATATATACTACTACAGATTTTTCTATTCTTTAGAGTGTATACAAACATTTCCGAGGACTCTATTGAAGGCAAAACTGCAATAGTTGGAATACCAAGAGGCAGACCTTAAAACACAGGAATCTTCCCAGTGCATTCATAAACTTGTGCTGGGATGTTACATCAGACTTGAAACCACCTTTACACAAACATACTTGTCAGACTGTTGGGCTGAGAATAGCTAATCATTTATAGTAGTACTCATAATCTATAATTAGAATAACTAGTAGGCTAAAATGGTCTATTGATGAATAGTTCGAAAATAATTATCAATTGTATCCAGATTAAGGATTTCTCAAACCTGATTAAGTTCTGTAGAGATCTAAAAAGTCCCCTAACGTGTATAAAATATATTCTATATTCTTGTGATTTAGTGACATATTTCATATCAATAAAAACAAACACTCAATTGACTGATGCGGAACATATTCACAACTTTTAGAACAGTAATGTGAAACAATTAGCTAATGGTATCAAATTTGAGTGCAGGGAAGGAAAAATACCATTTAAAAATATATGTTTATTTATGTATCTTTAGTTTTAGGTGGACACATTTTTTTTTGTTTTTATGTGGTGCTGAGGATTGAACCCAGTGCCTCTGCAAGCTAGGTGAGCACGCCACCACTGAGCCACAACACAACCCCAGCCCAGAAAAATACCATTTTTGATTAAGTAAGCTAGTGGAAAGATTGACTTAATCATATCTCCAATCTTTTCAGGAACACTGAATTGTGAGTAAGCTAATTAATAGTTTTAATCATTTACTAAAATAAGGATTCACATGCGTTTTTCTTTCTTGTATAACCTTAATGTGTAAAAAATAAATGGCTTTAGGACACAGTTATTGTGGAAGCAAGGATTATAGATCTGTTAAAGGGTTTTAACTGAAAGCTAATTTCTTGCCCCTAATCCTTTTAACCTCTATCTTCATCTTCTTATCAAGAATTCAAAATGATATTTTGTAGTGGTTTTCTAAAATACTATATGAAGGAGCACTGATTCAGAAAATAGGAATTATTGTCATTTCATGTTATTAATTTCCCACATTAATCACTAAGTTGTTTTCTGTTTTTACAAGTAGGCAATGTGTTCACTCAAGGATTGTATTAGCTGTTAACATGTAAATATATGCTGAGAGTAGGTTCACCTCTGCAAAAATATAAAGAGAAGCTCAAAAGCCATGATTTCCTCTATTATAATTGGTGCCTTATTTTTGTATACTTTTCACTTAGTTAATATTTAAACCTTGATCTAGTTTTATGATTAAGTTATGATTTTTAATTATACAGTTTTTTAAGAAGATTCCTTTCAACCTCTTCCACTTTGTATTGGATCTTATCTGTAAAATTCCCCTGCTAGCATGTTTATATATTTGTTTGTTTGTTTTTCTAGTGCTGGGGATTGAACCCAGGGTCTCATGTATGCTTGGTAAGTACTTGGCCACTGAGCTGCATCTCCAGCCTCCCATAGCCATGTTGATAGATTTGTCAGCTCATGAAAAAATTTTATATAAAATCTGTTTTCCAAATGATTCATAATTAAATTAAAAATAAAGTAAATTCAAAGTAAACAGTTTTAGTAGGTTTGCATATTATTGTGAAGAAGCACACAGAGCTCATTCTGAAGCAAATAGTTGCTCTTTATTCTTCATACAAATTTATACTACTTCCAGATTTCCATATGTTAGCATAACTCTCCTATCTCCATGGGCTTGTAAATTACTCTTCCCCATCACTCTCATCTAAGAACAAAATCTACCTTGTTTGCCCAGTTTTCTTTAGATCTCCCATTTGATCTCCTTCTTTTTCATTAGCCTTATTCAATTCCTCCTAATGAAAGCCTTGTCTATTCCTGGTCTCTTGGCTTTCCATCCTGCTTCCGTCCTAACTGTCTAGACTCCAGGATGAGTATCCCATAACAGCCTGTTATCATGTTTATCATGTTCTTTTTCTTCCCCAAACATTTACATGTATTTTGCATTTTATAAGATGCTCTTCAACTTTGTCAATATCTCACTCTACACTTTTTTGTTGATAACATTATATGCCTATTATAGTCTACATTATTCATTCTGGCGAATAGTTATTTTCATATGACAATCATCCAGAAACTAACAGATAATGAATAGAAGACTAGAGTTGCTAAATTTCACATATTTGATATATGAGGCCCATCACTAGATCCTATGACTGAAGAGTTTCTTATTTAGTTAGGTTATCAATAAACAAATAATAAACAAGTGAATTAATATGCTATCAAACTGTTCCTATATTAACAACTACTTTACTTGATGTCTTCAATATTTTTTCAGATTTAATGTATTCTATCTAGTCTTTTTAAATATGAAATTAAGGGAAAAAGCCTAAAGATTTCTAGGCAATAGTGGTCTTGGGTCACACAAATGTTAAAAAGATTTACAAAATGGATGAGGAGACATTGAAGATTAGACACGCAATTTCTGAAGCAACTTTAAAATAAGCTATTTTATTCCTTGTCCCTTCTACAACATGATAATTTAACATTTTCCAGAATAAACAAATTATTAAAATAATTAAAGCGAAAGTATAATCAAAAGTTTTAAAAAATAATACAAGGGAGTTTTCTGTACTTAGTGATACTACATATCAACAAGTGATGGAGAGTTAAATATTTTCTCAGACAAGCAAAGGCTGAAGGAATTAATCACCAATAAACTGATCTTGCAAGAAAATTTGAAAGTGGTTCTGCAGTGAAAAAGAAAAAAGATATAAAAAATCTGAAAATGTGTACATAAATTTAGATAAATAACATCAGAGAAAGAATTAAGTAAAATATACATAGATTCTATATCCTTAACTGATCTAATAAATGAAATTCTAAAGTAAAACCACAGAAAATGGAAAAGCAAGAGAAGAAAAATTTTACAATTATGATAAATAAAATAGTTATAAACATTGCAAGTATGAATTCACCTTTAAAATTATTATTATTTAATAATTTTAATTTAGTAATAATTTTAAATATGCATGGTATAAATACACTAATTATAAGATAGAGGTTGCACATTGCTTACAAAAATGAGACAAAAATAAATGACAACTTCAAGAAATTCACTTTAAATAGAGTGGCACATATATGCTAAAAGTAAGTGGACGGGAAAATATATGTAGTTTTAACACTGAAAAAAATTAAGTGGCATACCTACATTAACATCAGTCAAAGTACTTCAGAACAAGAAAATTATCACAGATAATGAGGGAGAGTATACAAAGGAAATGGATTGATTCCCCCGAAGACATAACCATCTTCAGCAAGTACACATCCAAACATAGGGCATCAAAATATGTGAGCAAATACTAATAGAATGGTAAAAAAATATAGAAAAGAGCATACTTGAAGATACTAATGCTTCTCTTATCTTTTGGCACATAAAGTATGCCAAAAGTTGGTAAAGATAAAGTTGACCTGAATGGTGAGTACCATCACACAAATGAATTGATTTGGCATTTATAGATTAGTATGGGCAAGCAAAGTAGACATTCTTAAATTCATATGCAATATTCCCTAAGAAAGAACCGCATGGAACATAAAACACACACTAAAAAATTTAAAGGAATATATTATACATAAGATGCTCTCACTGTTTAATGAAATTAAGCCAGAAAATCATGATGGGAATAAAGCTGGAAAACCCCTAAATACATGATTAAACAACATACTTCTAAATCACACTCAAACCAAAGGAGCCTCATTAGAAATTTAAATATATATATATTTTGAATATAATGAAAATGAAAATACAAATCAAATTTGAAAGTTTCAAGTGTAGTTCTTCGAGGGAAATTTTCAATACATGAGTTGGACATGGAGAAAGATCTAAAATTAATATTCTAAGAGTCCATTTAGGAAACTTAGAGTAAGAAGTGCAATATAAGACTAAAGAAAGAAGAATAAAAGAAATAATAAGGCCAAGGGCAGTGGTGCATGCTCATAATCCTGGCTACTTGGGGAACTGAGGCAAGAAATCACAATTTCAAGGCCAGTCTCAGCAACTTAGTGAAACTCTGTCTAAAATAAAGTTAACAAGGGCTGGGGATGGGACTCAGAGGTAGAATGCTGGCTTAGTTTAGCACGGATGAGGCCCTGGGTACATTCCCCAATACTGAAGGAAAAAAAAAGGAGAAAAAGTGAAATAAATGAGACAAAGCTTCCCCTATCAATCCTATTGACTTTATAAGAATAATGAAGAATTTCCACAGACCACTTTATGCCTACAAATTTGGTAACTTGAAACAGACTGATTTCTTTTTTTTAAACAATAAATTATATTGCTTTATGGAAAGTATTTTATTTTTAATTTTTTAAAAAATTTTAAGTGTAGGTGGACACAACACAATGCCTTTATTTTTATGTGGTACTGAGGATCGAACCCGTGTCCCGCCCATGCTAGGGGAGCACTCCACCTCCACCGCTGAGCCACAATCCCAGCCCCAGACTGATTTCTTAAAAGACAAAAGCTACTGAAACTCATACAAGATATATAGACAATCTGAAAGACTTGTATCTATTGTAAAAGCTGAATTAAAAATGTGTTTAAACAAAAGAAATTATAAGGAGCAAATCGACTTTCTAGTAAATTCTGTCAAACATGTAAGAAGGAATCTATATCATTTTTTACATGTTCCTAATGAAGCCTGTGATACCCTACTGCCCCAAACTACATTAACATATTGTAAGACAAGTGAACTACAAACAATTATTTCTCATGAATATAGATGAAAAATTCCCCCAAAATCAGCAAATTAAACTCCAAAATGTCTGCAATATTTACACAGTATGACCAAGTGGGATTCACTTCAGATATATAAAGCTGGTTCAACATTTAAATATCAATTAAAATAATTCACCACATTAACAGGTTAAAGAAGAAAAATTACATGATCATATTAGTTGCTACATAAGAAATATTTGAAATCATACCAAATCCATTCATTATGAAAAGTTCCATGAAACCAGAAAGGAGAAAACCTTACACATGTGATAATGAAAATTTATGAGTTAGCAAAAGGTAACATTGCACTTAAGGGTGAAAATGTGGATGCTGTCCTACTAAAACCAGAAACAATGCTCTGATGGATCCTCTTATGGTCCTCCCCATTTAATCAACATTGTTCCATAAATCCTAGCTAGTACAAATGACAAGAAAAATCAAGAGAGGATATATAGTTTGAAAAGAAATAAATAAAAGGATCTTTTCTTCATAGAGTACATGCTTATATGGAAAATTCCAAAGAATTATTTTAAAATTCTATTGTAATTAGTAAGAAATTATAGCACATCATTAAATACAAGATTAATATACAGAATTTTATTATTTTCTATAGTAAATCATATTCAATTTTTTTCCAAAATTATCTACAGATTGAAAGCAATCCAAATCAAAATTGCAATAAAAGTTTCTTTTGTGTGTTTATCAGAACACTGTTTTTAAATTTCTACAGAAGTATTAAAAAAAAAAAAACCAGCACCAGAATAGCAAGCAGAATACTGGGAAATAAAGAAAAGAAAAAAAGAAATAAAAGTGAAAAATAGTCTCTGACTTTAAGATTTACCATAAAACCACAGCAATAAAGAAAACATTCTGTCAGTGACAGAACAGACATGAGTGACAAAGGAACAGAACAGAGAGTCCACAAACAGACCTTCAAATTGTAAAAACTACTTTTTGATAAAGGAGAAAAGGTAACCAAAGGATAAAGGATAACATTGTCAAATATGATGCTAGAATATATGATGATCACTATGTCAAAGTTGTTGTTGTCGTCGTCGTCAGCCTCCTCCTCTTCCTCATCATCTAGACAGATGCTACTACAGCTTTCACATAGTCCTAAAGGTGAAACTATGAGAATTCGAGGAGAAAAGAGAACAAATATATATATATATATATATATATATATATATATATATATATATATATATATATATATATATAAAACCTTGTATTTAGTGATGAGTTATGGTTAAAACATCAAAAGTATAATGGATGAAAGAAAGTGGATTTTGTTAAAATTGATAGCTTTTTTGCTGTGTGAATGAATTTGATATGAGAATGAGAAAACAAACTACAGATTGGGAGATTTATCGGCAAAAACACATTCTGATAAAGGACTTGGAATTATAACATACAAAAATATCTCTTAATACTCAAGAATAGTAAAACAAATAATTCAATAAAGACTGGGTAAAAGATGTGAACGAACACCTTATCTATGAAGATATATATTAGCACACTAGCATATGAAAAGCTACTCAACATTCTGGCAGAGGTGTGTAACCACTCTTACTCATTCCTGGAGTGAATGTAAAATGAGGTGGCCACCCTAAAAGACAGTTTGGTAATTTCTTACAAAGCTGAACATAATACTACTATAAGATCCATCATTTGTACTCATATATGTCTTTCAAATGAGTTGAAAATATATGCCAACATAAACAACAACAATAACAACAAACATATTATTAATGTTTTTGACAATTTTATTTATAATTCCCCAAACAGGAAATAATCAAGATGTCCTCCAATCAGTGAATGGATAAATTGTGGTATAATCATTAAGTCAAATATTATTTGGTGATTTTAAAAAAATGCAACTATCAAACTGCAAATAGTTTGCAGTTTGGAGGAAACTTGAATACATAGCACTGAGAGAAAGGAGCAGGTTGGGAAAGTCTACACCATCTTAAATAATTTAATGGTTACTACAGTGAGCAAATGTGGTTGATTTGACAACTAACTCAGATTTTTGTTAGTTCCATGAATGTAGATTTTACTTTAACATAATACTATGAAAGATTCACCAGGAATTTCTGAACATTTTTCTAAATTGTCAAAACCCTGTAAATTATATAGTAGAAAGAGAATTTGGAAGTAAGTTACTATTAAATCACCACACACACCTGGAAAGAGATCTTCAAGACTTGTGAATATGGATGTAGCCTATGTATTCAGTTGGTTTCTGCTTTACCTCCTTGAGGACCTAGTGAGATGCCAGGGAACTATTTCTACTCACTCACGTGCTCATCTCTTGATATCCTTGGTGATATTTGTTCTTTCTTGGTAATAAAGCTGAAGAGAAATCAACATGAATAGGGGTGGCAACTTCTCATTTGAACTTGTAAAAATTTTAACAATTTTATATGAAATTGGTCTGGACTAAGTTAAATCTTTTTAAGTGAAAGACTGAATATAGATCCAGGGGAACTATAGATCAGTATGCATCATATCCTTAAATGGCAGAGTGTAGAACAAATAAAAAGATTTAGATTTCTCCCTTAACCAAGCTAATTGCTTGACAAATTGAAAAACTATTTCTAGATAGGAAATAATGCTTGTTAAATCTATCATGATGATTTGAAGACATAAAAACAGGTAGTACAGTTAGACCTTAACATTTATTTGGTAATTTCTGTGGAAAGACAATTTTTTACATATATACATATGGAACTGGGAATAATCCTATACTACAGGGATCTCCCTTAGCCATGCACAACAGAAAAAAATTAGAATAAAAGTTTCTTGCTGGGAGGAAGGTAAACCCAAAAGGTATTCATCAAAGTGTACAGAGTTTCATTCTTACCAAATGAATAGGTCTTAGAGATCTACTGTACAGAACAGTATCTATATTTAACAGTACTGTCTTGCATACATGAAATTCTTCAAAGAAAGTATATCTTTTTATGTTTTTTTACCCATACCAACAATACAGAGAAAAAATGAAAAAGGAAGCTTGTGGAGGGAAAGAGAGCCTCCTCAGCAAAACTAATTTTTTCCAAAATAATTATTTTTATTTATTTTGGAAGATATCACACTGCCTTCCCCTCCTCACTCTTTGTTGATTCTCTCAGCCAAACAGTCAGTTATTGACAACTTTAATTGTATCCTAATTTTAAACATCATTAGCTTTAGATTTCATTTTCAGTAAGTTTTATAACATCATGCATAGTGAGATTTACATTATAAGTAATAAAATAAGGCAATTACCTTTGTAGACTATTCGCTGTCATTTTCTACATAATTTATTATTGTTAATAACATTTAAAAATAAAAATTATCTCACATGAACAGGAAGTTCAATGAAATGAAAATCCTGCTACTAATAAGTTAATCGATGTTACCGAGTCGTGATTTTCTATTTTTTAAAAAAAATTGAATATAATAAACTACTTGATAGTACTATTGAAGTCAAATGAAATACTTAATATAAAAAATTGAATATATTCTGCTAATGAGCCCAGATTCAATGTAATTCACATTATTAATACTAACACAGAGAGAAGGAATCACTAGATGAAAGAGATGGTTTTATCTAAAGGATAGTAATGAAAACATAAACATAGAGATGCTCTTGATAAAGAAGAGTGTGTATACTTTTGTTGATAGTAGGAGGCTTCATAGGCTTGCCTGTAATCTATCTTTTATATTGCTGAACAGTGTACTTTTTGAAACCCTAGCTATCTAGGAAGAATCATTTGAAAAGACGCAGATCACCACAGCACTCTAGGGTTTTGGTGTTCCTGAAAATCTGATTCTAATATATTAACCTTATTGCTCTTGAAAAAAATAGCACTCACAATGTCATTTAAGAATCCATAATATAAATCTAAGAAGGCCTGTGACAGGCTACTGAACTTATGGAATGAAGGGAAAGAACTGAGGAATTAAACAGAAAAGTGGACCAGGGATGTTTAGCATGGTATCCTGGAATTGATGAGAGATATCATTGAAATACTTAAAATTACAGGGAGAATGGATACTGTAAGCTCATTTATCCAACTCCAGAAAATATTAAAGATCTCCCAGCTTCTTCTATCACTGTCACTCATAAGACAGATGATTGTCCATGCACTTGTGTCCACTGTTTCCTCTTTCTAAGAATTGGTAATATGCAATGCTTCCTGCTTCACTGCTCCACTGAAAAATGAGCCTCATTGTGCTGATGTCCTATGGTTGTTCTTCATTACCTGAGATGCTGTTAAGAAGTTGGTATAGCTAATAATGATTATAGTTTTCCTGATCATATAATTATTACTGTTGGCAGATTGTGAAGTGTTCTGGTCCATTGTACATGAAATTGAGTTCCTGAGTCTTGGAAAAATTGTCTTTTTTTTTCTTTTTTCAAAAAATGTTGCTTCATGAAACATAATTTATTTAAAAGCAATGCACAGCAGCATATGTCTCATAGAACAGGTTTGGAACAAGTCCTGTGAGAACGTAGTGCTTTATGAGAACTTTATGTTGTGGTTCTTCAGTTGTCAATATTCATGTTGATATAAGTGAAAATTGATAGAACTCAACCAATGTTTGAGGTAGGGTTTGAAAGAGGTAGCCAAAGTAAGAAGTCATGTAAATATTTCTTAGTACTATTAATTAAGGAGATATATGTGAATAATTTTATTTAAATGTCTAGAGATTTTTAACTAACAAAACCACCAACTTCCACTAAAATCATTCATTCATTCCTAAAGAACCTTTTCTTCTAAATGCATTTTTCTTGTTTCAGTTTCATGTGCCTTAATTGAGAAATCTTCCCACCTAATGACATCCAGATATCCCTCTTTATATAATGTTTCATTCATTTGCTTATTTTAATAGGTAGACTTAAAAGTGTCAAAAATAAGAATTTTATTAGATGAGAACAGTCTTTCCAGAATATGTCCCCTACCCTCAAAAAACACTATGCCTAAATAGAAGAAACCATCAAAAGACTACCAACTAAGAAAAGCCCAGGACCGGATGGGTATACAGCAGAATTTTACAAAACCTTTAAAGAGGAACTAACACCAATACTTTTCAAGTTATTTCAGGAAATAGAAAAAGAGGGAGAACTTCCAAATACATTCTACGAGGCCAACATCACCCTGATTCCTAAACCAGACAAAGACACTTCAAAGAAAGAAAACTACAGACCAATATCTCTAATGAACCTAGATGCAAAAATCCTCAATAAAATTCTGGCGAATCGGATTCAAAAACATATCAAAAAAATTATACACCATGATCAAGTAGGATTCATCCCTGGGATGCAAGGCTGGTTCAATATACAGAAATCTATAAATGTTATTCACCACATCAATAGACTTAAAAATAAGAACCATATGATCATCTCGATAGATGCAGAAAAGGCATTTGACAAAGTACAGCATCCCTTTATGTTCAAAACTCTAGAAAAATTAGGGATAACAGGATCATTCCTCAACATTGTTAAAGCAATCTATGATAAGCCACAGGCCAGCATCATCCTGAATGGAGAAAAATTGAAGGCATTCCCTCTAAGATCTGGTACAAGACAGGGATGCCCTCTCTCACCACTTCTGTTCAACATAGTCCTCGAAACACTGGCCAGAGCAATTAGACAGACGAAAGAAATTAAAGGCATAAAAATAGGAAAAGAAGAACTTAAATTATCACTATTTGCAGACGATATGATTCTATACCTAACAGACCCAAAAGGGTCTACAAAGAAACTATTAGAGTTAATAAATTAATTCAGCACAGTGGCGGGATATAAAATCAACACGCATAAATCAAATGCATTCCTGTATATCAGCGACAAATCCTCTGAAACAGAAATGAGGACAACTACTCCATTCACAATATCCCCCCAAAAAATAAAATACCTGGGAATCAATCTAACAAAAGAGGTGAAAGACCTATACAATGAAAACTACAGAACCCTAAAAAGAGACATAGAAGAAGACCTCAGAAGATGGAAAAATATACCCTGCTCATGGATAGGCAGAACTAACATCATCAAAATGGCGATATTACCAAAAGTTCTCTATAAGTTCAATGCTATCCCAATCAAAATCCCAACAGCATTTCTTGTAGAAATAGATAAAACAATCAGGAAATTCATATGGAATAATAAAAGACCCAGAATAGCAAAAACAATGCTAAGCAGGAAGTGTGAATCAGGCGGTATAGCGATACCAGACTTCAAACTATACTACAGAGCAATAGTAACAAAAACAGCATGGTACTGGTACCAAAACAGGCGAGTGGACCAATGGTACAGAATAGAAGACACAGTAACCAATCCGGAAAACTACAACTATCTTATATTTGATAAAGGGGCTAAAAGCATGCAATGGAGGAAGGATAGCATCTTCAACAAATGGTGCTGGGAAAACTGGAAATCCATTTGCATCAAAATGAAACTGAATCCCTTTCTCTCGCCATGCACAAAAGTTAACTCAAAATGGATCAAGGAGCTCGATATTAAATCAGAGACACGGCGTCTGATAGAAGAAAAAGTCGGCTATGATCTACATACTGTGGGGTCAGGCCCCAAATTCCTCAATAGGACACCCATAGCGCAAGAGTTAACAACCAGAATCAACAAATGGGACTTACTCAAACTAAGAAGTTTTCTCTCAACAAAAGAAACAATAAGAGAGATAAACAGGGAGCCTACATCCTGGGAACAAATCTTTACTCCACACACTTCAGATAGAGCCCTAATATCCAGAGTATACAAAGAACTCAAAAAATTAGATAATAAGATAACAAATAACCCAATCAACAAATGGGCCAAGGACCTGAACAGACACTTCTCAGAGGAGGACATACAATCAATCAACAAGTACATGAAAAAATGCTCACCATCGCTAGCAGTCAGAGAAATGCAAATCAAAACCACCCTAAGATACCATCTCACTCCAGTAAGATTGGCAGCCATTAAGAAATCCAACAACAACAAGTGCTGGCGAGGATGAGGGGAAATGGGTACACTTGTTCATTGTTGGTGGGACTGCAAAATGGTGCAGCCAATTTGGAAAGCAGTATGGAGATTTCTTGGAAAGTTGGGAATGGAACCACCATTTGACCCAGCTATTCCCCTCCTCGGTCTATTCCCTAAAGACCTAACAAGAGCATGCTACAGGGACACTGCTATATCGATGTTCATAGCAGCACAATTCACGATAGCAAGATTGTGGAACCAACCTAGAAGCCCTTCAATAGATGAATGGATTAAAAAAATGTGGCATTTATACACAATGGAGTATTACTCTGCAATAAGAAATGACAAAATCATAGAATTTGGAGGGAAATGGATGGCATTAGAGCAGATTATGCTAAGTGAAGCTAGCCAATCCTTAAAAAACAAATGTCAAATGTCTTCTTTGATATAAGGGGAGTAACCAAGGACAGGGTAGAGACGAAGAGCTGGAGAAGAAGAATAACATTAAACAGGGATGATAGGCGGGAGGGGAAGTGAGAGTTAAGGGAAATTGCATGGAACTGGAAGGTGAGCCTCAGGGTTATACACAATTACATATAAGAGGAAAGGAGGAGTAGGAGAAAAATTATATAAGTGGAAGAAACGATTTATAGTAGAGGGGATGGAGAGAGAGTAGGGGAGGGGAGGGGAGGGGAGGGGTGAGGGGACAGTGGAGAATGGGATAGACAGCAGAATACATCAGTCACTAGAAAGGCAATTTGTAAATCAATGGAAATGTAACTGATGTGACACAGCAATCTGTATACGGGGTAAAAATGGGAGTTCATAACCCACTTGAATCAATCTGTGAAATATGGTATAATAAGAACTATGTAATGTTTTGAACAACCAACAATAAAATAATTAAAAAAAAAAACACTATGCCTTCTAAGTAGTAATAATTTTAGCTTTTGCTTTCCCTTCCTAAGATTTATTTGCAAATATATGCCCATAGGAAAATAGCATTTTCAGATCTTTCATATACAAATTGTTGCATAAATTTTATAGTTTGTATATGTTATTTTTAATTTGCATATGAATGACAAGTCAAGAATGCAAGCTTTGTTAGTTTCTAGGGCTCTAATTTTTTGATTTTTATCATAAGTAGAAAATTTTCCAAAATAGTTTATTAGTCATTTCCTTATTGCTGTATTCAGGTGAGTGTCTACAATGTAGGTTTATATTATCATTCTACTTACCAAAAGCAAAGTTTTATATGATTACTAATTTATTTTGCTATGTATATGAGCAAATATCTTTCCTTCTTTTTTTTTCTTCTTAAAATCATTTTGTCTATTAGTGTGTTTTCAGGCTCAACATCAAATTCTTTGTGGGGTTAAAAGTCTAAATAGAAAAGGAAATGGAAAAGGGAATTGCATTTTTATAAAATTCGGTATTTACATTCATAAAAATTAGATCTATCACTTTTATTTTTTCGACTTTCACATTATTTTGACTATAAGGTTGTGTTTATCTACTGATAAATTTATATCTAATATTTGGGGTTTGTTCTTTTGGTTTTTGATAATTAATATTTAGTTATACATTTTTAATATTGAAGAAAGGATGGCTTTTATTTTTATCCCTCCAAATTGAGAAGGAAGAAATGAGGACAAATTGAGCCTTATGTGAAGATGTCTAAATTAATTAATGTGGTATTTAGTGTATCCTTTAATTATTATGTAGGAACTAATCAGTCAAATCTAAATTGTTAAAGGATATTTACATTTGCTTACTCCCAAAACTGAAGTAGCATTAATAATAAAATGAGGATGAAAAAGAGAAGTAAGTTGCATTCCAAAAACATATGATGGAAGTACTTTTGAGATTCAATTTGAATAAGTAAATGTTAAAAAGGGATCTTTGAAACAACTGGGAAAGTTTAGCAGGGATATCAGATAATATTAAAAGTTATTGTTGATGGGATGGTAGTTTATTTAAACATCTTTATTAGGCATATTAATGTATTTAAGGTGGAATGAAATGATGCCCATATTTTCCATTAGAAAATAAGCAAAAAAAAAAAAAAACTCTACAAAACCAAGCTCACACACACACACACACACACACACTCACACACACAATTTTGTGGAGTGCAAGTGGGGGTTGCAATGTTTTTTTTTCTAGAAAGAGTTGAAACAAGAAAAATGGCAAAATATAAATAATCACTGAATCTAAGGTTCTATTATACTATTTTCTATTATACTATGCTTCTTTATATATTTGAAAATTTATATAATGAAATTGAAAAAAATAAGAATATTCTGCATTCAGATAGATTTTCAGATGTCTTTAATTTTTTGCTACATTGAAAGAATGAAATTAAGTACTCTAAGCTATTGCTTTTAGAACATGAATAACTGTATCTCAAAACCAACTTGAAAAATAAGCAAGAGATACAGTAAGAGAGCTGGCAAAAAGAGAAATATACGTTTCTATGGAAATATATTGGATCTCATTCGTAGGTTTAAAATTGCAATGTACCTTTTCTTATATGAGCAGCAGTATTCAATATTGCATAACATTATATTGGACATAATGAAGGACACATGAATTTTCAGACATTGTAAGGGGGGAAGCAAGTCATTCAACTTTGGATGATATTTTGTTACTGAAGTATAAGAATTTATCAGACAATTGCATATGTATGAAATACCCTTTATGCAATGACATTTGTTCATTGATTGTAATTGAACAAAAATTAGAATAAGTAAATAAATATATATGTACATATATATTTATGATTAAAGGATTGATAGTTTACATGTATGCAGTAGAATAAAATATATTATTAAAATGAGTTAGGCCATTATAAAGATCTATATAGATTGATTTTCAAGATCAAGAGAAAGAAAGACAAGATAAAAGCAATTTGTACACATTAAAATGTGGACAGCAACACAGAAGTGTCCATGTATGTGTGATTGTCATGAAATTTTGGACAGTATATAACAGTATGGGAAAGCTCTATTCTATATTACCTGACAGGACTTAGTCACTAAAATTTAACAAAGATTAAGAATATTTTCCTATACATCTTAAAATTTAAGGTGAAAAAGTTAAAATAACCAGGAAATTATAGGATAAGTGCTTAAATTCTTTGAAATGTACATATCATTTGAAAATCAATGTCATTAATTATGATTCAAGAGCTTATACTAGTAAGTTACTCCAACTGTTCTTTTCTCAGCATGCTCTCTTTTGAAAATCTGAAAACTATTTAAGCACCATGCCCATGAAAAAAACCCAGGTTAATAAAGCATGGTCGTATTTTCACACATGGATATCAGAATAGATGGTTTAGGGAACAATTTCATTTATTCTGTACTTATCAGAAAATCTCAGAGGTGTGCAGTGCAAGGTTAAGATTAACTTATAGTTTTGAGTTACACATGAACATGAAATCCACCTTCAAAAAATACTATAATATCTAACACAGTTTGCTTCTAAGTTTGGAGAATTAAATTTACTGATATCTTCGAGCTCTAAGTGTGAAGAGAGAAAGTGTTTTCTGAAGTGGTCTATAAAGCAGAATTTCCCTGTCTCTGGAACTTCACTGACATTTGAAAAAACAACACTCATTATAGTTGATGTCTTTATTATTATCAATTAATTAAGTATAATGTTTTCTTTTCATATAAGAGCAATGTTATTGTAGAGATGTTTGATGTAAGAAGAAAGTAATATTACTTTTTAAAATGTAACCGCTAAAATATTTCTTAAGTTCATATTTTAGATATTTTTTTGACACCAGAAATAGGAGTAATAGAACTTTAATAATATGCTGTATCTGATACAAACAATGCTATGATATGCTGACACGGAGCTCATATTTTCATTCTTAGCAATAAGAATAATTATTAAAAGAAGAGAAAGGATTGAGTGCTATCTACTTTGACATGAACATTTTCTTTATTCTTTAATACAAAAATATGTGAAACTCAATGATGATTAGAGATATCAAAGCACATGTGTATTGATGCACTCCTAAAACTTGAGATATCTATTTTCATGGGATTTCCCTCCCTCCTTGTTTTCCCCTTATTTTTTTCCCTTATTTTTTAAAAAAACATTTAACACTTGACTTTCTGAGTCTTGCTTGTTTCACTTAGCAAATTCTCCATTTCCACCCATTTATCGGCATATTCGATTATTTCATTTTTCTTTTTGATTGATTAAAACTCCAGTGTGTATATTTATCACACTTTCTAAGACTAGAAGGGGGATCAAGTTGAGCAGAGTGAAGGAACTGATGGGGAGTTGGGGATGGGAAAAGAGGAATGGTGCAATGAAATTGACCAAATTATGCTATATACATATATGAATACACCTCAGTGAATTTCACTTTTATGTTTGTCTATAAAGCACTAATTTAAAAAAGTCTTTAAAATAGAAGATCAGTATTGTAGAGGAAGCACAACATGAGGAGGGAGGAAAGGAGGGAAAGGGGAAAAATTGGGATCTATAAAGGAGCAAGCTATATTCCATGCATATATGATTTTGTTCACATGAACCCCAATATTATATACAACTGGAGTACATTAATGGAAATATAAATAGATTTGATATTTCTGTACCATGATCTTGTAATTTTTTTTTAGAGAACCCAAGAAAGAAACAATAGCATATGACTAAATTGGTATGCAGTAATTAAAATAAACTGGGATTATTATAGAATTAAATTGAATATTTTATATAAAGACTTAACAAATCACTGTTGAATAAAATTACACACTTCAGTACTTACCTCATTATGTACATTCAAATTAATTTCCATGTGATCACTATTAGGATAACAATCACTTATGAATCACTTATGGCAGATAAAGCCTGCCACTAACTTGTTAAATTGGAATTTTCTGGTATGAATGAAAGAACTCTGATGTAGAAAAGATTGAATGAACACACATGGCTCTGTTTATTAAATACCAGCTCAGGAATTGTGTAGGCATCCAACATTTCACTAAACTGCTCTTTCCAAATGCATCAGAAATCAAAGAGGAAAATGGAAATTCAATGTTTCATATTGTGTACCAGAGACATTATTTCTTCTTGGGTGATCTTTACTTGGTACCTTGAAAGGGAGTGCTCCATGGGAATTACAATATAGGCTATGTTGAAGTGAGATGAAAGTGTTTTTAAGAGAAGAAAATTTTAAAATCTTGGGCCAATAGGTTGTGTCATTGAAATTATTAAAGAATACATTACCAAGTCATTGACTTTAAATAGAAATTGGATTAAATTATTTCCATTTAAAAACTATTAAAATCAGATAATTTCCTTTCAACTTTATCATGATATTAGCAGCTCAAATTTAAGAGTTTAATGGAAATGAAAGACTTTTTCAAAAAGGAGTGTGAATTACATGCCTGTAATTTCATCTACTCAGGAGGCTGAGGCAGGAGGATCACAATTTCGTGCAGGCCAGCCTCAGTAACTTAGTGAAAATCTGTCTTAAAGAAAAGATTAAAAGGACTGGATGGAGATGTATCTTAGTGAAAAAGGACCCCTAGGTTCATTCCCTTGTAAAGCAAAAGTTTAAAAAAAACAACTGTGGAGTCTGGAAGTTCTGATTTATAATGAAATAGTAATCATGTACTTCAGAAATCAAATGTATCAAAATGCAGCATTGTTTAAACCTACAAATTAAGTGCCTGTTGAATAAAATAAACACCAATGCTGTTTAGAGCATATCATTAAAATCACAACAGATGAATGTAGTGTCTTCTTTTGCTGGAAGATTTTAAAGAATCAGGAACAGAGGGAACATGGCCGCCGACGAGGAAGCAGTGACTCTAATGTCTCCAAATTAACGAGATCAAAAAGACCCTTTGGAACAGCGGCAGTCTTCACACTGAGGAACTCCTAGCAAAATTCCATGAAGAGGGGTCCTGCCGGGATCTGGTAGGTCTATTAGAAGTGTCGGTTTGTGGCCGCTGGGACTCGGGGCCCGGGGACTGTGGTACTTGCCGGCCGTCGCCTCCCCGGCCCCGGGCGCCGCTGGAGAAAAACACGGACCGGGACGCGGCGCGGCTAGCTAGAAGCCGGGAACGCCGGGGGCGGAGAGAGCGACCAGGGCAGCGCTGGCTGTGGAGGCCGTGGAGGAGAGAGGCGTGGGAGCTCGAGGCAGAGACACACCGGAGAGAGCGAGCCAGCACCCCGCCATCATCCCGAAATAGCGAGAAGAGGAAGATGGCGGCGGGAAGTGAGTAAGCCTCTCCGTGTTCCGCGCCCTGCACCGCCGCGTCTGAAAAGCTGAGACTGACAGCGGCGACTCAGCATTAAGCCATCCAGCCGAGGCGGCTGGTCAGCCCTTCTCATCCTGCGGAGGTGGATGCCTGCCGGGCCTTTGTGGGTAGTGGCCGCAGGGTCCAGGCGGGGCTTGGGAGACAGTGGGGACCCGCCCGTGGCGTTGGTCACCCGGCAGGGGGAGGCGAACTGTCGCCATTTGCGGAAGACACCATTGTGGCAGAGGACTGGAGTCGCAGGGCTGCAGCGCAGGAGATAACTTCATTGAAGCCTGCTGCTACAGGTGTGTGGACACCTGGCTTTCCCTCTCCACGCATCCGGGAAAACTTAAGAGCCCCTCCCAGCTCTCCCGTGAGTGCTACAGCCAGCCCGAGGGAGTCAGAGGTGGTGCGGGACTGCCGCTCCCGCCAGGGCTGACTGCTGAGGTCTCTTGCACCAGCTACGGGGGTGTGGCTACTGGAGGGCAAGTAAAATTTGCTGAGGATTCTCAGCATCAAGCTCTACAAAATTGGGGTCTGAGGGAATGGCAATCTGGAGGAGTGAGCCCAGTCGTTCATGAAAACAGGGCTCCCGGGAGCAGCAGACCTGGCCTGTAGCCAGTACTGTGGTGAGAGGGGCCTGGCTAGAGGAAAAGTGGAAGGGATTGGACACAAGAGGAGGCCCTAGGCACTCAGGTTTGGAGACGCGCCCAGTCTGGGAGGAGCTGCTGCACACTGATTGGTTCCCACGTACTGACTGGAAAGACTTGACCTGGTGGGCACAGCGCCACCTAGTGGAAGAGAAGTTAATCAAACTCTAAGACAGCATTTATTAGGTTTTTTTTTTTTTTTTTCTTGATTGGGGTTTTTCTTTCATCTTCATTTTTCTATCTTGTTTTTTTTTTCTCTTTTTTTCTTTTCTCTTTTTTTTCTTCTTTCTCTTCTAATCTTAATTTTAATTTTTTTAATTATTATTAATATTTTTTTTAAATTTTTGTTCTTTTTTAGTTCCTATTTCTTTCTTCTTTTGTCTGTTCATTTTTCTTATCCCCCTTCCTTGAATTCTACCTGCCTACTCTCATTCTCCTTAGTGACTTCTTCCCTTCCCTTCTAATACCTTTCCTCCCTAGCATCAAATAAATTTATAGGAATAAACAGTAACTCAGCAGTCAATCAGAACAAGAAGCAACATGAGCAGCTTCAAGAAACAAGGAAGAATTTGTTCCCAGGATGTAGGTTCCCTATTTACCTCTCTTATTGTTTCTCTTGCTGAGAAAAAACTTTTTAGTTTAAGTAAGTCCCAATTGTTGATTCTTGTTATTAACTCTTGTGCTATGGGTGTCCTATTAAGGAATTTGGGGCCTGACCCTACAATATGTAGATCGGAGCCAACTTTTTCTTCTATCAGACGCAGAGTCTCTGTTTTGATATCAAGGTCTTTGATCCATTTTGAGTTAACTTTTGTACATGGTGAGAGGAGAGGGTTTAGTTTCATTTTGTTGCATATGAATTTCCAGTTTTCCAGTTTTCCAGTTTACCATCTCACTCCAGTAAGATTGGCAGCCATTATGAAGTCAAACAACAACAAATGCTGGAGAGGATGTGGGGAAAAGGGTACTCTTGTACATTGCTGGTGGGACTGCAAATTGGTTCGGCCACTTTGGAAAGCAGTATGGAGATTCCTGGGAAAGCTGGGAATGGAACCACCATTTGACCCTGCTATTGCCCTTCTCGGACTATTCCCTGAAGACCTAAAAGGAGCGTACTACAGGGATACTGCCACATCAATGTTCATAGCAGCACAATTCACAATAGCTAGACTGTGGAAACAACCCAGATGCCCTTCAATGGATGAATGGATTAAAAAAATGTGGCATCTATACACCATGGAGTATTACGCAGCACTAAAAAATGACAAAATCATGGAATTCGCAGGGAAATGGATGGCACTAGAGCAGATTATGCTTAGTGAAGCTAGCCAATCCCTAAAAAACAAATACAAAATGACTTCTTTGATATAATGAGAGCAATTAAGATTAGAGAAGGGAGGAAGAGCAGGAAGAAAAGACTAGCAATAAACAGAGACATGAAGGGGGAGGGAAAGGGAAAGAAAATGGGAATTACATGGAAATGGAGGGAGAGCCGCATTGTTATACAAAAATACATATAAGAGGCTGTGAGGGGAATGGGAAAATAAATAAGGAGAGAAATAAATTACAGTGGATGTGGTAGATAGAGAGGATGGGAGGGGAGGGGAGTGAAGGGGGGATAGTATAGGATAGGAAAGGTAGCAGAATACAACAGTTACTAATATGGCATTTTGTAAAAATGGGGATATGTAACTGATATGATTTTGAAATCTGCGTTGGGGGTAAAAATGGGAGCTCATAACTCACTCAAAGCTTATGTAAGAAATATGCTATGTCAAGAGCTTTGTAATGTTTTGAACAACCAATAAAAAAAAAAAAAAAGAACATTCTCAAAGATAAAAAAAAAAAAAAAAGAAACAAGGAAGAAAAGGAGTACAAACAATGCAGGATAGCCTAAATATTCAGGAGGACCTAGAGTCATCAGAAAAATGGTCATATAAAGACCTCAAGGAACACCTTAGACAGATGGAATGGAACATCAAAGAGGATACAAGACAGCAAATTCAAGCAGCGAAAGAACACATTGAGAATGAGTTACATAAACACCTAAAAGAAGAAGTCAAGCATCTTTATCAGGAGATAGAGATTATAAAGAATAATCAAACAATAATTCTAGAAATGAAGGAAACGATAAACCAGATTAAAAACTCAATTGAGAGTATCACTAACAGATTGGAACAAGTAGAAACCAGAACGTCAGATAATGAAGACGAAATATACCATCTTGAAAAGACTCTAGCCAACTCAGAAAGGCTGGTAAAAAATCACGAGAAAAACATCCAAGAGATTTGGGATAACATGAAGAAACCAAACTTACGAGTCATCGGGATAGAAGAAGGTACAGAGATTCACACCAAGGGAATGAGAAACCTGCTGAATGAAATAATTACAGAAAACTTTCCAGAAATAAAAAAGGAAACAGATATACAAATTGAAGATGCATACAGGACACCGAGCACACAAAATCACAGTAGACCAACGCCAAGACACATTGTTATGAAGATATCCAATATACAGAACAAAGAGAAAATATTAAAAGCTACAAGAGAAAGGAGACAGATTACATTTAGGGGTAAACCAATACGGTTAACAACGGACTTTTCATCACAGACACTGAAAGCAAGAAGGTCATGGAACAATGTATTTCAAACACTGAAAGACAATGGATGCCAACCAAGAATTCTGTATCCAGCAAAATTAAGCTTCATGTATGACAACGAAATAAAGATCTTTCATGATAAACAAAAGTTAAAAGAATTTGCAGCCAGAAAACCTCCATTGCAAAGCATTTTGAGCAAAACACTACACGAGGAAGAAATGAAAAACAATAACCAGAACCATCAGTGGGAAGTGCCTCAGTAAAGACAGAGGGCGAGGGGAAAGATAATCACAGAGAAACAAACTAAATATTTTCTTTTTTTTAAAAAAAAAGAGGATAAACAATCAAACATGGATGGAAGTTCAAACCATATATCAATAGTAACTCTGAATGTTAATGGACTAAACTCTCCAATAAAGCGACATAGGCTGGTATCATTGATTAAAAAAACAAATCCAACAATATGCTGCCTCCAGGAGACACATCTGATTGGAAAAGACATACACAGGCTGAAGGTGAAAGGATGGGAAAAAATATACCACGCACACTGTTCTCGTAAGCAAGCAGGAGTGGCCATCCTCATATCGAATAAAATCGACTTCAAGACTAAGTTAATCAAAAGGGATAAACGAGGGCATTATATACTGTTAAAAGGAACCATTCACCAACAAGACATAACAATTATCAATATTTATGCACCAAACAATGGTGCTGCGACATTCATAAAACAAATTCTCCTCAAGTTCAAGAATCAAATAGACCACAACACAATAATTATGGGTGACTTCAACACACCTCTCTCACCATTGGACAGATCCTCCAAACAAAAATTGAATAAAGAAACTATAGAACTCAATATCACAATCAACAACCTAGACTTAACTGACATATATAGAATATATCAACCATCATCAAATGGATATACTTTTTTCTCAGCAGCACATGGATCCTTCTCAAAAATAGACCATATATTATGCCATAGGGCAACCCTCAGTAAATATAAAGGGGTGGAGATAATACCTTGCATTTTATCTGATCATAATGGAATGAAATAGGAAATCAATGATAAAAGAAGGAAGGAAAAATCCTACATCACATGGAAAATGAACAATATGTTACTGAATGATCAATGGGTTACAGAAGACATAAAGGAGGAAATTAAAAAATTCTTAGAGATAAATGAAAATACAGACACAACGCATCGGAATCTATGGGACACAATGAAAGTAGTTTTAAGAGGAAAATTCATCGCCTGGTGGTCATTCCTCAAAAAAAGAAAAAAACAACAAATAAATGAGCTCACCCTTCATCTCAAAGCCCTAGAAAAGGAAGAGCAAAACAACAGCAAATGTAGCAGAAGGCTAGAAATAATTAAAATTAGAGCAGAAATCAATGAAATTGAAACAAAAGAAACTATTGAAAAAATTAACAAAACTAAAAGTTGGTTCTTCGAAAAAATAAATAAGATCGACAGACCTTTAGCCATGCTAACGAAGAGAAGAAGAGAGAGAACTCAAATTACTAACATACGGGATGAAAAAGGCAATATCACAACAGATGCTACAGAAATACAGAAGACAATAAGAAATTATTTTGAAAACCTATATTCCAACAAAATAGAAGATAGTGAAGACATCGATAAATTTCTTAAGTCATATGATTTGCCCAGACTGAGTCAGCAGGATACACACAATTTGAACAGACCAATATCAATGGATGAAATTGAAGAAGCCATCAAAAGACTACCAACCAAGAAAAGCCAAGGACCGGATGGGTATACAGCGGAGTTTTACAAAACCTTTAAAGAAGAATTAAAACCAATACTTTTCAAGTTATTTCAGGAAATAGAAAAAGAGGGAGCTCTTCCAAATTCATTCTATGAGGCCAACATCACCCTGATTCCGAAACCAGACAAAGACACCTCAAAGAAAGAAAACTACAGACCAATATCTCTAATGAACCTAGATGCAAAAATCCTCAATAAAATTCTGGCGAATCGAATACAAAAACACATCAAAAAAATTGTGCACCATGACCAAGTAGGATTCATCCCTGGGATGCAAGGATGGTTCAAAATACGGAATTCAATAAATGTTATTCACCACATCAATAGACTTAAAGATAAGAACCATATGATCATCTCGATAGACGCAGAGAAAGCATTTGACAAAGTACAGCATCCCTTTATGTTCAAAACATTAGAAAAATTAGGGATAACAGGAACTTACCTTGACATTGTAAAAGCTATCTATGCTAAGCCGCAGGCTAGCATCATTCTGAATGGACAAAAGTTGAAGGCATTCCCTCTAAAATCCGGAACAAGACAGGGATGCCCTCTATCTCCACTTCTATTCAATATAGTTCTCGAAACACTGGCCAGAGCAATTAGACAGATGAAAGAAATTAAAGGCATAAAAATAGGAAAAGAAGAACTTAAATTATCACTATTTGCAGATGACATGATTCTATACCTAGAAGACCCAAAAGGGTCTACAAAGAAACTACTAGAACTAATAAATGAATTCAGCAAAGTGGCAGGATATAAAATCAACACGCATAAATCAAAGGCATTTCTGTATATCAGCGACAAAACTTCTGAAACGGAAATGAGGAAAAACACTCCATTCACGATATCCTCAAAAAAAATAAAATACTTGGGAATTAACCTGACAAAAGAGGTGAAAGATTTATATAATGAAAACTACAGAACCCTAAAGAGAGAAGTTGATGAAGATCTTAGAACATGGAAAAACATACCCTGTTCATGGATAGGCAGGACTAACATCATCAAAATGGCGATATTACCAAAAGTTCTCTATAGGTTTAATGCAATGCCAATCAAAATCCCAACGGCATATCTTGTAGAAATTGACAAAGCAATCATGAAATTCATATGGAAAAATAAAAGACCCAGAATAGCAAAAGCAATTCTAAACAGGAAGTGTGAATCAGGTGGTATAGCGATACCAGATTTTAAACTATATTACAGAGCAATAGTGACAAAAACAGCATGGTACTGGTACCAAAACAGGCGGGTGGACCAATGGTATAGAATAGAGGACACAGAGACTAATCCACAAAGTTACAACTATCTTATATTTGATAAAGGGGCTAAAAGCGTGCAATGGAGGAAGGATAGCATCTTCAACAAATGGTGTTGGGAAAACTGGAAATCCATATGCAACAAAATGAAACTGAATCCCTTTCTCTCGCCATGCACAAAAGTTAACTCAAAATGGATCAGGGAACTTGATATCAAACCAGAGACTCTGCATCTGATAGAAGAAAAAGTTGGATCCGATCTACAGATTGTGGGGTCGGGCTCCAAATTCCTTAATAGGACACCCATAGCACAAGAGTTAACAACAAGAATCAACAAATGGGACTTAATTAAACTTAAAAGTTTTTTCTCAGCAAGAGAAACAATAAAAGAGGTAAATAGAGAGCCTACATCCTGGGAGCAAATCTTTACTCCTCACACTTCAGATAGAGCCCTAATATCCAGAGTATACAAAGAACTCAAAAAATTAGACAATAAGATAACAAATAATCCAATCAACAAATGGGCAAAGGACCTGAACAGACACCTCTCAGAGGAGGATATACAATCAATCAACAAGTACATGAAAAAATGCTCACCATCTCTAGCAGTCAGAGAAATGCAAATCAAAACCACCCTTAGATACCATTTCACTCCAGTAAGATTGGCAGCCACTATGAAGTCAAACAACAATAAGTGCTGGAGAGGTTGTGGAGAAAAGTGTACACTTGTACATTGCTGGTGGGACTGCAAATTGGTGCGGCCAATTTGGAAAGCAGTTTGGAGATTCCTGGGAAAGATGGGAATGGAACCACCATTTGACCCTGCTATTGCCCTTCTTGGACTATTCCCTGAAGACCTTAAAAGAGCATGCTACAGGGATACTGCCACATCGATGTTCATAGCAGCACAATTCACAATTGCTAGACTGTGGAACCAACCCAGATGCCCCTCAGTAGATGAATGGATAAAAAAAATGTGGCATCTATACACATTGGAGTACTATGCAGCAATAAAAAATGACAAAATCATAGAATTTGCAGGGAAATGGACAGCACTAGAGCAGATTATGCTTAGTGAAGCTAGCCAATCCCTAAAAAACAGGTGCCAAATGTCTTCTTTGATATAATGAGTGCAAATATGAATAGAGCAGGGAGGAAGAGTAGGAAGAAAAGAGTAACATTAATCAGTGACATGAGATGGGAGGGAAAGGGAGAGATGAGGAAAATTGCATGGAAATGAAGGGAGACCCTCATTGCTATACAAAATTACATATAAGAGGCTGGGTGGGGAATGGGAAAATAAATAAGGAGGGAGATGGATTACAGGAGATGGGGTAGAGAGAGTAAAAGGGAGGGGAGGGGAGGGGGGATAGTGGGGGATAGGAAAGGGAGCAGAGTACAACAATTACCAATAGGGCATTATGTAAAATTGTGGATGTGTAACCAATGTGACTCTGCAATCTGCATTTGGGGTAAAATTGGGAGTTCATGACCCACTTCAGTCTAATGTATGAAGTATGATATGTCAAGAGCTTTGTAATGTTGTGAACAACCAATAAAAAAAAAATTAAAAAAAAATAATGAAAAAAAAAAAGAATCAGGAACAATGCTCTTGGTCTTCAGAGATCTCCCTTTGGAGAGATTCCAATACCAATCTCTTCCAGAAATGTCATCCCAGTCATAGTAAGAAATAATCCTTTGTCTTCAGACAAGTAAGTGGTTTTGAAAAAAAATCTTCTTTAGAGCTTATATAAGTCTAAATTAATATAATGAAATTTTATAAAATTGAATATGATAAAACTATTTTCAATTCTAAATTTGAGGAAATTTTCAATTATTAATAGGCACACTACCTTAAAATGGAATTTGTCTATAGATATTTACTGAATTACTCTTTCATTCATTCAACAGGTACTTTCCTTATAACTATCATACTTACATCGTGGAAGAACCAGAGGGTGATATGGTATACTAGGGATCTCCATAGAGGCAGAACCAATAGGATATAGATAGCTACATGGATGGGGGAATTTATTAGAGAAATTGGCTCATGTGATTACAGAAGCTAATCATTCACATGACAACCTGTCTGCAAGCTAGAAACCAGGGAAATTGGTAGTGTAGCCAAAGCCAAAGGCTACAGAACCAGAGAAGTATCTCTGCTATAACTCCCAGTCCAAGGCTGAAGGTCTGAGAGCTCCAGGGATGCTGGTTCAAGTCCTAGAGTCTAAAGCCAAGAGAACCTAGAGGTCTGGTGTTCAAGGGCAAGGGAAGAAATATGTTCTACCCTAAGGAGAAATGGAAAGAGAGAGAGGTTGTCTTTCCTCTTATCTCAGCTGATAGTTGGTATCCACCCACACTGGGTGAGGGAAGATCTTATTTACTTACTTCACTGATTCAAATGCCATTCTCTTCCAGAAATATCTTCCCAGTCATAGCAAGAAATAATGCTTTACAATCTATCTGAGCATCCTTTAATACAGCCAAACTGAAAGCTTAGAATGAAGGTACCACTGATAAACTATGTAAATACACATGTGTGAATGAATTATTTTATTAATTCTACAAGTACTTATTTGAAACTTAATATTTATGTGTATATATCCTTTTTTTTGGATTCTCTGCTTAGAAGAATATGATTGCCTAACTATTTCTTTAAAATTACAGCATTATATTAGTGACAGTAGTTTATCCCACAGTAATAAAACTGTCTAAAATTTCAGTGACTTAAAACCACAAAAGTTTTTACTTTTTGTGGTCATGCTACATGTCCATTCATGGTTAGCTGTGGATGTTATTTCACATTATTATAGATCATGCCTTAGTGCTTTGTCTTTCATAGTAGCCACAATCCCAAATATCAGTGGTCAATCTGGCAGAGAAGAAAGAATAAAAAGCAATGAAATTATTTCCAGTAGACAATTCATGATATAGTCACCAACTGAATTTTATGTGGATGATACAAAGATGAAAAATTTTAAGGAAGAATAGTTCTTACAAGGCCTTCTGAAAGTGAAATGTCAAACTCTTCCCACACTTGATAAGAGGTGGAATTTAAGAATTCTGTGAAGTAAAATCTTACTGGTTGCCAATCTGATGTCTAAAAGCACTTTGAAAATTATTCATTTGGGGACATTGAAAATAACTGAAGTGGAACACTATGAAAGGCCACCTGCTGTCTGAAAGCCAAAACCCAAGGCTACTTTAAAATAATCACACGGTTTTCTTCAAACAGCCAGATCCCATGCTGTTATGCCTTATGAAGCTTTCCTCTCTGAACATTAAGAGTGTTTGTTCCTCAGTCTAATCTGCATAATGAGATGAGTATGCAACACACAGATATTAATTGGAAAATTTAGTATTAATCTATGTTACCTCTACAGAGAATATCATTGCATACCCATAAAAGTAAAGATTTTATTAAAGAAGCCTATTAATGTTTACTCTTGGGGAAAACAAACTTGTTGGATTAGAAGACTGAAAGTGATTCAATGCAGAGTTCCTGAAGATCTACAACAGATGCTACTGAATTGCCCCAGAAATAACTTTCTACCTGGGTTATCAATTTACCAAAATAGTGTAATTTTATCTCCTTTCTATATTCCAAGTGATTTTTACATGTCTGGGCTCAAGGTGCAAATGATAGAAGACAGGTATTTTATGAAAAGGTAATGCTGTTGTTTGTTTATTTTTTTTTTTTGTGGTGTTGGGGATTGAACCCAGGGCCTTGTGCATGGGAGGCAAGCACTCTACCAACTGAGCTATATCCCCAGCCCCTACTAATGCTATTGTATACTGGCAGATTTACCCAACAAAGAGTCCAATTATCTATCATAGCATATAATTAGGTACCATCCAGACTTAAGAAATAAATTAATAACAAATACTTTATTTTGTATGTGCTCTGATTGAAAGTTAGTTCCCATAAAATGGTTATACAGCTTTTGAAAAAAGCAATATGAGTCACTCTAAAATATTTTCCCAACTGCTATATCAAACTAAAGTTAACAAGGAGACAAATAAGTACAAGTGTAATTTCAATCATGAGTGAGTTTCCTATCCAAAATATATGATTTGATTTCTTTGTAAAGCCAATCCTTCCAACTCTTGAACTGTCTTTCATTCAGAGTGAGGTATTTTGCATAAATATTTGATAAAAACCTGTGTCTGTAATAATGTTGCAAATCATCTACCTAAACATAAAGAAAACCTAGTCATCTGAAAAAGTATCTTTATTTTGGTCTCAGTAATACTTTTTATCATTCCTTCTAACAGGTAATGGGTAGTGAGTCAAAATTTTCCAACACATACCAGTATATATCTACAAGTATTTTCTAAAGAATTTCATACTCACAAAGATTGCTTTGGAATCTAGGTAACCATAGAAACGGAGTATGTTGATAAATTAAGCAGAAAACACATATTGAGAATACTTACTTTTCTGGAAAATGCTTTACAAGACCTGGGACCATACATCAAAAACTGACATTGAATAACGCAGGGTCAAGTGAACTGGTGAGATGCTACTTGGTGAAGTGGGGCAAAATAATCAGAAATCTAACAGGTTTGACAATTATGACATGCAAGTACTTGGACCCTATGAATTTATTGTCCTCTCATTTCTATATCTGTTGAAAATCATGCAATGCATCTGGTCTTTCTGATTTTAAGATACTATAGAAACATGGGAGAAAAAAAATATTATTTCATATATACACTTTTCTTTAAATGTGAAAAGGGTCAGGAATATGGAAACCAAGATTTCAAAAGGCAAATGGTAAAATTCAAATACTATTTTTGCTACTAAAATGTATGTGTTTTGAGAGATGAAGGTGTCAGTGTAAATGATTGTTTAGGGTCAGAAATGATAGCTTAGATACAGTCATTGTTACATGGAACAAAAACCTCCTTTATATACGTGGGATTTTTATAAGAGAAGGATCATAGTGTAGGCATAAATATTAGTGGGATGAAGGAAAGTGTACCTAAATTTCCGAAATGAAAGGACATCCAAGAGAAACATAAATGGCTCAAAATTAAATATTTTAATAATTTCAAATCATCCAAAATTACATGTTCATATGTAAGCTTTCAAAGATGAAATATATATATATATAATATATATATATGTATATATAATATATATATATATATATATATATAAGCTTGCATTGATTTTTAAAAAAATAGTATATCCTATGTTATTGAATTTTGTTTAGAAATATGATTAGTATAGATTTAATAGAATTTAGGTTTTTCAATTTAGGAACTCGTTTGATGTTCTCAGATATAAAAGTACAAACATGTTTTACAAATAAAGAAAATGTTGCTTCTTATATTTTAACTCTGTATTTTTGATATCTTTTCAGAAATATAGTCTTATACATTTTTTTTGGTTTGTAAGATTCATTTATATATCCATTATCATAGTCAATTATGAGTCTATTTTGTTCCATTTGCATTTAAATGTGTATTTTAAGTTTAGTTTACTTCAACTATGCACATTAGAATCAGACCTGAAAGTCATTCAAAACATGTTGTTTCAAGAAACACAGAAAGGGATTCAGAGTCTCAACACTTTTGTACATAGATTTCTAGATGGGCATATATTTATATAAATATCTCTATTAAATAAATGAGCACACTTTGATGGATCCAATAACTGTAACAGAACAAGGCATGGAGAAAATCACCAAGGCTTTGGAGATAGATCTTTTTTTTTTTTAATTCATCTTGGTGACTTCATTAAATGCTTCTTTCTCTTCCTATGCTGTATAGTGCAAGTAACAGAAGATCCAAATCAAAGTGGCTTAAGCCATAAGCATCTGTTATCTTTTTTTTTTAATTAGTTACACATGACAGTACAATGATCTTGACAATTAGATCTTAACTTAAAGCCCAGATCTTTCACAGGTAGTTACATGACTTTCCTAAACAAAGGTTTCTTCTCTTGTGTGATGGTAATAAAAGCTTACACATTGTCATTGTCTACAGTGATGTCTCATTGTAAGAAATCAGTCATATTAGCTCATTTAAACCTTACAACAACTGATAGGGTGATGTAATCATCTCTGTATTATTCAGACATAGGCACATAACACTAATTGTACTAAGGTCCCCCAGAGAATAAGTTGATACAATGGTTCGAACTCCTAAGTGTTAGCTTCACTTATTGAGCCTAAGTTCATGAAGAATATACCCATGTATATAGTGGTTGGCATGCGCTTAGTTATTAAAATGGCAAATTTCTCAGATTCATAAAACCTAATGCATTTGTATTAAATCAACAGTCACAGATTCTTGCTTTGTGAAAGAAGAGAAGAAGGGAAACAGGGATAACAGCTTAGAAAGAAATAAAATGTTGAAAATTTTCATGTAATTTGAAATCATGTAAGCTAAATCTTGTGGTGTGATGATATAGATGGTCAATTTTATGTAGAAAGTTTATTTTCAAGAAAATTGATTTCATGTTATTTCTCTTCAACGATTTCCTAAGACTTTGTTATTGTTCACAACTCATTGCTGTCACTTAGGATAATTTTGTGTCCTTGTCCTTTGAAAATGCAAAAGATTTATAGGATCTGAAGAGATATGTCCTTGCCCTTTGCATATTACAATGCTGCATTTCTTTGCCCTAATGTTGGGCTAGGACACAGAATTTTCTTTTGCTAATGCAATGTGTATAACCATGGCAATGGTTCAGTCCCTAACTGAACTTTAAATTCTTTTGGCTAGATTATTTTTTCCCCCTCTGCCTCTTCAAGGGCATATCCAAAGACTGGCTTCACCTTCAGCCTAGTTCTGTAGGAGGAAATATGAAACCAAAGCTACAGCCTACAGTAGAGCTATAGCTGACCCAAAGCCTACCTATTGCTTGATCAAGAAATGAATCTTCACTGGTGAAAACCACAAGGATATGGATGGTTTATTGTAATGCAACAAACATAACTAATGCAACATAGCAATGTCTAATACTTGTATCTTTGACTAAAGCACAAGTATTACCTTAAGAAACAACTCCATGTTTGTATATGGAGTTGTATATGGGGTATAATTTCTTAGAAATTTCTCCATACTTTTTCTTCATAAGGAATAGTTGAGTATTATTTATTAAAATTATAAATTACAGAGATCATATTCTGCTTTATTAGGTTGTGAGTGGGTCCCAGTATCTGAAATTTTAATAAATATTCCAGAATGTTCTGATATTGATGTTTTGAGAATCCAATTAAAAAAATTCATTCCACTTAACTCTCATGATAGTATTTACTTCCATGAAATTGCTGTGCTTTGTAAGTGAAGAAAAAAGTGAATTCTGAAAATTATCTATATTTTCCTAAAGCAGCATTAATTGTGTTAACTGTTATTACTTGTAAAAGTACTACTAGAAATTTCAAAGCTTTTTAATTTCACTTTTCAACATTTTTTATTAGAAAGTTTGAATATATTATAAAAAAGGAAGACTGCACAGAAATATATAAAAGTTAATATTGTCAACAATACCCACTTCCTATTTAACATAATTCCCAGGTGAAAACCACTAACAATGTTTGAACAACTTCTGTAGATTTCTCCTTTCTATGTATAATAAAGCATCAGTTTCTCTTGATTCAGATCTTGCCTATCACCACTATAACTTTATCTTTATGTATATATCTATCATGTTTCATCATTATCATAATCATCATCATGTCTCTCATCTACCTACCTGCCTCTCCTTCTGAAACATTTTATTTAAATGAATGTTACCCTGAAAACAGTCTATAACTTACTAGACTAATTGAACAAAGTATTTAGGATACCTTCCCATGTTAGTACATGGAGAAAAACAACTTATTTCTATAAATACCAACACAGAAATACCTACTGGGGAGATTTTGTGGTTAATTCACCAGACACCTACCATAAGACATTTGATTTCTTTGTCTTATTGTTAGAAGTATCACTGAATGAATCACACACCAATACACTTCAAAAAGGATTTTCTTTTGAGAAACAGATGATTACTGAATGTCACTTTTCGGTATCATTTATTTCCCACTCTAATACATCAACTGATTTAGCATTTGAAAAGTCAAATGTCTTTAAAATCTTCTTAGCAAATAATGGTTTATGATAAGAGAATTTTTTTACATGAAACTGTAATTTAAACACTGACCAAATTGATATTTTTGTACTGTCCTTCATTATAGTTAAATGATAAGGTTTTTTTTTTAATGTGAAGGTAGAGACTTAGCAATCATTATGCAAATAAGTTTTTTTCATCACAATCTCAGTCTCTTCATTCTTTGCTCATATTATTTTTGCTGCAATTATCTTTCATTAAAAGAGGACTTGATAGTGACCTTCTTATTCAATGCTCACAATAAAATATCTTCACTGTTCTTTTTTGGTTTTCATTATATGTTCTGAATGTATTTTTGATAAGTTTCACTTATAATTTCTAGGATGTATCAAATAGCTTAAGATTTTAAAGAATTTTTGGTATTCTTTTTACCTCTATGCAGTCATTTTAACTTTATTATTTGATGAGGTTCATTTTTTCCTTGTCATGGTTGTTTCACTAGCATTATCAATCCTTTAATTTTTCCCTGATTTTTCCTAACATTGATATACCAAAAACAAAACAAACAAAAAAAGACAAAATGTTCTTTCCTAACATATAATGAACTTTATTCTTATTACCTCATTTTGACTGTTTTATGATAGTCTACAATTTTAAATCGGATATTAAAACATTCCATGTTTATATATATTCACAAGTGTAAATAAAGTGTAAAAGACCATGTAGAATTTCTGATTCTGTTTTTTGTTTTTGTTTTTGTTTTTGTTTTTGTGTGTGTATGTGTGTGTGTGTGCTGGGGATTGGACTCAAGGGGGCTTATCCACTGGGCCACATAGGGATCCCTTTTTATATTTTGAGAAAGCATCTTATTGCTGAAGTTGTCTTTGAACTTGGAATCCTTCTGCCTCAGCCTCCGGAGTCACTGGGATTACAGGCATGTGCCATTGCACCCACCTTATTCTGGTTTTAAGAATGTCAATGTAAGGTCTAGTAAGCTATACCTAAACTGTTTGTTTCCACTCAGAGAGGTAGGACTTCAAACCATTTCAGATACTACCTTTGTTAATTGTGTCTTCCTGAGATATGAATAAACTGAATCACCACAATTGAAGCAAAGTCAGGTGGAAGATTATAACTGTCTGCAACACAACCATGATAACCCACTGAAGCAATTCCTACCAATTTCCAAGTAACATATTGTGAAATACAAAGAAAAAAAACTCAAATAAAAATACAATCAAAACTGTCAAGACAAATTATTTCTAATGTAGAATGGCATATTTACTAATTCAGGGCTTATCAAACTTCTCCCCCTCACCCTGACAAGGAAAGATGGAAAATATCTTAGGCTTGCAGACAATCTCTCTTCCAATTTATCCATTGTAACCATTGGGTGTTTTGGACCAAACACTAAAGTGAATAAGAATGACTGTGTTTCAATAAAACTTAACTTAGATAAACAGAAAATGGGCCAGATTTGATCAATAGGCTGGATTTGACCTATGGGATCTAGTTTGCTGACCACTCCCCAAAATATGATGTCTTCTGTACCAAGTGAAAAAAATCAGAGGCATATTCATATTTCATCTCAAGCAACAAAATAATCATACCTATCAGGAAGGAAAACTTGGAAGAATTTTTTTTTATTTATTAACCTCATATTTCAAAAATTTTCAGATTCAGTCCAATTATCTCAACCAATAATGTCAGAGGAAAGGGAGGTCAGGGCCTATCTTTACATGAATCCCATCCTACTGGATGGGCACAGGCAGTTTTGTTTGTAGTAGGCCAAGGCTTCTATTGAGGAATTCTCTCATTACCGCTACCCTCTCTATGCTCAAATAATTACTTCTTCCTCTTGTGTCTTCAGACACTGCTGTATTAAAAGTTTCCTTCTTTTGTTAGCCCTTGGGTGATGCAGTTTGCTTATTGGGTTCTTTATCATGATCTTAGAATCTAAACAAACAAACAAACAAACACACTCAGTACTCCTTCCTTTTTATTTAATTTCCTGACTTTTCTTATCTTCTTTAAGTGGTTGTTAAGCTCATTCATTTTCAACTCATCTTTAAAAAAAAAAATACATAGAAATTTTCTATTATTCCTGTAAGCACTGTCTTATATATAATATGCATTTTCATTGTCTTTCAATTAAAAAAAAGTTTCCTATTTTCTTTTTGGGTAATGGGGATTGAACTCAAGGGCACTGGACCATTGACCACATCCCAGTCCTATTCTGTATTTTATTTAGAGACAGAGTCTCACTGAGTTGCTTAGCACCTTGCTTTTGCTGAGGCTGGCTTTGAACTTGTGATCCTCCTTCCTTAGCCTCCTGAACTGCTGGGATTACAGGTGTGCGCCACCATGCCTAGCTCCTATTTTCTTCTTTAACCTACGTGTTAACTATAATTCCATTAAATAATTTTCATATATTTGATAATTTCCTATAAACTTATTTTTGTATTATTTTTGCAGAGTTCTTTTAAAATCCTTTGAAATTTGTTGAAGTTTGCTAGATGTTCCAGTTTCTGAGTCATTTTTATTTTATGTATGTATGCAATTTGAAAAAAAAATGTTATATTCTAAATTTTTTGTTGCCAAGTTTAATATTTGGCAATTTGAACTATTTTGATAATCATGTTATGCAAATATCTTCAATTCTTTAGAAATATTATGCCTAATTATTTTACTTGTAACTTGTAATAGTGTTTTAAAATTTCACAATATAACGGTACATATGTCTATTCTTCATTTTTTTATCATTCTTGAAATTTTTCCTGTACATATTTTGAGACTATTCAACAAATTATAGAATAAAAGAGTTTATGATTAATTGATATTTGTCTTATTATAAAATTGCCTTTCATAGCTACAGTTTAGTATAGTTACACAAGCTTGCTCTTATATAACATTTGCTATATATATGTTTGTTTTTATGATTATTTGCATAAACATACCTACATTCTTTTAATCTCAGTTATTCGTTTTAATATGCTTAGCTTACTTTTGTTTAAATGACATAATTATGAATGAAAAGTTATAGTACTTGATGCTGTATATCATATTTTCATGAGGAAGATTTCCTTTTGCTTTTGGCAAGAGATCATTTCTCAGAGAGAACTTGTAACTACAATCTAAGGTTAAGATGACCTAAAGCTATATCAACCCTCTGAGAGAACTGGCATGTTTTTGAATCATTCTAATTCCTAAAATCTAGTAATGCTTTTATAAAAAAAAAACTGAAATTTCATGTGTTCACTAGAGAGTGTCCTGTTTTCAGTCTTCAAATTTAATATATTGTGATTCAATTCTATAAATGGTCCCACAATTTCTATTGACCTTATGAAGATTTATTCCTAACTTTCTGTTTAACATCTCAACATCTCAGATGCTACTTAAAAATTATATGGAAGGGGAAAAGCTATATAAAATTTAGTGTTTACTCCTCTGAATTTTTCTTGGGATACCAGGTCTATTTATCTTGACTTTTTTTGGTATTTCTCCTGCTCCTTAAAGATGATGTTATTTTATTTTGTGTTTCTTATAAGTGTTTAAAATAATAAACTTAATAAAAATAGTCAAGCACATCACTTCCAAATATTTTAATTTTTAAACACAAATAACAGGATCTATAATGCTTAGGCTTAAACCAAGACAAATAGAAACAGAGGTGATACTTAAATAGAGTCTTGAAGTCCCCTCCTAAGACAGGCATTCCCTCTTGACTTATGACATTTCAATCCCAAGAGAAAGACAAGAATATGAGGCAAACAATGGTCTTCTGAAAATCTTCGGGATATGCCTCCTTAATAATAACCTAGATGAAAATATCTCAACCATTTAATATCAGGTAATATACTTGAATGTACTAGCTGAATATCAGCACTTGTGAATATCCACACAGCTGAATCACCATTCAAGTGCAAGAAAATCTTTACTTTTCTAAAAATAAAAGCTCTTATTATGTTCAATTTCTACTTCTTATTTTATAATTTTGGGTTATCAAGACAAATAATTAAATAAAATATATTTAGGATACACTTCTAGTCTTGGGGAGTTCTAGAAATGTTTTTTAAGCTACATCTTTATTTTTGTGCTGACTTTTCTACATTTTTTTGAAGTAATTTTAACAGAATAAATAAGGACAGAGAGTTTCATATATCTCACTTTTTATTAGAATACTAAAATAATTCTTGAGCTTTAATTTTGTGCTCAAGACAACAGCAAAGTATATATGATTGAGGATATGTTTACTTGTTATATAATAATCATATTTAGTAATTGACAGGACCTCTCTGAATCTGCCATAAAATCAACTCTGAAAGTGGTAGTAGACCAAGTAGCTGTATGTCTATCTTGCATCCAGTTTGAGAAGAGGGTGAGATGGCTAAAATATACTATCAGAAAAGTCATCTATAACAAGGAAATATAATAGACCCCGAGGTAATAATCACTATTATATTAACACAAATGTGTGACTGTTCCATTATAAGTTTTAACTCAGGCTTAGGATGATCTTTGATTTCATGTTTTGACATTACTTTTAAAATAATTCAGCCTCACATAAATAGTTTGGTAAGTACATTAAAAATATGCTATCAGACTTATAATCCTTTTCAATAATTCAATTTTAACAATTTCTATTTTTTTATAAATAATATTAAAGAGATAAAAATAACTAAAGGAAAGAAAAAGTTAGAGAAATTTGTCTTTTTTTCTTTTTTGCTGATTCTTTTGTATTATAGTACTTAATATTTTGATAAACAAATATATCTAAATAAAATGATAAATGATTTAACAAATATCTCATCTTGAATTAAAATAATTTAGGATATAAGTAAATATTCCTCCTGAATAGAAATGTAAATTCCTCTTAGGTTAAAGGTCCAGTTATAATCTTCCATTTGTAAGGTAAACTTTTTAACTCCCATGTTACTTACTTTCCAACAAAAACAGAGGTTACTGATCAAAATACATATATTTTAAGCAAATTAAAGCAACAAGAAATAATGAGTTTATGAGGAGTTCATCAGAGGCATGTTATTAATTTTGCTGGATGTTGAATAAAGCAGAAAACAATTACTTATTAAATGGTCTTGTAATAGTTTCAAAAATCAGTTTCCTAAACCTGTCCATGATATAAATGGGTGTAAATAAATACCAAAATATAATTATTTCGTAATATTTTTGTTTCTAAAATATAGCTATACTATGAAATATATAATTTTATTCCATGTGTATAAATCCTTTGGCAATTCAATAAAATGATTTCACAGTCAATAAAATATTCTAAAAACCAGTGATGCTTTAATTATCTGGCAATGCAGTGAAGAAGCATTTTATGTTCTAATCTTATATATATAAAAGTGCAATATGGCAAAGAGAGATGTTGTTTTGAGGTATATGCAACTGTTTTTGTTAAAATAGTATTATTTGTAAGATAACCAAAGATTATTAAAGAAAGGGAGTTAGTTAATGTAGCAATCAAATCCACATATTATTTTTACTTAAAACAAAATGTTTTTTATATTTTACTTTTATCACAAAAATCATCTTTGTTAATATTGTCATACTTGCCAGGGGTATAATCATCTTCACTATTGTTAATACAATGCTATGCAGCCACTGAGTTATTAAATCCAGTAGCAAAAGCAGGAAAAGAACTTGAAAAGAGAACTTGTGAATTCACTTAAAAGTACACTAGCTAGACTACCTTTTTTGGTGTATAAAGTGTGTGTGTGTGTGTGTGTGTGTGTGTGTGTGTGTGTGTGTTAATTTACTGATAAAATATATCTGAGAGATAGGGATAGAACAAGAAGGTGATTTGAAATCTGAATGGCTATGGATTTTCAAACTCATTTTATTTTAAACTATGCTATACTTTTCACATTTGGTCTAATTTATATCCACTGGTATTTCAAGATAAATTGAAGTATCAAAGAATAAGTGATATTTAAAATGACTACCTTCTAAAATACAGTCTTCTCTGACCAATTCTTATGACTGAGAAGCAGCCCATAAAATACAGATATAATCCCTATTCCCAACATTGACACTATCCTGTTTTATAAATTTTAATAAATACCTTCACTGATCTCATTTCAATTTCATCAGAATATTCAGACTTGATCTCAAACACTTCCTGTGTGGTAAAGAATGTGGATATCTAATGTGATCCTGCAATATGTACACGTGGAAAAATGAGAATTCATACCCCATTTGAATCGAATGTATGACCTGTCAAGATCATTGTATTGTCATGAGCAACTAATAAAAAAAATAAATAAAATAAAATAAAAAAGAATGTGGATATAAGAATTAGAACTGATTTTAAAATTTATATTTCAATGATTGGGATAAATAAATTAACTTCAGGGTTGCTACAAAAGAGATTGTACATTATCATGTACAAACACATGATAATGTATCAGTTGTAAAATATTTATTAGGCTGGGTGTGGTGCCTTGGGAGGCTGAGGTAGGAGGATCACAAGTTTGAGCCCAACCTCAGCAACTTAATGAGTTCTGTCTCAAAATAATATATAAAACACTCTTGAGATGTAGTGGAGTGGTAGAGCACTCACTCCTTGGTTCAATCTCCAGTACTGCAGCAAAATAAATAAAAACAAAAGATGATATGCGTATGTATTAATTATATTGCAATGACTATTTTGATTTCAAAATTAATATTTATAAATCAAATATTGAAAAAATATAATTAAAATCCAAACAAATAAAACTACTCACATAGTCACAGATTTTGACAAAAGGAGAATTTTTTTTTTTAAAATACATGACAATAGTGGAATGTATTACACTAATTATTACCTATATACAGCACAATTTTTCAAATTTTTTGTAACTGTATATAAAATATGTTCACTCCAAATTATGCCATTATACATGTACTCTTTTTTGCATTACCATTCTTAATACACATATATACCAAAATTTTTTATATCTCTGTTTGTATATAAGGTATGTTGACACCAAATTCAAATCTTCATACATGTATTTTGTATAATGATGACCATCACATTCCACCATCCTTGCTAATCCCTTTCCCCCTCCTTTAGGGAGGGACAATATGGGAGGAAGATTATTTCTAGATAGGGAAGAGGGAAAGACAAAAGGAGAATTTTTATCAACAGAGCTTATGTATTTTTTGTTAGTATAGAATTATATTCAACAAAAATTAACCTAAAAATTATGAGAATTGTTGTAAGAAAAATATCATTACAATAGATAACACCATTATATGTGATTATATTATAAAAATGTCTTCCACTTTTACAAATGCAAAATAATACAGATATAATCATTAATAAAATATAGACAATATTCTTGGTTTAATTTTGGGAATAGTGTATGTCATTCAGATATCAATTGTAAACAGTTGCTAATGCCTTTTGTCTAGAGTTTACTCATTATTTTGTCATTTAAGTGGTATGAAGATAAGAAGATGCTACCTTAAAGATAAAGACTTCATTTTCTTTAAGCAATCCAATATTTTTCCATCTCACTAATCATTTAGTTCAGAGACTTGAAAATATTAATGACTTATCTGCATTCAACCTCAAGATTTAATTCAGAGATCTTAAAAATTATTAATTAATGCCTACAATATTGAAATATAGATTTAAAATTCTGGAAAAGCATCCTCATTTCACAGCAGAGATAAAATCCATGATCTGACCTGGGTAGATGCTAGACTAATGTAATAAGAGAGACTCCTAGAAGAGATCACTAACACGTGCAAAATAAAGGGACTAAGAACAGACTGGGTCTAAAAGCTGATAGAAGAAAAGAACCTGAAAGATAAAACTATGTGGTTATGGGTCCAGATGATTCTAATAAAAGGAAGATATTTTGCACTGATTTGTTGAAGATTTTTTTCTTCTTTTGTATTATGGTTATACATTCATTAATGACAGCAAAGAATCGAGTTGCACATGGTGACTACTATCATTTTTTTTTTATAGGCTTCCAGCAACTCCAAGTGTGCCAAGTTTCTATCTGTAGTTATTTGAATTCTTTCTTTCACCTCTTATGTAGGCAGGTACTGATGTTATTTCCTCAAAAGACACTGTATATTCAAATATGTTTAGCAGATTTACAAATATGTGCCATTTTGACAGACTGTAAATACTTTTCAGATCATATTTTCTACATTTTATATACAATGTGGAGTGCAATTTGGTGATTTAGAAGTGCAGAACCAATGCCTGCAATCCCAGTGGCTCAGGATGGGGAGGCAGGAGGATCGTGAATTCAAAGCCAGCCTCAGCAATTCAGTGAGTCGCTACTCAACTCAGTGAAATCCTGTCTCTAATAAAACACAAAATAAGGGTAGGGATGTGGTTCAGTGTTCGAGTGCCCCAGAGTTCAATCCCTGGTACCATCCCTGTCCCCCGCCCCACTCTCCCCCAAAAAGTGCAGAGCCAGGAATTATACCCTGTTTGAACTCTAGCCTAATTTGGACTGCTGTGTCATTGGGCAAGTTCCTCAATGCCTTTGAACTTTATCTTTCTTGTCTGATGAGTATTACAAAAGAACCTGCTTACTGTGCTTATTCGGTGTCATAAATGTATAAATATCTGAAAACAACTTATTACAGTTTCTAAAACATATTTGGGGCTAACAAAATTTAAATATTAAGAATGCATATTCTTTGTGTTTAAAGATACTGTTAAAACGTTTTTATTAATAAAAACATTAAACACAGTTCAGCAATGATGGAAGTTTGCAATATATTGTAGAGTAGCTAATTCCATTCAATGTGATTTTTATGAAATTTCCAAAGAAAACTCCTAAAGCACAAGAAGTAAAATTAAAAGTCAATAAATGGAATTATTTTAAAAATTAAATTAAAAATTTAAATTAAAAATTAAAAATTTTAAATAAAATTTAAAAGTTTCCTGACAGCAAAGGAAACAAGACCATGAAGAGAAAACCTACAGAATGGGAGAAAATATTTTCCACTGATTCTTTAGATATGGCATTAACATCCAGGATATAAAAATAGCTCAATAAACTACAAAAATAATAATTGATAAATGGGTAAAAAACTAAACAAACACCTCTTGAAATAAGAGATATGAAAGGATAACAAATATATGAAAAAAATGATCAACATCTCTAGCAATTAGAAAAATTCAAAGAAACTACACTGGGATTTCATTTCAGTCCAGTCAGAATGGAATTTATCAAGAGTACAAATAACAGTAAATGTTGTTGAGGATATGAGGAAAAGTGTACACTCAAATACTGTTGATGAGACTGCAAATTAGTACAACCAATCTGGAAAGCACTATGGGGATTCCTCAGAAAACTATGAATAAAACCACCATATGACCCAGCTATCCCCCTCCTCAGTATATATCCAAAGGACTTAAAATCAGCATATTACAGTGGCCCAGCCACATCAATGCTTATAGCAGCACAAGTTCACAAGAGCTGAGCTACGGATCCAATCTAGATGCCCCCAAGAGATGAATGGATAAAGAAAATGTGGTGTATATGTAGACACTGTAGTAGTATTACCCAGCCATTACAAATGACTTTATGACACTAATTAGTAAATGGATGGATCTGGAGACTATCACTCTAAGTGAAATGATCCAGTCCCCAAAAGTTAAAGATAGAATATTTTCTCTGATATATGGAAGCTAATCCAAAATGAGGAGGGGGCAAACAAACAAACAAACAAAAAATAGAAATAAGATCAGAAGAGACAAAGAACAATTAAAGAAAGGGATGAGAGATGGGATAGGGAAAGTCAGTGGAATGAATCTGATTAACTTTCCTATGTACATATATAAATATACCACAGTGAATCTCACCATAATTTATACCCATAAGCACTATAAAAAACAACCAAAGCTATAAGTAAACAACAGAAAGATTAGAAGAAGAGGGAAGGGAACAGGGGTGAAAGGATGAGAGGGGGAAGGGGAAATGCTGAATTATAACAAATTATATTCTGTGATTTTATAATTATGTCATAGTATATTCTATTGTTATGTATAAGTTAAAAGAACCAATTAAAAAAGAAAAAAAAAACTAGAGAAGTGATAGGATCAAATATTTCCAGACATTAAAATATTAATGGGTAAAACATAATGCTGATTTATGATAATCATTGTGTCAATGTTAGAATCTGTAAACAAGTCAGGATGGCACCTGGCATTTTGCCAGGGGGAGTGGTTTGTTAGGTGGCGCCAGGGAGCCATTAAGTGTGGAGTTTTCTTATTGGTTGACTGCTGTATCTAGTTTATGTTAATTAAGATAAGCTGTGTGGAATGTATATATACCCCTCCTGTACTACAATAAAGGGCTCCCACTCCTGCTGTATCAATCTACACAAGTTGTTCGTCACCCCCCAGGTTACTTTGCTGCAGCCGGACTGTGGCATGTCAACAAATGAGTAACCTAAATTGTAATAATATTTTAAAAAGGAGGTAAATATGAAATCAGGAAAAGAACAATCTTCATAAAAATAATGGATTCCTTGAGAAATATCTAGCATAAACCCTGCCCATACAAAAACACACATGCACACATACATAATTACAATGATATGAAATATTTATATAAAATTAATATTATGGAAGGAATAAAAGTAATCACAGTGAAATACTGAGGGATTGTTTAAGAGTGAACTATGTTTTCTTTTTAAAAATGTCTTTTGGCTTCCCAATATCTGAACATTTTTTTTCTGGCATATTTGTAAATATCTACATCTTCATTAAATATGCTATGATTGGGATATTTGTGTCCATCCCTCCAAAATTATAAGTTTAAAACTAACCAGTAAGGTGGTAACATGAAGAGGTGGTGCTTTTGGCGGGCACCTTTGGGGGTATCAAATAATGAAAGCAAAGCCTTCTTACTAAGATTAGTGCCATTAAAAAAGACAACCCAGAGAGAATGTTCCACAATGCAAAGTAACCTCTATGGGCAGCAGAAGCAGGCCCTAATCAGGCACTGAATTTGCCAGCACTGAATTTGCCAGAACTGTAAGAAATAAATTTTTGATGTTTGAAGCTACTCAGTGTATCCTATTGTGTTATAGCAGTCCAAATGAACAAAGTAATATATTCTAAAATCAATGACTTGTCTAGATCAATTAATTGTGTTCCTGTGTGTTTATTTTAAAAGTTATTTATAGACCTAATTAAAAATAATTGGGCTTTTTGTACTTAATATCTAAATGTTCAATTTCAGTAACTGTAAAAATCAAAGTCAAGCAAAATGAATAAAACAAAGGAAAAACTCTGAACATTCCCAAAAGGATAGTTCTTTGTCAAGCTCTAATAAATGTAATCTTATTCCAATTATATTTTGGATTACCTTTTTAGGCATGAATTTTGAAAAAAGGAATCTAATACCAAAACATGAATAATGAGATGATACCCCGATGATACCCCAATTAAACATTTTTAAGTATGTTAATTATAGGATTAGAATTTTCTTATTTCCAAAATTCCATTTTAAAGTATTCTAATCCTTTAATTCTTCAAGTATTATAGAAAAAAACTTTTTAGGGTCATGTTCAATCAAGTGTTTGTAAAGTTTATAATTCACATTATAATTTCTCTGAACCAAATGGAAAAATAAAGTGGATGGTACAGTAGCTTTCTCTAAGAAGTGTCACATTGCATTTTGAAATCTGTGTCTTTGCTCAACTTTATTACAATTCTACTTTTAACACTTATTCTCTTTCTACTTTTCTACATCTAAATGATCACATTCAATTTTTAAGTCTTTGTATGATATTCCTTACCAAGAAATACAAACTGTTGAGAGCCACAGCTGAAGGGGCCCCAGCAAACTTTCAGACTGCCAGCTGATGATTGGCTCACAGCGGCCCCAGCAACTTCTATCTGATTGGCTCCTCTGCAGTGATGCTCATTGGGCTGTTTCCCTGCCCTTTCAGACTACGGAGCTGCTCATTGGGGGACTTCTTTTGGCTCCACCCACGCAACCCATCCAATGGGTTTCAAGAGCAGGAGGATTGTGGGAGGTGGAGAGGCTGGTGGTTTGGGGAGAGGCTTATGGGAAGCCAGTGGTGGCAGTTGGGCTCTGAAGGTTTTCCTGAGGAGCTGTTTTGTTTGGCATGTGTAGTTCTAAAAATAAAGTTCGTTTCTTTTGACAAGTAGCTCCAGAATTGTGCCCAGCCAGACTGTGGCATTTGGTGGGCCACATGTGGAATGACTGAGGGTAAGTGATAAGGTAAACTGCTCGCCCCTGAGGGCAGGGCGAGAGGATGGAGAGCCATTTTAAGATTCCTCTTTTGTTTTGCTTCACTTTTGTTTTAAGCTGCCTGTCCCTGGAGATGTGTAAGATGGAAGAAAAACCGCTCACATCTGAGGAACAGATAGAGAGAAAGGACGGGTGGACATTTCAGGAGAATAGAAAGGCTATAATGATTTTCTGTTGTTCCAATTTTGTTTCACTCTGTTTCAGTTTTGTTTGGCATTATCTTCTTGGGTTGTATTATAGTTATAGTAGAAATATTCAAGTACAAGAGAAGGTCTCTCGAGCTAGTCAGACAGAGGAAAAAATTCAAGTAAAAGAGAAGGTCTCTCGAACTAGTCAGACAGAGGAAAAAATTCAAGTAGAAAAGAAGGCCTCTCAAGCTAGTCAGACAGAGAAAGAAAGTGTAAAGCAGAAAAAGCCATCAGGGGGAAAGTTACTACAGGAGACTGTTACTAACACCTTTCTATCACCAGAGGATGTAAGTGTCCAACCAACAAGGCCACCTCCCTATGCTGGGAGGCCCCCAACCCCCGCATTTGATAGTTGGGATCCTGAGACAAGATCTCAAATATTAACATGCCCTGTATTTGAGGCAGGAGGGCAGTGAGTTCACCATGCTTTAAATTTCAAAACAGTGAAGCAGCTAAAAGAGGCTGTAACAACCTATGGTCCCCAAGAACCCTTCACTGTAAACTTGGTCGAATCCATTAACAACTTGAACATGACGCCAGCAGATTGGGCTAATATGTGTAAATCTGTGCTAAATGGAGGTCAATACCTGTTATGGAAGGTTGCCAATGAGGAATTTTGCAAGGAGACGGCTAGGCGAAATGCAGCAGCTGGTTATCCTCAGAGAAATCTAGATATGTTGTTAGGAAAGGGACCTTATAAAGATCAGCAGCAACAAATTGCATATGATCCTGGCACATACACACAAATTGCTGTAGAGGCGGTTAGGGCATGGAAGACTTTACAAGGACATGGAGGTTTACAAGGTCAATTATCTAAGATAATACAAGGAGCTAATGAATCTTACGCTGAATTTGTAGATAAGCTTATTCAAACAGCTACCAGAGTTTTTGGGAATACAGAACAAGCAATGCCATTAATAAAACAACTGGCTTATGACCAAGCGAATCATTGGTGCAGAGATATCATTAGACCATGGAAACATGAAGATTTAAACACATATATTAAATTATGTAGAGACATTAATGAACAAGAGCAAGTCGTGGCAGCTGCAGTAAAACAGGCTTTAGATGCCAAAGACATTAATGAACAAGGGAAAATTGTGTGTGGCAGCTGCAGTAAAACAGGCTTTAGATGCCAGGCCAAGAACATGCTACAATTGTGAACAAACAGGACATTTTAAAAGGAATTACCCCATAGGAGGAGGGTTTAACAAAACTAGGTATCAAAGGAGTAGAATACCGGGTATTTGCCCACGATGCCATAGAGGGAGACATTGGGCTAATGAATGCCATTCTCAAACCACCATAGAGGGTACTCCATTATCAAAAAATGAACAAGGACCAGGTGTTTATCCACAATATCGTGGAGAAAGGCATCGGGCTCCATTGCCAAAAAATGGACAGGGGGGCCCAATGCTCCAGGGCCCCAAACCACAAATATATGGAGCACTGGAGGAACCCAGTAACCCCATCAGGGTAGTGCCCAGGACACATTGTCCATCAGATCCCTCATCAGACAAACCAGAGGGAGCGCAGGGTTGGACATCTGCACCTCCACCAGAGCAGTACTAACTCCAGAGATGGGAGTTCAAATTTTCTAATTAATTATTTAGGAGTTCTATTATCCTCAACCATTGTCCGTCCACCAAAAATTCAGATACGAGTAGATCAACTCAAATCACTTAACGACTTTCAAAAGTTATTAGGAGACATAAATTGGATAAGGCCTTATCTAGGTATACCAACAGGAGAGTTGGGACCTTTATTTGATATCCTAAAAGGTCCATCAGATCCAAATTCACCCCACATATTAACACCTGAAGCAAGAAAGGCATTAAAAATCATTGAAACATATATGGAAAATATGCATTTGGATAGAATTGATATAAATTTGCCTTTATTATTTATTATACTACCAACAAAAAATATTCCTACAGGAGTATTTTGGCAAGAAGGTCCATTATTATGGATACATTTATATTATTCTCCTAACACTATTCTTAGTAGGTATCCTGTAGCAACAAACATTCTGTTTGTCAATGCCCTTGTGTTTTCAGAGGATAAGGTGCTTGTGAGAGATAATGGAGTTAAGTTTGCTTTCTTAATTACGTAATTATCTGCTCCCATATTTTAGGTAAATGTTTGAACAATTATCTTTATCATCCTATGTATATCCTTGCTAAAATACAAAAATATTACTTTGATTTTCAGATATCAATTGCCAACAATTTATTTTTTTTTCAGTACTGAGGACTCAATGACTTCTCATTGACAAGATGTCAAATTTTGTGGCCATATCTCTAAGGATTTCTACAAACTTACCAGAAAATTTTATTTTTTAAAATCTTCTTCTCACAACCCAGTAAGATAAATCTTATCTTCTAGATGCTCTTTTCTAATTATTTATCACCAATAATATATTGCAAGTCTCCATATTTGTACTTCTGTTTATGTGATTCACCTGAATGTAGATCTATTTGTTGAAACCATTTTTTAATGGATGAGCTAAATACCACTCTCTTGAAGTTATTATGTATTTATACTTGTATGGTAGAATTTATCTTTCTCTTTTTAAATTCTCCTATACCAGGATTATTAAAAATAGGTGGAATTAAATAATAATGGACAAATGGGTAAGTAAGTTTATTTGTGTAAATTCGGGAAATCAGAAAGACTCTCTGCAGGAATATTATATTTGACTGATGTGGGAAAAGTCAAATTTCAAAGGAAGCCCACCTACATATTCTAGCTTTTTTTTCTTTCTTTTTGTTTAAATGATGTGAGGTTTGAAGAAAAAAGTGTTGTTTTAAGAAGTTATAATACATGGCACTCTAAACTCTAAAATTTGAAAAAGTGTCATCTCTAATCATTTAATCAAATGTTAGAATTATCATCCTTGATGTATAATTTGAATGCTATAATGCCATATACTTATAATGACTTTCTTAGTCAAAAGGGAAGTGGTATATTTTTGAAGTAATAACAGTAATGAAAATTTGTTGGAAGTGCCTATTTTCCCGTAACATGGTAAGAGAACACACAAGGGCACACAAGAACATCAACCCATTTGTCTTTCAGTATTTGTTATGATTGGGATGTGAGGTGTCCCCCAAAAGCTTGTGTTAATGCAGGAATATTCAGAGGTAAGATTATTCCATCCTAGTTTGAATGAACTGGCTGGGTAGTAACTGTGTCAGGTGAGGTAGGGCTGAAAGTGCTGAGTCACTAGGTGTGTCACCTGGAAGGGTACATCTTTCCTGTGGCCCCTTGCCAGATGTCTTCTTCTTTCTGCTTCCTGACCCTGCCATGAGCTGTGAATCACTGTGGGGCCTTTCTTCCATGATGTGTTGCTTATCTTTGGGGCAGAGCCATGGACTTGGAATCAGCCACCTAAGGCCAGAGACCTCTGAAACCATGAGTCCCAGATAAACTTTTCCTCCTCCAAGTTGTTCTTATTGGGTGTTTTGGTCACAGTGACAGAAACGCTAACTAAGAGTGTTATACATATTGTGCATCTACAAAATTTCTGAGGAGAAAAAAAATAGCCCCTAAAATACTTTTAGGAGTTTATGGGATTTACCCTGAATGGGGATTCATTAGCAATAACCATTTTGTTATGGATGAGCTAAATACCACTCTCTTAAAGTCATTTTATTTTTCCTCCTCTGTACCTCTATTTTATGGGCTGAGGGGAAAAAAATCACTGAAAGGAAGAAGGACCTACTACTTAACTGGATGATAGCAGATCCTAGTAAATAAAGTCTATTTAAGAAGCATTGATCCTGGTAGGTACAAAAAATATATTCCATAGCCATAAACCAGGGCTTCCTCTTTCTTAAAAATAAATTTTAGTGGTAGAAAGTCCCTGGATGTTCCTCAGGGTCTCCAAGAATAAGACAAGCAAAACATTTTTGTGTCAATTTCCTTGCTTAATTTAAAAATTATTCTGTTGAAAATATGATTTTTATTACTGTTCTGAAATTATTTATGTATTTATTCTAGAACAAAAGAGTATGGTATGTTATTTTGTTATTATTATTAATTAACCATAAAAGAAGATTCATGTACTTATGATGACTTTCTTAGCCAAATGAAAATTAGCATAACATTTTTGCATACTGCTATCTTATATATTTTTTTCAAGAAGTGGAAACTTGTTTTTACAAAGAAAAATGTGTGAAAGCCATATTTCTTTTGCCTGATATAAAAATTAGTTTACACTATATTAAAGTAAATCATATGCAAAAATGTGTTTAAATATAATTTTTTGGAAGAATTCTCTAATCATTTAAACAAATTTTCAAAGATTTCCTTAATACCCAAGAGGTTAAAAGCTCTTGCTATTGGTTGGCTCTATTTCCTGCTTCATGTCCTGAGACTCAGTACCTTGATGAAATAGGAAAATCACTGTCTAGAAAATCAGTTTACAAATGTCTTCAAGTATATATACACATTTAGATATCCAGATAAGTAACTATGACTTTATTTTACATAGCACATAGATAAAACCAGGTTAATTACAGCTTCGATATAATTTTGTGGATTTTTAAAAATATTGTTTTAGTTGCTGATGGACATTTATTTATTTATTTATTTATTTATTGTGCTGAGAATTGAACCCAGTGCCTCACACATGTGAGGCAAATGTTCTACTACTGAGCCACAACCCCAGGCCCAATAATGGGGATTTTAAAAATATACAGAACAAGTTTATTCAAATACAATTCATATATCATACAGTTTACCCCTCTAAAGTGCACATTTCAATGATTTTTGGCATATTCACACAATTATGCAATTATTACCACAGTTAATTTTATACCATTTTCATAAATTCAGAATGAAATCACTTGTCTTTCAGCTAACATTCTTTTTTCCTTCTCAACTTCTTATCCCAAACCAGCAAACTGTCTAATTTCGGTCTCTGTACATTCGCCTTTTCTGGATATTACATTTAATGGAATCACATACTGTATAATTTTTTGTTTTCATCTATGTTGCTGCACATGTGAATGGTTCATTTATAATATTTCACTGTAAGTAATGCCATATTTTGTTTATTTGTTCATCAGTTGATAAATGTTTGGTTTGATTCCAAATTTTTGGTATTAGGAATTATGTCACTATAGATACTCATGCACAAGTTTTGTGTGAACACAATTTCAAGACAATTAGGTATATAGCTAAGAGCAGAATACTTCAAAGTCCATGATCAAGAAAGAATAAACTTAAAATTGAATCTAAAAGAGTCATACTCATTGGAGCAGAAATTACAATGGTGTTTACCAGAGGCTAGGTATGGGGTAGGGAGAATGAAGAGATGTTGGTCAAAGGGTATAAAATTTTAGTTAGAGTAGTAAATAATTAATAGTTGAATTGATGCATGAGCTAACTAGTTTAATTCAATATTTCCAAACTGCATATGAATCATAGCATCACTTTTTATATATATTTAATGTGCACTATTGAATTGTTTAAAAGGGTGAATTGTATGCTATGTAAATTGTCACCAGATAAAGCTGCTGTATTTTAAAAATCCAAATAGTTATATTGAAGATGGAATAACCTGATTTCATCTATGTGTTATGTGGCAAGGAGTCATTGTTGATTACCTGGGTTATCTACATGAGTGTATGTCATAAGTATATACACTTTCTTATTATAATTTGTTTATAAGAAAGACAAAGACAAAATCTTATTGTATAATATGGAAAAAAATGGAAAAAAAATCCAAAGCTTGAAAAGAATATATGCACATATCTAATGAAATTTGAATCTAGTAAAAGGAACTCTTAAAACTCAGAAAGAAAAAGATGAGTAACCAAATTGAAAATAGGCAAAGGATCTAAATAATATTTCTCAAAAAAAGATATACAAATGAACATGAAGAACATGAAGATATGATTTACATCATTAGTTATAAGGAAGAGGAAAATCAGAACCACGATGGGGTACCACCTCACATTGGTATGGCTATAATCAGAGAGTCAGATCATAATAGTACTTGCAAAGTTTGGTTCCATCAATCAGAAGCTTCATGCACTGGCAAGGGGAGGATCAAATGATGTGATCATTTTAGGGAAAAGTCCCTTAAAGTTTGAAATGTGAAGTTGGTATATGATTGTGTGTTTTGAGAATTATTTTGTTTCCTCGGATACTAAACTCATGAAATTTTTCTAAAGGACCTGGGTCTTTTTGAACAATTATCTTCAGAATAATTAGTGGAAAGAACCTACAGCAAGTTGTAATGCCAGTAATGAGATTTTATAGCAGCAAATGAACTGCAGCATAGAATATCCCCTGGCTGATTAACTTCTCATCCCTGTACAATTTATAAAAGGAAAAAATGCCACTAGATATAGAAATTTCACACTCTGAGGGAAGATGGATATGGAAGTGAATCAGCCTTGAGTTTGGTTGGAGAAGATCATAATAAACTAGATTCAATTATATTGTCCATCATAGAAAAGATGGGAAAAGGAATAGAAATTACATTTAAGCTTTACATTGGCATATCAGGTTTTACCTTTATTCTCATGCAGTCCATGACAATCCTTCACTGAAGCCTTTAGAGTATTTTTTCAGATCTTCTGTAACTCAGTATCAGCATTCACCATGCACTGAAGCACTCCTGCAATAGAATCTTTTTGATTTCCCTTCAGCCTTCATTCTGTGTAGTTTAGTATGAATGTTCCTCAAATGTCAATTTACCTGCTGAATTGTTGTATGTTCTAATTAAAGCCTCTAATGAAGTCGTTCAAATATTTGAGAAACTCTATCTTCATCTCCCTCTATACTCCATTCCTGCCAGGATAACACAAATCCAACATGTTACTCTATAACTATTTGAAAATAATAGATAAGGCATGTCTGTTTTTTTTCTATTCCGATTTTTATATGAATCCTTCAAAGCAAGGCTTCAATTTTTTTTAAATGTACTTGATCAAACAAAGATTGCTAGCGGTGTGACAAAGACTACTACAGTGCTTTTCAGTGCCCAAAAGCCCAGGACTATTATATCTTCACTCAAGATTGTGATATTTATTGACATAAAATAAGTTTTGTTTCAGATATCACATTTTATCTTAAATACTATAATGTATTTTAAAATCACAATACTGCTTACCATTTGCCATGCTTATTTGATATCTATTTTAAGCACTTGTATCATAGCAATTTTTATTCACATTTTTCTCAGTCTTCATAAACATTTCAATTGGAATTTCAAAAGAGGAAAAACTGCTACTGATTACTTGCCAATATCTGAACCCAGAAAAAAAACCATATGTTTCATATTTCAGTATAAAGTTGTAACTCATGTTTTTCTACCTCTCCACAAATTTTCAACAGTTATATAAAAATGTCAAATCTACTACACACTTCTCTTCTTTACGGAGCAGATAATTCTATCATGACTTACCAAAGGGGGAAAACCATTTAAAAAACTCGTCAGAAAATATAAACTCAAGTTGTCTGCTCTCTGTGACATAAAACAAGCTTAAAGGAAAGAAGTATAGGGAGAACCCTGTGTAAGTGGGGCAAAGAAATATTACGTACTGTATCATTCTTATTATTTAATTAATCTTATTCTTTAATTAAGGTACATTTCTTAATATGAACAGAAGTCTTCATAGAATCACTGAACATGACTGACTTCCTTTAATTATTATAAGAAATGGAAGTAAGAAACCTTTTTTGGGGCTGGGGATGTGGCTCAAGCGGTAGCGCGCTCGCCTGGCATGCCTGCGGCCCGGGTTCGACCCTCAGCACCACATACAAAGATGTTGTGTCGCCGAGAACTAAAAAAATAAATATTAAAAAATTCTCTCTCTCTCTCTCTCTCTCTCTCTCCCCCCCCCCACTCACTCTCTCTTTAAAAAAAAAAACAATTAGCTTTTAAAAAAAACCTTTCTTGGATTTTATATAAATTAATTTCTAAAAGAAATTGCCTACTTGCACATGAGAAAATAATCCCCAGTGACAATGTGGAAATTCATTTAAATATTTAAATATTAAATCCTATTAAATATTTGTTTCCCCAAAGATTTTTATTTCTTTATAGAAATATCTTACATTTAGATTCCCCTTTTACTTTTGTACTGGCTATGGTAAACTTATAGCCAAGTTTTATGTTTGGATATTTTTCTGGGGAGGGAATATGTGGTTAGTGGATGTGGAAAGTTCTGTAAACGGAGTTAGAGAGACTTTGGCTATTAGCTGTTTTCTTGCTGCATGTATAAGCAAATAGATTTAAAATGTGTCAGATGAAAAAATAAAACTGAAATGTATCCACTGGAGAGCACAGTGGAGTAAAGCTGTGATCTGTCCTCCTTATATAATTTTAAAATGGTGAATAGAATTGTGTCAGAACAATTTCATGTCTACCATATTAAAATAACCTTTTCATAGGAAAAAAAAAGCTATTTTCTTACAAATCAAAATTAAAGGGGAAAATTGTATGTGTGTGACAGCACCATCAATTATTTGGATGTCAAAAGAGACAGGCCATCATAAAGGAAAGGAGCACTGACATATTTCATCCACAGAATTCTTTCTATGTGTACCTTCCAGAAAGTTTAAGTTCAATTCTCTGAGCACTTTGAGCTCTTTGAAGGCCAGAGATTTTGTGAGTGAGAGGCTAAGAAGAAAATCCCGATAAGACATTACTTAAATTTATTCTGTGTTAAATAAAATGTCGCTGAAGGGTTTGGAATCTCCAACCACTGACTGAGAGGACAAGTATTCTTAACCAATGTGTTTATGTTAAGTAATCTCAACTTTGTCATCTTGTGAATACATAGCTCATTGTTAAAATGTACTTTATTAGTTTATAACTTCACTAACACTTTTCATATATATGATATATTTTGCATTAGATATTCAAAATCATATTTCATATATGATATATTTTGCATTAGATATTCAAAATCACCAATCAGAAGTCTACAGAGAAAAATCATTATTTTATTATTATTATTATTATTATTGCTTTAGGTAGGAAGAGTCATTATGAAATACATTAGGCAATATTTAACATTTGTTAGGGGTGGACCATAATAACATCATGGAACTAGGAACTAATCAAAGAGAAATATTCCAACATTCTTAAAAGATAAAACAACCTCACTATAAGGGCACTATATCCAAGAAATAATTTTTACTTCATAGATTTGGAAGTATTGTTGTTATTCTTGGCTACAGCCTTAAAAACTAGTAAAATAGAAGCATACATAATGATTTTACTTTTTAAATTGAAAGGATATGATCATTTACAACAAAATACCTCATGTATAAACTTTTTTAAAAAGATAATCTTCTAAAACATCCTGGAGAACCCTTATAAAAGGCATATATTTATGAAGAAAGATTTAAAGATTAAGATAAATTGGGGAAATCTGGGGTAAGCTTACACTCAGCAGTTTATTTTCTGAGAATAAGACAAGATATCTATTTCAGGTTGAATTTGCTTATTTAAAATGTTTGATACCAGGAGTACTTCAAATTAGAGATTTTAATTTAAAATTTTAGAATATTTGCAACTATATAATAAGGAGTCTTGGTGATAAAATCTGAATCTAAAAATCTAAATTCATTTATGCTTCACATACATCTTATAGGCATAAACTGAAGGGATCTTTGTAAAGTACTTTTCATAGTTCTTTGAATGAAAGAAAGTTTGTCTACACAGAGCCATCATATTTGTGATGTTATGTAAGTATTTAAAATATGTAGTTTTAGATTTCTGGATTAGACATGCTCACCTGTATTGTTAGGAAAGGAAACTAATGGTCTGTCCTCAGTTAAAATTAATTTCTTTTACTCCTCAGATCATTGAGAATTAAGTGATATAGAACTAATCTACAAATCACTTCAGCTTCCCTATTATCCTTGAATACAGAAAAATTAGAAGCAATTTTAAAAGGAATAGGACCAAAGATCACTTAGTAGGAGACCCATGATATTAAAAATTAAAAAAAAAAAACAGAATTTAACATAAAAATAAAGTCCAACCTAACAATAGAAGATTGTGGTGATTAATTGGATTGTCATCTTGATTGAATTAAGAAATATCAAGAGGATTCTGAATGTGTTGACCTGAATGGGGATATTTACAGAAGTGATTGGCATGTGGGACAGCAAACTGAGGGCAAGATGGATCCTAAATGCCGGTGGTAGTTCGACAGTTTGAGGGCTTGATTGGAATTAAAAAGGTGGCAAAACAAGGTTGTCCATGTAGATAGGTGCAAGCTCAATTTTTCTGGAGCAGGTTCTTCACTTGCTATTGCAATCCTTTAGGACATTAGACTCCAGGTCCTTCACTCTTATAAAGTGAACTCTGACTACAGGCATTGTAGGGGGTTTATGGGCCTTCAGAACCGGACTGGGGCTGCATTGTTGGTCCTTCTGAAGCTCCAGCTTCTTGGACCATGCAGTTACTGGTTTCTCCAACTCTCCAGCCTACAGCTGGCCATTGTGGCCAGCTTCTGATCCTATAAGCTGATTTAATAAATCACCTTTTTTTTGTAATTTTATAGAGAACAGAACCAACAGGAGATCTATCTACAGACAACAATGAATGATAGAGATTTTGGCACCAGATGTGGTTCTAGAAAGAAGAGGACTCTATTTGGAAACTGGAATAGAATCCATTCATTCATTCATTTGCCGTATCTGTCTGGGCACAAATCACGAGCCACTGAAGCAGGAACAAACTTTATTTTTGAACTGTAAGAAAACACTTCACCCACACTCTGGGGGGAATTCTCCTGAACACCACCCGGCTCATCCAGGAACCCCCAGCCAGAAATATCTTTCCCAGAAATCCCTCCTCCTGCACTTCCTCAACCAATGGGAACTCTCGGGGAATCCCCAGGAATCCCCAGGAGTACTCCAAAGTAGAGACTGAGGTGGATAATAAAGCCTCGCCTGTCAATCAGTACTGTTGGCAAAATGCCAGGGGCCATACAGACTCGGCCATGGCTCTCAGCATTCATTCATGTTACATTTTAGCAAAGTTGTTTACGTTTTGCCCATGTCCTGAGGCTTTCTATGAGACTGAATTTAAGGATGGTAGACTAGTTAATTTGGCAGTGGAAATTTCAAGGCAACACAACCCTCAAACAGTGGGGTATGGATATTTCTGGTGGAGTTTAGTTAAGTTTATTGTGATAATCAGAAGCAGAAAGCAGAGTAGACAGATTTTTAAAAAAAAACATAATTTGGTCAGAATAGTATATGTAAAACTGGGACCAAGGAATTTGTAATTGTTGAAGATGTTACAATTCACTGAAGAAATGCTAAGAACCTTTGGAATTGAGATGTTTGCTCTGTGTGGTTATATATGGAATATATGTGACTTGCTTTTGATCTTTATAGGGGCTCACAGCTAAAAGTTTGCCTTGAGTTTCAGATGGACTTGGACTTAGGGCAATTCTGAAATTGTTAAGACTACAGGGACTCTTGGACTAAATGTATTTTGTATTGTGAGATGGGTATGAATTTTGGGGACACGAGTATGGAATGTTATGGTTTGGATATGTGATGTCACTCAACAACTCACATGTGAGACAATGCAATGTTCAGCAATGAAATGGTAAGATTATGAGAGCTGTAACCTAATTGGTGGATTAATACAATTGAATAAATTCACTGGGTGGTAACTATAGGCAGATTGTATGTGACGAGTGGAAGTAGATAACTGGGGCTGCATCTTGAGGTTTATATTTTGTATCTGGTGAGCAGAGCTCTTTCTACTCTCTGGCTGTCATGAACAGAGCAGCTTTCTCCTGACATACCCTTTCACCAGATGTTCTGCCTCACTTCAGGCCCAGAGCTAGGGAGTAGGCTGATCATGGACTGAATCTCTGGAACGGGAGTCAAAATAAATATTTTCTACTCTAAGTTGGTTTTGTCAGGTCTTTTGACAAAGCAACAACAAAGATGGCTAAAATAAAGATTAAGGCTAAAAGACTAAGGTGATGGAAGATTGAGGGATAAAGATGTTCAAATTGGGTTATATTGAAGTGATGGCGATAAGTACTTCAATGATAAAACTCTTATGCATGTATTTAAATAGGTTTTGGGTAATCACAGAAATATTAATACACTAATGAGTGATTGTAATTACATAGTGTCTCATATTGGTGAATTTTTTAAACTTTCTACTGTGTTTTCTGCTCCTGATTATCACAGTGAACTTGGTTAAAATTCACCAGAAATATCCATACTGCTACATGAATGCTGTGTTGTTTTGAAATTTCCTCTGCAAAATAAACTAGTCTATAACTGTTAAATTCAGTCTCACAGAAAATCTCAGGATATGGGCAAAAATGTGAACAACATCTTTGCTGCAAGATGTAACATGAATGGATGAATGACCTCTACTCCAATAAATGTCCTAAGGACAATCCTCCTTAGGACTTTTATTGCTCATGGGCACAATGCTGGCTTTGGAAAAATTTAAGAAAAAATAATTAAGTAGTTTACAAAGGAGGACCTCCTTCCATTTATTGTTCAGATCCACAAAGGAGAGCTATCCCAACTCTTTAAATGATAAAAAATTCTCCCTGAAATTCAAAGACATTGGCTTCTTACCTGTTTCAAAAGATATTGCTTTCTTCAAACATCTCTTAATTGAGAATTGGTAACTCTGGAATCACTTAATGGGAACAACTTGAAGTACCAGTGTTTTATGCTTCAGTGATATTTTCTCAATCAGGAAAGAAACAAAAATTATGAGTAATTGCTGATTGATTTTAGAGTAAAATTTACTTAAAATCTATAATCAATCTATGGGTTCAGTATTAAAGATGAAAAATTCTACTAAAAATTCTACTTCTAGGAGAAGAGAATCTGTCATCACATGGTCTAAAAGTGGCTAATGGAAGTTCTTGAGATAAAAAGGATAAAGAAAAAGTATTCAAATATCAGGATAGATTCAATCTCAATAAAATAATATAAATCTGAGTAAATACAATGGACTCATGAGTTTTCAAAATTATATTTGGCCATGGAGATAGTATAATAGAACCCGAGACAGATTCCTCAATTTGTGTGTGTGTGTGTGTTGGGGGGTATTGGTAATTGAACTCAGGGGCACTCAACCACTGAGCCACATGCCCAGCTCTATTTTGCATTTTATTTAGAGACAGGGTCTCATTGAGTTGTTTAGTGTCTGCTTTTGTTGAGGTTCCCTTTGAACTCATGATCCTCCTGCCTTAGCCTCCCAAGCTGCCTGGATTACAGGCATGTGCCACCACACTGGGCTCAGATTTCTGAATTTAACATCAATATTTCATTAATTGTAAGTATTTAACCTCAAATCCTATATCTACTTAAATTTATAAGAATTTTAAAAATTAAAATACATTTTCGAACTTTCATTACTTTTTCACATTTAATGACAATTATCACACATTGCATTTAATTTATAAATTAATTTGGAGGGAGTGAACATCTTTAAAATGCTAAGTGTACTGACCCTTACGTATAATATATTTCTCTGGCTATCTTCTATTTTAGCAATGTTTGGAAATTTTCAGTGTAGAGTCCATGAAAACATTCTCATAAAGTTCTCTTTAATGTTACTGAGTCCTTCAGTAAAGGGCATTTCAATAATTTTTAAATTTCAATATCCAAATATTTATTGCTCATATATAAACATATATAATTTTGTATATTAATTTTGTTCCCAATTAAATTATTAAGTACATTATTAATTCTTATGCTTTTAAAAATAAAGTCCAAGTATTTATATGTAGACCATTAGTAATTTGCAAATGAAGACAGTTTTACTCTCTCTCTGATCTGGGGATTTTCTTTCTTTTTCTGTTTTGAATGCACTGGCTAGATCTTAGTATGATATTAAATAGAAGTGGTGAGAGCAACTAATCTTGTTTTGTCCATAATATTGGAGGAGAAAAGCCTGTTTTTCGCTATTAAGCATCCTCCTCAATGTACAAATTTTACATATGACACTTATCAGGATGAACAAGTTTCTTTCTATTCCTAGATGACTAAGAGTGGGTTGAATTTTGTGAAATGTTCTTTTTGTATCTATTATGATTATCCCTTTTTTTCTTTTGTATAATCCACAATGTGGTAAATGTTATTAATTTGTTTTTCAGTATTGATTCAGCATCCTGCATTTCTGGGATAAAATCCTCAATATCATGAGTCCTCTTTATGTATTGCTGGATTTAGTTTGCTAATATTTTGTTAAGGTTTTGCTAGGTGTGTTCATACAGAATGATCTTCTGTTATGTCTTCTTTGTTTTTGGTATCAGAGTAATTCTGGCCTATCTCCAGACTCTTTTTTAACTCCTAAGGTAATTGTCTTTATGCCATTAACAACTGAAAAAGAGACACAAAAGAGAGAATGAGAATATGTATTATATTGACAGACACTGTATTCATACACTGTACTATAGTATATACAATACTGTGATCCCTGAGAAAACAGAAACAAATAACTTGATTCCTACTATTGTCATAATTTATTGTCTGAAGATGGAAAACAGCCTTTCAACTGTGGGCTGCAGTTCAATAAGTCAAAGGTAACAAGAATGTATGGAGTAGACTCCTGGAAAAGAGGAAACTAGGAACAGAGCAATGCTAAGTCTGCATAGGAGTCTCTTTTTCATTGATTTGGTCCTGATCTTTTCATGCATTGAGAAATACTCCATAGAATCCACAGAAACCACTAGAACCCAGCAGGCCAAACTATTTCTGTAAGGCACACATAGCTGGGAGGAGTTGGAGTTCCTATGAATCAGAATAGAGAGACTTTATATTACATCGGACTTTGGGCAGGTAGCACTACAAGAGTCATGCTTCAAGAGTAGAGATATCATATTTCTTATGTTCAAATAGATTCCTCTGGATATGCCACAATACAGCTTAAAAGAAAAACTTAAGAGAATCAAACTGATCCAAAATAATGTAACTACCACAGAACAAGTGTAATATCATTAGAAAGAATATTAAAACTCTGGTAATGATCATTATAAACTCAACAATGTCCAATATCTGCTAAAAACAGTTTTCAAGTTTGCAGAAATAGCATCGATACATAATAAAAAAAATCATTTGAAGGGAAATTTTAAATGATGAAAATTATTTTTACAAAGCTATTATTAACTTATAAATACATATAAGCATATATGGAAAGCATAAATATAATAATATCTCTAATACAGATATTAAAAATAAAACAAAAATTCAAATGGATCTTCCTGGAATTTAAAGTCTGATATATGAAACAAAAAATACATGAGATTAACATCAGATTAGACATGATATAAAAGAGCATCATTGACATTAAAGATCTAGAATTTGAAACTATCCAAAAGGAAGCACTGAAGAGAAATGGGGGAAAGTGAAGGAAACATTATCAATGGCCTATAGGGAAATACCCAGTGATCTCATTTCTACAGTGATAGAAAAAGAGTATCCCACAGATTTTTTAAAATATCTTTATTTAATTGATTTAGTTATTTGTTTATGTGGTGCTGAGGATTGAACCCAGTGCCTCATGCATGCAAGACAAGTGCTCAACCACTCAGCTACAACACCAGCCCCTCATATAGATTTTTGAAGCTATAAGAAGTACACACATAAAAACAAAGATATTTACACAAAGTCAGATCATAATTAAGTTGCTGGGCAACATTGGTGGAGAGAAAATCTTGAAAGCAATTTGAAAGGAAAAACAAAAAACAATTAATATAGAGAAAAAAAATAAGAATAAGAGCACATGTTTTGTTGAAATCCTATAACCTAACAGACAATGGAATGCTAACTTTAAAGTGCTAAAATAGAAACTATCCACATAAATTTTTGTACTAAGTAAAAATATAAATCTAAAATTATGACCAAAAAAAAAAAGCTATTTCCTGAAAATGTAAAATGAAAGAATTTAACCAACTCCCATGAGGGAAATATTAAATAAATTTCTTGTGGGAGAAAGAAAATAATATAAATTAATAATTTTATTTTATAAAAATAAAGAAATGCATAAATGTTAGATATATGGATACATACGAGGTCATTTTTCTCCTGAAATTCAGCAAAAGCAATTTATTGTTTAAAGTAAAAATTCAAATAATAAAGAGTGAAGTTTATCACATTTAAATAATAATTTCATAAAGAATTTGAAGAACTGTATGCAACTACAATTTTATGAGATTATTATACTGTGTATATATGTTATTTAAAGTTAGTAAAAAACACATTGTAAGCCCTGAAGCAATTACTAAACTATTAGAACAAATATGTATAGCTAATGAGCCAATGAAGATAAAACAAATATAAAACATGTTCAACTAATCCAAAATGAAGCAAAAAAGAAGGTAAAATATTATTTATTTTTAAGGTAATTGATTTTTTAAAAATGTAATTAATTTAAATGCTATTTTATTAAATAATTATGTGCATAAAACAAGGAAAATAAATGTAGATGTACAGATTCATGTTTGCAAAGATTTATGTTTATAAATGTTCATATACTTGACATCATTATTTATTTTCACAAAGAAATGGATAAAACATGTATAAAATTATGAAGATCATGATCATCAAAATGGATATCTATTTAAACATTAGCCACAGGGTCGAAGGGATTCTGAGTTTTTTCACAATGAGGAAGTTTTCTTACATGTTGAAAAAATAAATGTCAGAATGTTACAGTAAGTACAAGGTCTGACCTGCATTGTCTTCTTAACATTAAAAGTTAAATATAATGTATGAACGAGTAAGAAAACAGTGAAATAAATTAGTCATATTTTTAATATTATTCTAAAGTAACTGCTTGCCCATTTTTATCTTGTTTTATATTATAAAAAAGACTGATATAAAAGTTTTCTGAAGAAAAATGTGTGATCAATATAATACACAGAATATAAAGCATATTTTGTCTTAATATTTAAAATGTTTAATTTATTCAATACTATAGTAATTAATAGTGACTATTATAAGATGGCTAAATGTTAAATTTAATATGACATGAATATTTCTATTGAAATATTTAATATTATAATTCCTATTTTATCTAGGAAACCCTATGGCTACATTTAAATATTACAGTGCTTGATTTCAATAAAACATGGGAATATTAACAATATTTTTATTTACTCCTTAGTTTTGTCTTGGAAACCTGAAACACTTGTATCTAAATGTAGAGAGCTATGCATACCAGGATTTTTGCTTCATTTTGTTGTTCTTTCTCTGCCCCACCTCCCCGACATTTGGTAGTAGTATCTAAGTGTGAAATAATGCTAAGACCATCAATAACAAAATACGTGGAAGGAAGTTTGTTACTGTGAGTTAACTCCCTATGTAGAAATGGCCACAACAATAACTTATCATATTCTTTTGCCTACTTTTAATAATATAATTTATAAGATTATCAAAAAGAGAATCTGTATTTTTTCTCATGCAGGATTTGTATTGATATTGTTTTACTCACATATTGCTTATGTCTCACACCTTATGCAATAGCAGATAGTTAACTCAAATGCTGTGGACCTCTGTCTCTTTACTGGTATAAGAACTCATTATCTTCCACTTAGAATAGTAAAAATTAATTTGTTACAATGTATAATTAAACCCTTAGGACAGTGCATAGCCCATATTAGTAAGTGTTAAATTTTTTTTAATTTTTATTTTACCATTATTATCATAATGAAAGTCATTGTTTAATAGTAATGATTATTTACTAGATAAGCATCATTTATATTTACATGTCATAATTGGGTTAAAAATATGGTGTTCAGATTCTCTTTGCCAATATTTTCTCTTATTTCTATGAAATAAGTTATTAACATCTGCAGAGATGAGGCATAAGATCCACGAGGATCCTGAAGCATCCAACCTATTTTATCCTTAATTCTGTCATAGCAATTAGGAGTCATCTATGAAATCTTGTTATCCCTGATAGAATCACAATTATAATGTTCTCTTCTGCCTGATGAATTAATAAAGCTGGATTATTTTAATGATTGTCTGCCAGCCTCTAACAATTCCAGGTAGCATTGCCAAATCAATTGCACTACTGTTTACAAAGTACTTCACAATTTTCAGAATGTGTTTTAAATTGCAAAGTTTGGGAATAAAATGAGAAATTAAACTAAATCTCTTGATTTGCTATTGAAAGCTATATAGAAGTTGATCCCAATTGTAATTTCCAAGCATATTACCTGCAGTTCTATGAAGTGCCGTTTTGGTTTCAACCAGTTCTTCAAATCGGTGTCTATGAATAGAATGCATGATCAACTTTATGACCACTCCCAAACTCTTCATTTCCCATGTAAAGCATTCATCAGACCTTCATTACTTTTTTTTGTTCTTTAAGGTCTTCTCAGCCTATCCTATACATTTACTCAGCTCTTTAGGCTATAAAATACTTCTTAATCCCCCATCACTTCCGTTCCCAGACTTAACAATACCTCCTATATAATATGCTAATAGTTTAGCATGGTATATGTTGTATAGGTAAGACACACACACACACAAACACACACGCACACACGCATGCACCCTAAGGAAGGGGTTTAAAAGTACAGTGCATCATGGTTTGTTATCCTATAATATAAAGATACTGCTTAGAATTCTTATACTAAACAATAATTTTCAATAAAAGGAAGTCAAACAACAATAAGTGTTGGCGGGGATGTGGGGAAAAGGGTACACTTGACACTGCTGGTGGGGCTGCAAAATGGTGAGGCCAATTTGGAAAGCAGTATGGAGATTCCTGGGAAAGCTGGGAATGGATCCACCATTTGACCCAGCTATCGCACTTCTCGGACTATTCCCTGAGGACCTTAAAAAAGCGCTCTATAGGGATACGGCTGCATCAATGATTATAGCGGCACAATTCACAATAGCTAGACTGTGGAACCAATCTAGATGCCCCTCAATAGATGAATGGATTAAAAAAATGTGGCATCTATACACAATGGAGTATTATGCAGCACTAAGAAATGACAAAATCATAGAATTTGCAGGGAAATGGATGGCATTAGAGCAGATTATGCTAAGCGAGGCTAGCCAAGCCCTAAAAACCAAATGCCAAATGTCTGCTTTGATATAAAGAGAACAACTAAGAACAGAACAGGAAGGAAGAGCATGAGGAAAAGACTACAGTAAACAAAGACGAATGGGGGGAGAGAAACGGAGAGAGAAGGGAAAGCACATGTACATAGTAGGAGACCTTCAATGATACATAAAATTATAAGAGGTTATGAGGGGCAAGCGGGAGGGAAAAAAGGGAGAGAATTGAACAACAGCAGGGGAGGTAGAGAGGGAAGATGGGAGGGGAGGGGAGGGGAGGGGGGATAGTAGGGGATAGGAAAGGTAGCAGAATACAACAGTCACTAATATGGCATTATGTAAAAATGTGAATATGTAACAGATGTGATTCTGCAATCTGTATTTGGGGTGAAAATGGGAGTTCAAAACACAATTTGAGTCAAATGTATGAAAGATGATATATCATGAGCTATGTAATGCTTTAAATAATCAAAAAAAAAAAAGGAAGAAACCAGTTTTAAAAGTTAGATACAGAGAAAGAAAATAGTAATTGAAAAGAAGTGTACTCAGTTAAGCAGTGCTAATGCAGTGACACCAGTAATTAAAATATTGGAATGATTCCATATCAGTCTGCAAAAAGCTGTCTTCTCTTTTATCTCCTACCCTTGTCGCCCTGAGTCTCCCTCTGTATTCCATTATCAGCCAAGTTGCAAGCAACAAAATTGTGAATGCCTGATATTGCCAGGGCAACCCCAGAACCCCACACCAGCATTTTCACCTTCCTCTGTTCTAACTGAACAATGTCTTGTCACGTCATTAAGATTTTTTTGAAAAAGTGGAATTGTGGTGTAGCAAAAGATGCAAGGTGACCCTGTGAATACATGGGAAGAACTGAGTTCTTGAAATGCAGGCGATGCATAGAGACAAAGACTCTAAAATTAAGCGACTAGGAAGATTTAAGCAGATAGAAGATTGTGCTTAGATGGAACTGTGCAATATAGAAAAATCTAGGCAGAGTTCTCGTATTGCAGTTAAGATTGGATGTCTGAAAGACACAGATTAGAAGAAAACAGGTTTCATTATCTAAAAATATTTTTTCCAGGTAACTTATTTATATAAATAAGACTTGGTTAAAGAAACTTGGCTAAATTAGAGTCAGATTAAAATTAGCAGGTAGGCTTTTTGTTCCACTTATAGATCATGAAATTCAAATTCTGATGAATATTCTGTATAGAACATAAGGTAGAGATGAAGCCTTATATGACAGTCAAGTGGCATACCCGTTCGATAGGGGGATGGAATTCCAAGCACCGTATTTAAAAACAACTATTTTCATGCTCTTAATACCAGCAATAAAATGATTCAGTTGCAAATGCACCAAGCACCTAGTTTCAAGCATGTTCCACCACATGGCTCTCTAGATTCTTCTCTTAGATGTCAAGATCTTTTTTTGAAATGAACAGAAAACTATACTCACGAAACTTAAGTCAAACTATATACTATCAACTCCAGTTTGAATATCTGTGCTTTTTAAAATGCTTTTTAATGCTTTATAAATGGCTGATCTTTAGCATTTAGTATAAGCCTTTTCCACAATCCTTAAGGATATTATCTTCTTTGTTATCCTGAGAGGACACCCACCAATACTACTCAACAATACTCTTGGAATGATCAAGGCCACCAATGATAGTTACATTGCATTTACTTCACCTAAGAACTTCTAATGTCTTCATCTCTTTCCTGCTTCCATTAATTTTTGAAGATGAGTTAGCCTTCTTTCCAGTCGATGATTCTTACTTCATTTGTACTTCAACTCTCTTATTTATTAGCTCACTTATGAATATGTGGCTCAGGGCATACATTAAATAAGTGTGGTTATGAGATCTGTGCAAGCTAGATGATAAAGATTTGGTTGGTGGTTTATACTGTTCATTCCATTATTGCATATGTTGAAGATTGTCTGTAATAAATAAAAAAAATGGGTGGGGGTGTACCAGGGATTGAACTCAAGGGCACTCAACCACTGAGCCACACCCCTAGCCTTATTTTGTATTTTATTTAGAGACAGGATCTCACTGAGTTGCTTAGCACCTTGACATTTCTGAGGCTGGCTTTGAAATCACAATCCCCCTACCTCAGTCTCCCAAGCTGCTAAAATAAATAAGTTAAAAATGTCAAGATCTAGTTGAATGTTGGGATTAGAAGCCAGACTTAAATAATGAAAGGATAATTAGAAATTAGATTATGTAGGTTTAAAATATGATAAGCCAGATTAGACAAAAATAGGTATATATGTCCAAGTGAGATTATTAATATAGAGAATACATGAACATTTTAAAATATACAGGAGTAAACAAAAGGGGAAAAAGATTTCAAGTACAAAATAAGTCAGTTTTGAGATAATTTCAATAGCACTTTTCTGTGTGGTATTTACTGGTGGATAAGTCTTACAAAATCTTTCACAAAAGATTGATTTTTTCAAACCAATGGAAAGTATCCATTTTGTATCTAATGAATGTTTCTACTTACACTTAAAAGTATTTTAAGTATTAATTCTGAAGCTTAAGTAAGTTTCTATTTAAGTTTCTGTTGTTGTTATTGTTAACCAAAAAGAAATAATTGGAACCCAGGTCTGTGGCTTTCTATATCTAAACTTCCTTTAGTGTGCCAGGAAGATATAACACCTAACAACCAAAGTTCTAGGAATGATAGACTTTAGGAAATCTGCAATAAAAGGAAGTATTACATAATTTTTCAGAAAACACCATTGTATTTTAGTATTCCCCAGAGAAGGCCGCTTAATCACAAAAGCAATAAAAATAAATACAAATTTTGTCCAAGAATGTGCAATTCAACTTGTGAAAACATAATATAATACATTGGAAAAAACTCTAATTATAAAATATAGCATATATCAATCACAATTGGTCAACTGTCTCATCTTTATCTAAGATGGTCTTACTTAAACACTAATGTGAATGTTTTTGTCAAAAATGTATACTTTTGGTACTGAGTCAAAAAAATTTAATTATAATATATAGTAGTCACTTAATCGATAAGAAATCATCAATGAAGCATACTTGTATAAATTTTTATTAGCTTTGCTTGGTGTAATTGTTCTTCTTTCAACAAAAAATTAATGAGGCTGTCATACCTTAAAAATCAGCATCTGACACAAATGCTGCTTGTTCAGAATTTATTGCTTGGTTCAGTCCCATTTTCTTCCACACTACATTAGATTGTAAAGATGACTCAAACTGAATGTTTCTACTTTCACTTATTCTTAAAAGAAGAGCTCTGCCTAGTAGCAAGTAAGATAGGCACACAAGGAATAGCAGTTGATGTCCCTATAGTGGTGGAAGGCAATGGACCATCCTTCACATTTTCTGTTATTTTCACAGTGGCTTTCCCCAGACAGGGAAATCAATCACAGGAGCAAACTAGAAAACCAAATACACTCTTTCAATTCCCATTCATTGTCAGGAATTTCTCTTCATTATCTATCTTGTAGGAATACTCTTCATTTGAACGATAATGTTTCAGTCATCCAAAGTCCATTTCTAATTGTTATCAGTGCATGACAGGAAATCATCTATAAAGCAGATCTGGTTATTTTGTTGTTATTCCTCAGTTACATACTCATAAACAAATCCTCATTAATTAATCTTTGGCTGAAGATTAAGGGAGGGAGGTATGTGATAGAACAAGGTGAATGATTGAATAGTAGATGCAAATCTGTTCAACAATTTAGGGTACAAGGACCAATTCACCACCTAGGAGCTATTTCTAAAAAATGAAAAGTTATCTAAGGAAAAATATAACAACTTGCTCCAAATTTCTATTCTAATTTTATAGAGACTCCATGTAACTTTTTTTTTATTTTCCATAAACACTTTTGCCATTTGTTCTATCAAGTTATAAGGTAGAAATTACAGAATTGCTTGGACTATAGCCAGATATATGATACAAAGTTCTCTCAGTCTTAGGTGAAGATGGAAAACTTAACTTTAACTCAGAAAATGAAACAGAGAACCACAATCAGATGGAGTAAGTGTTTTTTCTCAAATATAGAATTTTGTGCATATTTTACTGTGATGAAAGCCATTAATGAATCATCCACATGTTTTTACATGTAGAGGTTTCCTGCAAAACATCAGGCCTCTTTACCTCTTGAGACCTCTTAGAGAGTTGAAACTCCAGAATTTTCAAAGTAATTATCTCCAATTTTTTTTACTTTAATTTTTTTTCCTTTCTAAATTTTAATTGATTCATTATAATTATACATAATAGTTGGATTAATTATGTCATATTCATATATGTACATGGAATAATTTGATCAATCTCATTCCCCAGTAACTTCTTTTGCCTTCCCCTTTTCTCTCCCCTAATCTGCTCCTTTTACTCTATTGATCTCCCTTCAATTCTTATTATTTCTATTATTATTCTCATTATTATTTCAATTATTGCTTTATAATACATTTATGAATATATTTATATTAATATATGTGATATGTGATCATATATATGATTCATTGTGGTATATTCATACATGAACACAGCCCAAGGAATAGTAGTTGATGTCCCTATAGTGGTGTCCCTGGATTCAATCCTCAGTACTTCCCCAAGCTCAACTCTCCTTCCTTCCTCTCTATTCCCTTCCTCACTCTGTTGTTCTCCCCCCTTATTTTATGATTATCTCCCATCTTTTGATAAGTATGTATTACTGTGTAATATCATCCTTTTCTATTTCCTCTTCCTGAATACTTTTATCAATGAAGAAGACAAGTGTGATGTTCCATTGTCTCTTAAATTGATGAATATCTCCTTGACTTTAAGATGTCAGAAAGCAGGTGATTCAGTTTGTCCTTTTGGCTAGGTAATGAAAAAGTACTCATGTCCTTACCTGCTTTGGAAAGTTCTTTCTTTACTTAGAGTAAAGATGATGATGACAAAAATAAAGGGAAAAAAAGCAATTGCCTGACAATTATCTACTTATTACAGGCAGAGGTTGTGTTGACTTTATCTACTATGTATACAGCAATTGTAATTGGAGATATTACATTTTACAATATTTCTCCCAAACTCACTCAACACCTAGTGGAAAAATTATGAGTGAAAATAGGATGTGGCAGGAATTACTGTATATATTTCTTTCCCAATGAATATTTTCACCATGTAAGACTGATACCATCTGAAAGCCAGTGGTATGATTCAAGTTACTGTAGCACAAATCAAGTGTTTGGGTTCTGGATGGTTATTGAGAATTTTGCCATGATAATTATATAGCATGTAAGATATAATGCACAATGCTTACAACTTTCAGATAAATTACAATTTTAAAGGTAAAGCTATAAGAAAATTAGAAAAAAAGTTTTGAAAGTCTTTTATTTATCTTGATATATATGTGATTTTATAGAAATAAATCCAGAAGATTCTTTACAAATAAACTCACTTGCCTGGCCCACTAATATACACTTGTAATCCCAGCAACACAGGAGTCTGAGGCACAAGGATCACAAGTTCAAGGTCCGTGAGACCTTGTCTCAAAATAAAAATCGAAAAAAAAGCTATGGATGTAGCTGAGTGGTTTGACTGCCCCTGTATTCAATCCTCAGTACTGAAAAACCTTTAAAATATATTTATATGGTTTATAAACAAAGACTGGTAATCTAGAAAAATATTTTCAAATTTAAATTTTAGATACCAATAAGTAAATGCAATGATTTTCAGTTCAATCCATTTTTTAACCAGATTAAGGAAGAACAAAAGTATATATGATGCATTTCTAATACTATTATTAAAAGTAATATAGCAACACTCTAATATTATTAGGAAGAAAAGAAACATTTTCATAGATTTAACTATCTAATTTATATGCTATGCTTTTGTGAGCAATACGCCAATGTAAAAATCAAACATTTAATATTTTAACTATACTTCTGTGAATTTGTTCTCTAAATATAATGTTCCATTTTATAAAAATAATGTGCAAGACAAAATTAATGAGTTATTTTATGTATATTTGTAGTTTTCCCTGTAACAACGAGTCTATATTATTTTTAAATAATTGTCACTAATAAAATGGAAATAATAAAATATTTATATTATTTTCTAACAGTAGATTTCCAAGAGATGGGATTTCATATAATGTCAAACAAATTATCATATTTTATTTTACTTATGGAAAAGAGAAGAAGAATTAATAATTTACATGGACAAGTGGAAAATTCAACTTTTTAAAATGAATAAGATTCTTTATTTTCTATTTATTTATTTGATACAGGGTTTTGTTATGCTGAGGCTGGCTTTGAGCTTGTGTTTCTCCTTCCTCTGTCTCCCCAATAGCTGTGATTTACTGGCATGTACCACCCTGCCTGGCTTGGCTCTTTACCTTTAGAATTCTTTCTTTCTTTTCTTTCTTTCTTTCTTTCTTTCTTTCTTTCTTTATTTCTTTCTTTCTTTCTTTCTTTCTTTCTCTCTTTCTCTCTTTCTCTCTTTCTCTCTCTCTCTCTCTCTCTCTCTCTCTCTCTCTCTCTCTCTCTCTTTCTTTCTTTCTTTCTTTCTGTTTGTTTTTTGGTACCAATGATTTGACTCAGGGCCACTCAACCACTGAGCCACTTCCCCAGCCCTGTTTTGTATTTTACTTAGAGACAGTGTCTCACTGAATTGCTTAGGGCCTCACTAAATTGCTGAGGCTGGGTTTGAATTCACAATCCTCCTGCCTCACCCTCCCAAGCCTCTGGGATTACAGGTATTCGCCACCATGCCAGGCTACTGTTAGAATTTTTTAATATAGATTTGATCAGCAAATATTTTGAGTTCCAAAGATGTGTAAAGTTTTATTTTCCTTTATAATTACTACAAAAATGTACTGTTAATTTTTTAGGAAAAATATGAGTGACAGATCATTTAGCATATATGTAATTATCTTCTACTTGTTCAGACCTGTTATCTGGTGCTGGAAAAGAAAAAAATAATTTGTGTATAAATAGATAATACATGGATGGATTATCTTCACACATGTCCTATTCTTCATGATGCCTAGGACATGTCTATTGTTAATGAATAAATAACGACCCATATATTTGAGTCTTCAGAAAGCCTTCAAAATGATTATCATAATTCTATGAAAACATTACTATTCTCTGTGTTATTTTTAGTAGCTAAAGAAGAAATCACAAAGCTTTCTAGTATATGCAGAATTTTTGCATGAAAGACTGACACTTTTTTCTTATTTTACCCATTACTAATGAATATTGTTTTCTTTATTATGTTCTTTAAGCCTCATAGTGGTACATATGAATCTATATTCCAGGTAATCCTTGTATTAGTTTCTTAAATTGAGATGAGGCATGGCTCTGAATCATTGATCACAAGTGGTGTCCCTAGCAAGTGTTAGGACATTAAGTATACTTATTTCCCATTAAGTAGTTTTTTAGTAAATGATATAAACTAGATTAAATACCATAATCATCAGATATGGTTATCTAGAGTTTATATTATTTCTATAAACTTATTAGCAGTTTCAAAGTTGAAGATTCCCCACTTATGAGGTATTAAAAAAGTACTGAGCAAGGTCTCTGAACACAGTGCTGAAGTCCTGGGCAAGAGAGGCACAAGTAGAATAAATAAGGACATTGAGTTCTCAGCAGTTACCCTGGAGAAAATAAGACAGCTAAGCTACGTAATTAATGATCAACAAACAGGTGTTAAATGCTCTCTCTACCACATAGTTCGATGCACAGTTCTAAGTGCTAGAATTGTAAAAGTGAATGTAACAAAATCAACACGGTCCAGAGGATACACAAGGTGGGCACAGTGGCACAACCTGTAATCCCAGGTACTTGACAGGCTAAGAGGAGAATCCCAAATTCAAGGCCAGTCTCAGCAATTTACAAGTCCCTGTCTCAAACAAGGGTTTGGGGAATAGGCTCAAATACACCCTAAGTTCAGTAGCAACAAGAAAAAAAAAAAAAAGAAAAAGAAGAGAAGGAAAGGAATTTAGAGTGGGTAGGAAGGAAAATAAGTAGACAAATAACATGTATACACTATGTGTACATATGTTTTATATACATATGTATATAAAATTATGTTTTGATTCCTAAAAGATCGAAAAAAATTAAGGGGAAAAAACACATGATGCTTGAAGAAATCTCTTTCCAAGAACAGAAAAGACGAGAACAAAGAATTTGAGTATGCAGCATCATGTATTCAATAAATATACTCAATGTATTCAAATAATATAAATGTTCAATGATTAGTGATTTATTTAATAACTAGATCGAAAGTCAGTTCTCCTCTTGTTCCTGTATGACATGTGTGTGAGTTAATGAGAAGTCACCCCTCACTATTTCAATATTTCACTTGAGCACCATGAACAGAAAAAAATAATAATATAATATACCTGATAAAAATGGGAAAAAAATTAAAATATCTCAGTGTTAACTCTATACCAACATTAAGTCAGTCTTCTTTTATGTCTTCTCTCAACTAGGCCTCAACTTTGAGCTTCCTTGTCCATTCTTCCAGAGTGTAGTTTTACCAAGAATCCTGATAAGAGAGTTTAGAATGAATTCTTACCCTTGACCTTGACCTGTGAATTTCTCATTCTCTACCACCCTATAGTTGGCATGTGATCATCCTGGCAAGAATTTTATCAGGTTGGTTTGCAAGAATTTTCCCCTTTGATGCCTCCTTTAATCATTTTCAATTGACAGATCCCTGATGTCCCCAAACTGCTCTTTGACTATATGTCCTTCTTTGTCCTTGTTGTATTCAAAGTTGTGTCTAATTTCCCTCTTCTATTGACATCAATTGCAACAATTTGAATAAAGTCTTCCTTACCATTTTAAGATTTATTAGAGTGTCTTTAAAAAATAAGATCATAATTATCATTAATGTGTATTTTGACTTTGATAAAGTAAACCTATGATAATTCAACAAAATGAATGCAAATTTATTTTGAAGAAAAAATTAACATATGAATTTTTAAAATTATAAAACTGCTATAGCTATTTAACAGTAGTTATATTCCCCAACATTCATTCTTCTCAAAAGTCAGAATAATTCAGATTTTAAAAGTTGTAAAATAATATGTCAGTGTTTATGTAAAAATAGCAGTTAACATTTTTTTTTCTACCCACTGAATAAAGTAAGTACTTCCCTTCTTTTGTAAAAGAAAGATAGAGCATGGATGTTGCTAGATTATGAACTCCTAGCAATTACTGATAAGAGGAAATTGACTCTTACCAAGGAGGTATTAAGATGGTTCACAGTGGGGGGCTGATTTTCAAAATGGACTCAAATAATGAAAGGAATGTTCCTCAAAGTGGAAAAAAAAAATAAAGTGCACTCCATTGCTGAGCAAAGGGATATCTCACTGGCAAAATAGGGAAACGTGTTGAACTAAAAGAGTGTATTAACCCAACAAAAAAAAAAAAAAAAGAAAAGAAAAATACACATGGGTTAATGAACTGTAAGAAACAGTTTGCAATTCATGGAGGAGCGCATCCTTCCATAAAATTGATTGAGACAAACTGTAGGCAAATAATCTCCGGATTTGTCATTCATGAATTCCAACAGACACCCACAATTTCAGTTCAGAAAAGAATACAATAACAGTATAGAAAACATAGAAGAATCCTGATTTTATATATATATATATAGTGTCTCACACACACACACACACACACACACACACACACACACACACACAAAAGATTACTCAGTTGCTTGCCTGCTTGGCTGATGGGGTGCATTTGTTTGAAGAACTGGATAGCAGAATCTTATTAGTTAATCATTATAACTGATAGGAACATTGTTTCACTGCAGAATAGCCCCCTGTGTGTGAAAGTTAAATTTAGAGTTTGGGTTGTCTCTAAAAATGTACTTGACTTTATTTAAAATATTTTATTTTACTTATCAATAGTGCCCTGCTCACAGAGATCTCTGCTGAACGATATAATCAACATCCTCATTTCCCAGAATGAAGATGACCAAAAGGATTTCTCTCTTACTGCTACTGGTCTGGTGCACTGACTTTGTTTCTATCTTGTAGTGCTGAGGATTGAACTCAGGGCTTCAGACATGCTAGGAAAATACTCTATCATTGAACTGTCTCCCTAGTCCCTACTGCAATACAACCATAGCTCTTTTTATTTTTTATTTTGAGACAGGGTCTCACAAAGTTGCTTAGGGATTACTGAGGCTGCCTTGAATTTGCAATCCTCCCATTTCAGCCTCCTATTGATGTTACTTTTTATTCTGTCCTGAAAACAAGTTTTCAAAGAGACCAATCATTTTGAAGTGTGTGCAGATAGCCTGGTTAACTTCATCTCAACCTACTTATGAGTCATCACATATTAGAATGACTAAATCAATTAAGCCCTTGCATTGATATATACAGTTTTTAGTGACATATTTAATTAAAACTTCTGTGTTTTTCTTATAAAGATTATTATTATTAAAGTAATAATAACTTTTATGTGCTGTTTTTAAACAATCACTCTTTGGAAAACATTCAACTATTCAATAGGAAAATATTATTTTATTTTCTGTTATGATAATTCATGATTTAAAAGTGAAACAAGAATGTTTGTTTTTTTGATTTTTTTTTTTTGTATAAAATCCTGTCATGAGGGGTCGTGTGATTCTGATTCTGCCACACCTAGAGTATTAGGCCTCTTAAATTCTTTTATGGTTTATATATGAAGTATCCCCTCAAAGCTCATGTGTCAGAAAATGCAAGAGGGTTTAGAAAAGAAATAAATGGGTTATAAGAGCTTTAATATAATCAGTGTATTAATCCTCTGATTTGGGATTAAATGAATGGCAACTATAGAGAGTGGAGTGTAGCTGGAGGAGGTGGGTTCTTGGGACATGCCTTGGAGGTTTATACTTTGTCCTTGCTGAGCAGAACTTTCAGTGTTTCTTGGTGCCATTTTATCAGCTGCTTTCCTCTGTCAGTCTTCTACCATGATGTTCATCTAAAGCCCTTAGGAATAGAGCTGGATTTTCATGAACTTAGATCTCTGAAACTGTGAGGCCTCAAATCAACTTTTCCTCTTCTAAAATTATTTCTTGACAGGTTTTTTGGACACAGCAGTGAAAAAGTTAACTAAAACAAATTACAATGTGATGATGGCAAAAAACATATTACTTGAAAATGCAATTTTTATTTATCTCATTAAATTTGATGAGAAATAACTGTTTTTTTCTATTACTGGTTCTTGATAATTTTTACTCAATGACTAATTAAATTTCCCTAAAAGAAATAAGCATCTAAATATGAAAAGGACTCCTAACCATAATTATATAAACAATTATAGAGTTCAGTTGGCTTTAATATCACCTAAGATATTTCTGTCTTCTTAAAATTCCAAAACTCCTTATTTTTACATGTTGAGTGTGGCTAAGGCCTCTCAAAATGTCCCTCACAGCTTGAAGTATTTCCTTCTATTGCTGCCAATAAACCCCCTCTTAACCTTCATCAGAAATCACTGATCCGATCATGTCAAAGCTTAGGCTGACCTTCTTTTGGGGACAGGTTGTCACCTCATTCCTGGGTACAATTATTTGTTCCACTCCAGCTGATTTGAAGATTTTCATAGACCTTATCCTAGGACTGTATCCAAGTGAGAATTACAGAGAGACTACTCAATATTGCACTTTAAAGTGTTGCTTCTTGATGGTGATTACTGAATTAATTCAAATGTCTTCATAGTTCCAGATTTAATCAAAATTAATGAACTCATCAGCAGTGCACTGATTTATTTGTGTGATTAGAATGAGAAAGGGCCCTCTCATCATGTTTCATCTCTTTTAATCTTAGTATTTCTATTGACAGTAGATGAAATGTCTATTGAGAGATGTTTCTTTTCCTTGTATTATGTGAATCAATTTGATTCTCTATAAATAGGCTTTACTCCACTTTTCAATGAGTTTTAAAAGGATATAATAAAAGGGAGAGCTGGTGTGTATCCATTTTCTTTAAAAGAATGTCCTGGACAAAATCTCTATGTATATCCTCCACAGAACTTTAGTAATACTTCTGTTAGCAATCTGATGGTTGTTCAAAATCATCTCTTTAATTGTTCATTTCCTTCCCTCTTCCTTCTTCCCATTGAGTCTGAATTTATAAAAGAAAAGGACTCTTACATATCATTTATTGGATATTCTCTGTTAGTAATGAAATGGTAGCACTGAGTATTTGCTCAATCATATTTATTGGCTAAATGGATGCAATTATTGTTTTACACAATTGGATTTTAAAACAATTTATATCCTTTAGACCCTACAACTGTTTTTCCTGATGTCAGGAATCTGCCTTTATCAAATGACAAAGTAGTATCCTACATAAATGAAAGGAAAAGGACAAGAAAGGTGAAAAATGTGTGTCGTTTATTTATTTATTTTTTCTTATGGGGATAAGAAGAAATAAAAAGGTAAAAGCAAATGTGCAGGTTATCTTCCTGAATTACTTTTCTAGTGTTGCTGAAACAAATCACCACAAACTTGACTGTTTAAAATGACACAAATTTATTTTATTTCAGTTCAAAAGGTCACAAGCCTCAAATGGGACTCACTGAGATAAAAAATCAAGGTTTTAACAAGGCTGCATTCCTCTCTGGAGGCACTACAAGGGAATTCATACCCTTATATTTTCAGCTTCTCAAAGATAACTATTTTTCTTAGATTGTTGTCATCTTATAATTTCAGTCATAAGAGCTGTGTCTTTCTCATACTACCACTGGTCTGGGTTTTCACTTTTCTGCTTCTCTTCTATGCTGTTCTTTTATTTTTTAATAGATACTTATGATTAGATTGGACTCATCTGGTAACATAGGATACCCTTCCTTGTCTAAAGATATTTAATTTTATATCATTTTTCAAAATTCTTTGCCATGTAAGGATACATTATAGCTAATATTTTGCCTGCTGAATATCCTATTGTGACATGTTTCTTGTAAAGTATAAACACATTGTGTTACTGTATCGATCCCATATGCAGCTATTGAACTCACTGTAATGCTCTACAAAGGGTGCTCCCTAAGATCTTAGAGAAGAGAGAGAGAGAGAGAGAGAGAGAGAGAGAGAGAGAGTCAATTATTATCAGAAAAAAAAAATGCTGTTCCTTGTAAGGCAGAAGATAACCAATCCAATAATAATGTCAAAAGTAACAATCTATCTTTCTTATGGATGGTTTAAAATTGACCTTTGTTTCCTGTATGTAGGACATTCAGCAAGGATAGTACCTAGATCCAACTGTGATAAGAGCCTGTATTGTCAGAATTTTGCATGACCTCCTTCTTTGCTACCATAGCTTCGTGAAATCACTATACCAAGACTGGGGAGATCAATGACAGAAGCTTGATATTGTGAGTTGACAAAGCTATTTTTTCCTGATTTGTTGTTTTGTGTTTCTTCCATGGTGCATGCACTATTGTGGGGCTCAATGCACAACACATACTTCATTCCCACTAGTAGGTCTCCCAACATACTTCTATACTCCACCTCCTTTCAGTCTTCTAGGCACTTTATGCACAGTTGACTTACTGGCCAATCTCTTCACTTCTATCCATGACAATAACTTTCACCACCTTTATCCAAAGTGAATGATCAAAATGTTTGCACAGATATTTTTCTATTGATCTTCCACTCATCTTTGTCTTTCAACAAGACACCTAAATGGAACTATAATGTGTTTTTCTGTTTATCCCAACATATTGAGTCACTAATCTCTGAAAGAACTTAGACTTTTCCTATTTCATCAGGTGATCCCAAGGACTTTTCATACTAAAGAATGATAGCCAAAGTGGAAGATGGCATAAAAATATTAGTCATCCTCTTCATTGTTTTCTGTAGCCCCTGACTCTGCTCATCCATGATCTTGGATGTACCATTTCTGTTTTTATAATGTGTTGCCCTTGGGTTCATTCTAACTTATAATTTATTGGATCTGACAGAATCAAGTGAATGAGAGATAATTTGGGTCACACAGTTAATTTGTATCCATGGTAAGGGACTCCATCTCTAACAGTGCCTTAGTTGCCCTGGACAGGTTTTATTTCTATTATTTAATAATGTATAATTTTAAGAAACAAATGACATGTTAATCCAAACACCTTAATAATCTACATTATTGTTCTCTTATTGAATTTACACATAAGTCCACAGGATACTTTTCCCTCTGTATAAGCCTATAATATTATAGTGCTTGTCAGGGTTCATGATCCAAGAGTCAGAATTGATTACAACCAGAGGTTGGAGCCACCAATGTATAGCACTTTTTTTCTGATCTGATGTTTACAAAGGGTAAGAATCTTTCCATGCCATTGAATAAAGGAGATGGAGCAGTCTTTCTGTATGTGGCATGCAGGTCCAAAGCTTAAAGACGACTATTAGGTATTATATGTTCTTCCAAGTTACATGGAGCGGTGAGATAAAATAATTTATCCTTGAGTTTAGAGTAAGACTTCTGCATAGACTCTAAAACATTAAATATTAAAATCTTCATTAATATTATATGCCTTTGATTTTTTGCAGAGGTAACAATCTACTTTTCTTTTTCATCTGCTGCAAATTACATTATATTATTGAGAAAATGGACTTCTATGCTTTTGCATGGAAAACCAAGTAGTTCATGTTCTTTTGACTGAAACTCTGGCAGAGGGTAGTAGAGTTAATATAATCTCAGGACAGATGATAAATAAATATCATGTGAATATGAACTGTTTCTGAGTCTCTATACTACTAGAGATGGGAGACAATACAGTGCATCTAATGCTTTACAAGAGATCTTTGCATTAAGTGTGGCAGAGTCCATCACCATCTTCCAATTTATCTTAGATTTTAAGGGACCAGACTGGTAAATGCAATAGATTATGAATCAATACAGCTTTATCCCCATCCTTTACATCTCAAAGATGTCTTAGTCATCTTTTCTTCATGGGGACAAAACACTTGAGATAATTTCTAAAGAGGAAAGCTTTCTATTGGCTCATAGTTGCAGAGGTTTTAGTCCATGATCACTGGGCCCTGTTGCCTTTGGTCTTGTGTCAAGGCAAGAAGTGTGTGGCAGCAGAAACTGCTCATGTCTGATGGTACCTGGGAAGCAAAAAGAAAGAGAGAAGAAGGGGCAGGGGTTGCAATATTTCCTTAGGAGACACATCCCCAATGACCTAACTCCCTCCCATTAGGCCCCATAGCCAAAAAGTTCGAGTACCTCCAGTAGTGCCACAAGCTGGCAACCAAGCCTTTCTGCATATGGGCCTTTGGGGGCATTCCAGGTCCAAACTGTAGTAATAGGTGTCACTAGTCTTGGCAGTCCCTCCCCTGACACACACCAGAGTTTTATTATTTTATTCGTTTTTAAGTTAGCTTTCTTGGCTAAAAAAATAAAGCAATTTTACAGGATTTTACTTGAACTATGTGACAACAAAAGTTCTTATTTTCACAATTAAATGAACCAAAGAGAGATTTCTGTGAAGTACCAAGTACTTTATTTCCTTCTTATTATACATCCCTTGACTGGAAAGACAACCAATTAGTGAGCTTATGGAGCCAATAGATGTACTAAATATCATTTTTGTAGAGGACTCCATTAAACTGTTCTTTGCATAACCTTACAGGAAAAACATGATTGTGCTTTGGGTCTCAGATATCAATATGATTGGAAGTATAATTACAGTGAGGTACAATTTATTTATAAAAAGGCCACATATTTTTAAACATATGATTTGCTTATTTTTGACATATGAATATATTTATGAAACAACCACCAGAATTAAGACAATAAACATAGCCCTCATGCATAAAAGTTCTCTATTCTCTTATGCAAACCAAACACTCCTCTACTACCATCATAGCCTATTCCCAGGCCAACACTGATTTTATTTTTGTCATGATATGATTTGTTTATCACTTTTCTTAAATTAATGGGAATTTTCTCTAGTTAAATTTGTGGGGTTGCACATACCTGTAATCTTAGTGGCTCAGAAGGCTGAGGCAGGAGGATTGCAAGTTTTTTTTTAATGTTTACTTTTTTAGTTTTTGGCAGACACAACGTCTTTGTTTTGTATGTGGTGCTGAGGATCGAACCCGGGCCGCAGGCATGCGAGGATTGCAAGTTTAAAGCCAAGCTTATCAACTTACTGAGGCCCTAAGAAATTTAGTGAGATTCTATCTAAAAATTAAAAAGTGAAATGGGCTTGGGACGTTATTATATATACCTGGGGTCAATCCCTGGTACAAAAAAAAAGCAAGTTGAAGGAAATAATCTACATCTTCATTGAAATAGAAATTATGAAACTTAAATGCTTGTCTAAATTCATAGAAATGTACATGTAAAGGAGCTTAATGTCATTACTTGATAATTACAGTTCAGAAGACTGACTTACACAAAGAGTAAGTATTTAATGAAATACAAAGGTCACACTGTCTATAAGTAGGGGATTTGGGATTTTACCCAGCCAGTATGATTCCAGATATTAGGTCTTGACAATTTCAATTAAAATTTAAACTTATTTTGACATAATAAATTAATTACCTTAATATACTAGTTTTAAAAATTCACTCATTGTAGGATTCTGACACTCCTAGTCTTCTAACATATCATTGTAGCTGTGATTTTCTTTGAGACTCAAATAGAAGAGGCTCATATTTCATAAACATCAGGACTCTACCAGGGGACTTTCTTGACTCTTTCTTCTAATCTCCTACCTCTTCAAAGACATAAACAACAGCTGTTGTAAGTAGTTCAGCTTAAAAAGCTGTGGTCAAAAATGAAAAAACAAATACAAAATTATAGTAGGATGATTCTAATTCCATATTAACTTATATCAGAGCAATTAAAGAACATATAGTCAGAGACTATAAGCACATTATGAAATTAAAGACACTTTTGGTGTCATGTTCCTAATTGACATTTAAGGAAATAAAATTAGATGATTTGTTTTGATGCTACATAGATAGTTGAGGAAAATAGAAGTAAGCTCTGCATTCTGATTGAGACAAATCATCTTTTCACTGCTATGTAATAAGGTTAGGTTGACAACAAACACTATTCATAGTACTCAGAAGAATCAGGGTGGCATTTCTAAGTACAGTGTGTTGTTAATCAGTTTGAAAGAATCTTACTTATATTGATTTCTGTATTTAACCTTATAGGAAATACATGGTAGTTGAATTATGGGATATTTGGCATAAGGAAGCAGAATATTTTAAGGAAATAAAAATTATTACATAATCAGTCCTGATAAGAAAATTAGAATATTTGAACATCATGTTATAAAATATTGAGCAAAATCACTTAACAGCATCTTTGCAGTCAAATGACATTCTATTTACATATCACTTGAGAGTGAAGAGAGATGAGATTTCATCATTGAACTTATGTAAAAGGGGCAGCAGCACTCATTTATTGTCTCAGAGTAATGATTTGTATGTCAGTTTTTTATTTGTCTAAGTGCCTTGAAGCATATTCTCATCAGATTAGAAGATTATAAACATTTCTGGCAACCTTGTTTTAGGAAAAATAATAACATTTCTATATTGCTAAATAATGGTTTTCAAAGTAAATTTTGACATTAGTTATGAAAGCCATGTAAAGTTCCTTTCTAATACTGAAGGTAAATAATGGGACATATATGATTTTTTTAGAGGATTTGGCCTTACAATAAAGGAAAAGCATTGAATCAAAGCATGGGTAGGAAAGCAATTATTAAATGTGTTCATACCTACCTCAATTACATTCTTATAATTGGATATAACCCTAATTTTTTTTTATTTGATAAATCTCAAGTAGCTCTCAGTGTTATTTTGAGAAATGGTTTATTGTACAGAATACAAATATGATTTATTTGCAATTAAAATTATTTTTATATAACAGAGAAAAGGGGAAAAATGAATGGTGCCTATTGTGGGTTGAATTGTGTCACTCTAAAAAAAGATATATTTAAGTACTAATTTCCTGTACCTCAGAATGTAATCATATATGCAAATCAAATTATTGTGGTTTTAATTAGTTAAGATGGCATCACGTTAGAGTAGGGTGGACTCTTAATCTGACATGACTGATGCCCTATTGGTCAGAACATGGAGAAATTTGGTCTGTCCTGTAATGCTGATTGAACAGTGTGAAAATAGGACAATTGCTTTGGAAACCAGCTTGGAAATTTATTAAAATATCTAGGAATTACCATATATTCAGGCCATTTCACTGCCAAAAGTCTATCTAAGAGATTTGTAAAAATAAGTCCACAAAAAGTCTTGTACCTGAATATATAAAACAACCCTAACTCATTATATCCTAAAATTGAAAACAACTCTAATTCCATCAATATGTGAATGTAATAAACACTTTGTGGTAAATTCATACAAAGGAAAACTGCTTAACACTAAGAAGGAATAAATTTTACTTATATGCACAACTTGAATGAATATCACACATGTTATACTGACTGAAAGGAGACAGAAATGAGGGGTGATACTGTATAGTTCTACTTACATGGATATCTAGACCAGGCAAACCTAATCTATAGTGAAGAAATAAGGGTAATAGTTACCAGGGACAGGGGGGTGGGTGACATCGACTACAGAGAAACAAGAAAAACTTTATTATCTTGATTGAGATGATCATGATCCATATGTGTACATTTGTTAAGCTTTCCATCTAAAATGTGTGTAATTTATTTTATTTATACTTATCTCATTAATATTGATTGAAAGGAAAATTCTATAAAATAACCATTGTCCTTTATGTAGGACATTAATGTGAAAGGTTGCTTTAATTAGAAAATGATAAGTGTGTTTACTGTTGTTTATCTTATTTTTTAGATTATTACTACAATGTGCTCATACATGCTAAATTCCCTTATTCTGTTCCTAACTATAAAATAACCCTTCTTTAATGAATTATAAATGCCTACACACAATGATGCTTTACTATACATTTTCCTATCTGTTGTTTGGAGAGCCTGCCTTCCAGACTTTTTCACTGGGCATAGCCATTGTTTTCTTAGATTAAGAGGTAGTGGGGAGTGAGTAAGGAGAGAAAGACAGAGAGAACAAAAGGAAAGACAAATGATGAGTAAATTAGGGGCAGAGGAAATCCCAAGTGGAAGAAGTAGGGGCTTAGGGTCTGTGGACATAATGACCATTTCACTGTCAGCTGAGCATGACAGCACAAGCCAATCAGACACCACAGAGAAAAGCAGAATGCAGAAGAAAGCTGCCAAAATGCCCCACTAATTAAAGCTTTTGTCTGATGGCAAATGCAGGAGAGGAGAGCTTCATGCCATGGCTTTCTCACTAATCTTTAGCAATCATTTAATTTGACGGAGATATCCCTTGTCTTTGAATCACAAGGTTATTAGAGTTTAGGGAAGCTATAACGTATGCATTTAGGGCTCAGTTTTATTTTTTTAAGGTCTGCAGATGTCTTAAATTCCAAATAGAAAAAAATAGCATAGAATTAAATATCTAAAATTAAGAAATGGAATTGACTTTACTCATGGAATCCAGCTGCTTCTGTGTCTTCACAGAGCCAGTCAGACCTGGGCTACTTGTGCTACATGGGTTTCTGATCAGAAAAGTTTGTGAAATAGGCATAATGAAAGATATGTCATATTATATCAAGTATTATTTTGAAATATTAATTGTTGAACTTTTCAATCTCAGTTTATGTCAATTTTTCTCTTTTCTACTCTTTCATGGACATTCGTTATTCCTTGAGGAAAATTAACATTTTGCTAGGGGATGTTAGGAAGTACAGAGAAGGATAATATTCATTTTCCATTTGTTTGTATTTTACTTCCAATATGACTCTTCAGTACAGTAGAGAATGGCCTCAGTGTATCAGGATTATGCCAAACAAAATGCATACAGAAATGATCCTTCTGTTCCAGGACCCATAGAAATAGACACGCATCATAGAGGCTAAAAAAGTCAGGAAAAGATAAAATATACAGTAAAAGGAAGTGAACTGGGGAAATCTGGAAATGAAGGCTCCTCAGGGAGGGAATATGAGCAAGCACAGTGTGGGTGCCAATGTTAATGAGCCTTGTAGTAGTTGAGCTCAAGTTTACCACTCAAATGAACATCAGGTTTGTAGATTATCAATCCTATTCTACCAGAATCAGCAAAAGATGTATATAAAATATAATTTTTAAATCATGTGGGAATTTCCAGTCTAGACAATCTCTTTTTGTTCATTCAGTGTTTCCATCTATGTTTCCAAAAGAAATTAGTAAAGAAATTTCAGAATTCTTTGATACTCTAAGAGCCAGTAGGGGATAAGAAAATGTATACAAGTCAAGAAGTGTACTTCTAGGATGAAACTAGATAATTTTTAAAACATAGCTACTTATTGCTGTTGTTATACAAAATATTTGTGTATTAAAATAGCATTATAGGCTACAAAAGGCAACGGAAAAGTCTAGAGAAGTAGAGTGTCTTTAGCAAGGTTGGAGTGTCATGAATAAGTGGTGTTTGAGAAACAATCAGCAAGGGATACATGAAGGATTGAAACATTCAGAGAGAAAACATGGAAAAGAGTACTGCATGTTCAGAGAAGCTTAGCATTTAGGACTTGATATATTTGTGTGCATTAGGGATCCAGATGGTGCCTCTGTCCTGCAACCTAAAATATATTTAGTGCTACAGAATGTTCTATTGAAGAATAACTGAATAAGTAGCATATGGGTAAAGAGAAAAGAACTGGAAATCTTATGAGAGAAAATCTTTTTTGGTAATCCATATCATCTTGAAGAAGAGTAGGAAATCATCACAGACTGAGATGTTAAGATAGTGGGTCAAAATTTTCTGTAAAGCTTTAGTTCACTGAAGCCAATGATAGAAAAATTAGATATTTTGACCAAACCTCCAGCTACTCATTTCAAATATCCATATTTAAAGACAGGGTGAAATTATAGAAGTGTGTCTGTGTTAGCCAACTTTTTACCACTGTGACCAAAATACCTGAAAAGAACAACTTACAGGAGGAAAATTTTTAAAGGTTCAATCTCTGTCAATCAACTTCATTGATTTGGACCTGAGATGAGGCAGAACTTTATGGTAGACATGGCAAAGAAAAACATGCCCATGTTCAGGAAGGAAACAGAAAACATGGCAGCCAAGAAGGAGATCTTCAGACAGACAGATAAGGGGTGGAGGCAAGAAAGGAAGCAGGGTAAAATATAATTTCCAAGGGCACGTCTCTAGTGAACTACTTTCTCCAGCCACCCACCACCTGCCAATTGTTAAGACCCAGGAATCCATTCAAACTATTAATATACCAGATGGAGAAATCCACTGATTAAGTTACAGTTCCCATATTCTAATAATTTCATCTATGAATAGTCCTGCACACATGAGCATTTGAGGGATACCTCATATCCAAACCATAACAATATCAAAAGCCTCAATTCTATAGCACATTCATTAATCTTAGATGAATATCAATTCCCATAATAAAGCCCTAAAGAAATGGACCAGAACAGGACATTTCTGGCATAAAGTTTCAGAATTGGGCATAAAAATCACAAAATATACAAATAAAAGATTTTCAACATCAAATTCACTTAGGTAGTGCTAATTTTATAGTAAAGATAAGTTGACACAAATAAAGATGATGCTATTCATCATTTACTATTCTAACTGCCCTCACATTCAAAGTCTTTTGATCATCTAATCTATTCTGTTAGGTAAGTCTTGTCTTTCCACTTTACAAATGTGGAAACAGAGTTAGAAACTGTTTTAGTCAGCCTTTTTGCCACATGACCAAAAGACCTGACAAGAAAAATTTTAGATGAGGAAAAGTTTATTTGGGGCTCAAGGTTTCAGAAGTCTCTGTTCATGGATGGCAGACTCTACAGCTCTGGAACTGATAGGAAACCAAACATTACAGCAGAAGAAAAAAAAAACAGCTAAGAACATGACAATCTGAAAGCAGAAAGAGCTCTTCACTCACCAGAGTCAAAATGTAAATCCCAAAGTCACATACACCCTGACCTACTTCCCCAGCCACACCTATCTGCCCCCAGTTACTACTCTGTTAACCCTTTCAAGAGCATTAACACTCTAATAGGGTAAAGGCTCTCATAACCCAATCATTTCACCTCTAACTTATACATTTTCCCACACATGAGCTTTTGCGGGACACCTCATATCTAATCCATAACGTGAAATAATTACATACTTTGTTCAATAAAACAAACAAGCAAAAAATAGGAAATAATTGAGCAAAACTTTTGCTCACTGCCACATAATAAACAAGTGTTATACTTCATATTGTTCATTGTTTGATAAATATGTGTTTGATCTAGCATTCTTTTTAACTTATTTATTTTATAGTGCAATGCATTTTGACATACACAATGGAACACAACTTCTCATTACTCTGGGTGTACATGGTGCAAAGTCACTCCAGTAGTGTAATCATACATGTATATAAGGTAATAATGTCTGTTTCATTATACCATCCTTCCCATCACCACAAACCCATCCCTATTCACAAACCAAAGTTCTTTCAATTTTTCCTATATTCCTGCCCCAGGAAAGTATTCAACTTTTGGTTTTGGGGAATTGGCTTATTTCACTTAGCATGATATTCTTTATTCCATCCATTTGCCGGCAAATGCCATAATTTCATTCTTCTTAAGGCTGAGTAATATTCCATTGTGTATACGAAGCACATTTTCTTTATCCATCATCTGTTGAAGGACATCTAGGTTGGTTCCATAGTTTAGCTATTGTGAATTGAGCCGCTATAAATAATTGATGTGGCTCCATCACTATTGCATGCTGATTTTAAGTCCTTTGGGTATAAACCAAGGAGTGGGATAGCTGGTCAAATGTTGGATCCATTCCAAGTTTCCTGAGGTATCTTCATACTGCTTTCCAGATTGGTTGCACCAATATGCAGTCCCACCAGCAATATATGAGTGTGTCTTTTCCCCCACATCATCAACAACACTTACTGCCATTTGTATTCTTGATAACTGCAATTCTGATTGCTGTGAGATGAAATCTTAGTGTAGTTTTGATTTGAAGGGAAATGTTGAACATTTTTTCATATATTTGTTGATCGATTGTATACCTTCTTCTGAGAATGTTTGTGCACCTCCTTAGCCCATTTATTGATTGGGTTGTTTGATTTTACTTCTTTCACTTTAGAGTCTTGCTCAGGAAGTCAGGTTATAATCCACCATGTTGAATATTTGGGCCTACAAATGGTGCTGGGAAAACTGGAAATCCATATATAGCAAAATGAAATTACACCTCATCTCTCACCCTGCATAAAAATCAACTCAAAGTGCATCAAAGACTTAGATACTAGAACAAAGATTTAGTATTCTGATCCAACATGTTATACTATATCTCTACATTGAATTAAGAATTTAAGTTAACTACAAAAGGTATGGTAAATACCTTTATTTTTAAAATTATTTTTATACTCATTAAAATCATATAGTAAAACCAGAAAATACATGCTAATTGTTTGATTTCTTTTAAAAATGCTTTATATTGTTTTTAACTTATTCACCAAGATTTTGAATGAATAATTCTCAGTTTATATACCACAAGGAATACATTTTCAAGGTATTAAATAACTCAAGCTATTCTAAAGGTTATGGTTCCATACAATAATTTGTAGAAGTAGTTTTCAAATAACAAGTATAACTTTGCCTTTTCCACAACTATGTGTAGCCTAAATAGTAAAAGTTACTAATTTATAGCTCTCTTTCTTTCATTTTTTTTATGAAGAAGAAAATAATGAGAGAAAAATCACAGTCTCATTGGAGAAAACCTCAGGATATTTTTAAACTCTGTATCATACTTCAATTTTTATATCTATCACATGATAAAATATGATTTAAAAAACCTGAGTTAGAAAACATTACAAATTTTGGCAGTTGACCTGACATGTAAACTGAATTATCACTTCATGAGACTGAAATTCCATAAGTCTAATTGTTCTTCTGTCTTTTCATTAAAATGGAATTACCATTTTCTCAAAAAGTAATCTGGATTTTAATATTTTATATTAGATTGAGTGTTAGATATTAAAAACATAAATGTATACACATATTTACAAAGTCATTCATGATAACTTACAGTCTTGTGTTCATGCTGCTTAACTTTTAACATTTTAGTTTATTTAGTTTAAATAAAATTTTAATTTTATTTAAAATTATATTTTATATAATTCAGAATTTATATACACACACATATGCACATATATATGAATGAGCTTATACTACATAAAATGATTTGTTATGAAGGGTTTTTACATGAAATAAACCTATAATAAATTGCCTCACCTCACCAATATAGTCAAATAATACCAGGTATGTGACATAAAAGTTAAATAAATTATTAAAATTTAATTATGTATTCAGTAGGCATCCACAATAAGTAAGTAAAACAGACTTAAAAGAAATAGTGGCTATCCTGAAGAATATCTCTTTCCTTTGTGAAAAGCTAATATAAAATGATTTGCCTCTAGGTTACATTGGTAGGAAATAACAAAGAATAAGAAAAAAAACTGAAATGGCCATTTGAAGGAGATGTTGAAAATATATAGAATTTGTTAAGTGTGTTAGTCAGTGTCGCTGTGACAAAGATATTGACACTGACAACATAGAGGAGGAAAGAGGAAAGGTTTATTCTGACTCATCTTTTCAGAGATTACAGTCTGTGGTTGGCCATTTCCATTGCTTTGGGCCTGAGGTAATGCAGAACATCATGGAAGAAAGGTATGGTGGAGGGAAATTGCCCAGCTCATGACAGTCAAGAAAGGAGAGATGAAGGTATGGGGAAGAGAGAGGGAAAGAGAAAAGGGAGGAGCAAGGAATAAAATAAACTCCACCATAGCCCATTCCCAGTGACCTACTTCTTACAATTAGGTCCCAACCCCTAGTGGTGTATTCAGCCATCAGCAGATTAATCTACATCTCAGGTCAGCATCCTAATGATTCAATCACTTTCCAGAAGTCCCACCTCTAGGCATTGCTACATCAGGGACGCAGAGACTTTGGGAAGCAGTCCAGATCTAAACCATAGCATTAAGTGAAAGTGAATTGTTGTAGTTATTCAATAAGGTAATGATCATTATTTTCAATAATAATGATGTATAAAATACTATATATGAGTTCTCAACAAAAACATCAGATATGGAGATGTGTATGTCTTTCTTCACATTAGAATGGGGAAGAGACTGCATTTTGTAGCAGGCCTGTCTCATATATTTAAGAGGATAAAGTTCAGATAAACAGTCTTACAAAAGTCTAGCTGTCAAAAATTATTTATCCTTTATATTATTAGGTGCCAAGCTGTGAGCTAAGCACTTTTGATACATTACCTATATTTTTTTGTTTTGTTTTGTTTTTATTGTTGTTTTTTTCCAAATAACTACAAAGTGAGACTAATCCCCTTTTAAAAGTGAAGGGACTGAAAGGTAAAAAATACCTTTCCCCAAATCATGCAGCTCTTCAGGGCTGGAGTCAGGATTAGCACCTCTGATTGTAGAACACCACAAGACAAGCTTTAAACATTAAACCAAGATACATCTACTTTTCACAGTTACTGATGACTTATATTTGTCATGTGTATATTGTATTTATAATTTTGTAAATTATTGAGAAAAAGCAATATTATGAGATACAGCAGAAAATGTACTGTGTTTCAGTAAGTGATTATTTACAACACATTGCTACTAGTTGGCGATTTCCAGTACTCAGCTGTGACTATAATAAAAATGTGGGAGTAGAGATGGTACTCTATGATTTTGAAGATAATTAATATCTTCGGTGCACAATACCATTTGATGTTGGAGAAAGAAATTGTCAGATTTAATAAGCATGAGAGTGATTGGCTCCCTTAGAGAACATGTTGGCACTAAGCAAAATGTAAGGGGAAGTGGAAGTCAATGATTAGGTATGGCAGAAAACTGCTCATAAGATCAACAGTAGTTGAGTGGGTGATAATTAAGAAAGCAAAAGCTGTAAGGGATGCTTGAACATAGATAAGTGTTTATTATGCCCTGTTTGCTAAAGAATATTATAGGACAAAAATTAATCTTAGCTAAGTTATATCTTATAACATGTATAATTTCCTAAGGACCCCAAGAAAGTTTTAATTAATTTCACCTTTCATAGAAGAGAACAGAATCATTAAGAAATCAAACTTCAGAGCCCAAAATTATATTGGTTACATATATTGTTAAAATTTCTTAATCACTCTTTGACTCATTTTTTAAAATGTATATATGTATGTGTATATAATGGGAGTGATAATAGCTATTACCTCATAGGTCAGTTTTATTGCTTGGATAGAATAAAGAATGTGAAGAGTGTTGTGCTTTGTACATATTCACACTGAATGAAATAGATCCCTTTATTATTACTGCTTCTTAAGATGCTTCTTTGAGTCTGTGGCTTGCTTAATAAAAATCTTGAAAAGCATATTGTATTATGGTTGAGAGACTTAATCTAAATTATTCTTATCTTTAGGCACAAAGTCCTAGATGAGCAAGATACTTCAACATGTTTGGAAAACAGTCATCTCTAAGAATCTCATGAAAACTCTGTTGAATTTGCCAGGCATCTAGGCAATCATTCAGAACTGTGAATTGAAGTAAAAGTCATTGCCAAGTATTTGTTTACTGAGACAATGGAAACAAGAAACCTCAAAGAAAGGCATCAGCTCCCAATGTCCATTTTCCCATAAAATGGTAACTGAAGAGGGTCAGATGATATACACATGAAGGAATTCAGGCATGGTCACCCCAAAATATGGCACCCAGGTATACTGATAACTTTAAATAAAGAAACATGGAGAGCAACAGATGCTGGAAAAGGCTTTATTTACTTTGACATTTCCTTTCCTGCTTCAAGTCTGAACCACCAAAGAAGAAAGCAATACCTCTGAGACCTTCATTGAGATTTCAGTAATGAGACTATATAACAGGAAAAAAGACTAAAGTCTTCCAACACACCTGGAAACTCTTATCATATGCCATTGTATTCTATTTAGGTCCCATTCAGTATTCCAAAGAGATCTACTTAAAATCTGTTGTCTGTTCTGGGGCCCAGTGGGCTTTGTCCAGGGTATACTATGCTTCCCCATGCCTACTATATTCCTCAAAAACCATTCACTGTTTTCCCTCAAATTGTCTACGTTATTCATTCTCCCTCTACCCTCTGGAATAAGGGTATATAAGCTTCTGAATCATGTTGGACTATTGAGTAATTACACCTTATCATTTTCCCCATATTATGTAGTAAATCTGGGTACCTTTTTGCCCATTTGATCTATTCTCCATTCATCCCAGTGATCTTCAGAAGGGAAACTTTGCCTTTCTTCCCTACACAGAATAGTTGAGAAGAATCATCTCTCTGCTGAAAAGCCAAGAACAAAGTCTTCTTCCTTTTTGTGGACCTGAAAGGGTGGAGAAAGGAGAAGAAATTGCAATTGAAAAGTACTGATTCAGAGTGAGGAAGAATCTTAATTAAGTTTCCCTGCTAAAAAGATCTCAGAATGGAGGTACCTGGGCTGGAAATGCAAGTATTCTCTGGGCAGACTGAGTCCTTGATTCAAATTCCTTCCAGATACACTAAGGCACTGGCCATAAACTAAATATGTTATATGGAGGCAGTTTTTCCACAGAGATTTGCTAGGCAAAGCTAGATAATTGTGTATAGGCAGTCCTAAAAGATCACACAGGGGATTTTGGCCTGAGGTCAGACTGCTCAGTATCTACAAACACTTTCTGTAGACTTATCTCCTAATAATCTAGATTAAATAAACAGAATATCAGAACAACAATATTATTACAAATGGAATTGTTTTTTTTGTACCATGAAATAATTAATGCCCACTTTCTAAATAAATACAAACCAAAAAAATGACTTTTCCTCCTGTATAAAAGTATGCTTAAACAAGAAAGCTATGGATTGGTATGTATAAAATATTGCAAGTTTATTGTGGTCGTTTTTATACTAGTATCTGTGTCATCCTTGGCAGTGAAAGAAAGCAGATGTTGGTTTTTGTTTGTTTTGAAATTATATATACATGAAGATGAGTAATTATCAATGCAAAGAAGTACATTTGAAACCTTACTGTGTGCCGGTATTGCTTAAGTTCTTTTTCCCCACTGTGAAATAAGAGCATAGCAAAACATGAAATTAGAAAATAACTTTATTTTTTTCTAACCTGTCTCACATATCTTAAACAGTATATTATTTCATCTTAGATATTTGGTTGTAAATGCAATTCTGTGACTTTTTTCCCCTTTTACAAAACATCTAGATAGGTTTACATTCAACTTCTCTTAACATTGAGGCTTCCCCATACCTATTTAGATTCCTGGAGTTTGTGAAGACTACAAGTGGAAAAGACAGTTGTACCTGACTTCTCAGCTATTTTTCCCAGTTATCTTCTACTTTTTTTCCTTTCCAATGTGATATCTTATGCTTTACATCTGCAATGCATGTAGGGTGGAATATACAAAGCACTTATTAATATGGGTAAAAATTTCCACATTAGTTTAAATTACACCAAATCTTCCTTGCCATTTAGTTTTGAAAGTCTTTTTGCTTTTTTTTCTCTCTTTCTTTTTCTGGTGGTAAAACAGACAGGCAGACAAGCAAATAAACAGGAAAAAAAGGAATACTGGCTCAAAATTCTACTTGTTTAAGATTAGGCCCTGGAAATTCTGCAGTAAAAAAAAAAAAAAGAAGGAACTATTACATAACTCCTTTCTAGTCATAGTTTTTGTGGTGGGGGGTGGTGGGGATCTCAAAATGGTCATTGCAGTTCTGGCTCTGATTTAATTAACACCTATAAGGGCAATAGATCAGATACTAATAGATCTATTGGGACAGTCTTTTTTCAGCATATATTGATGTATCCAGTAGAGAGTCTCGTTGAACTCCAGATCTCTCTTTATCTAATTAAATGTCTGGTAAATGGTCCATCTGAAGGTAGAGTCCACTGATTTTCTTTGTAGGCTAGGTTTAAGGTTTAAGTGTGTTAGTAAATTATTGTGATTTAGCAAATTAGCCTAAAAAAGAACAATAGTTTAAAACAATAAATATTTGTTTCCAAGTTTCTGTGAATTAAGAATTCAGTCGTGGTTTAGTTAGGTTCTGGCACAGAATCTATCCAAACGTCGCAGTTGGTTGGGATATTGGCCAAAGCTGCTGTCATCTGAGAGCTTGACTGGGCTGGAAGTATTTCTTCCAAGATGTCTCATCAATGTGCTCACTGACATAAGGCCTCAATTCCTCTCTATTGGTAAGATCCAAGAAATGGCAAATGAAACACACAATATTTTTTGTGACCTAGCTTCAAAGTCACATTATCATTTCTGCAGTGTCTTAGTGGTGATGTCAATCAGTCCTACTTAGGGTGAAAAAAGACTACCCAAAGGAGTGAAAACCAGGAGACAGGAATATGGAGGGTCATATTAGAGCCTGACCACCATAGCCTGCCCTGGACCCCCAAAGATAATTCATGCTCTCCCCAATATGCAAATTCACCTACCCACTATTCCCTTAGACTACAAAAGTTCCCTCCCATTATAACATCAGACAAATGCTCTGATGTTGATGTTTTAGAATCTCTTCAAGTAAATCTAATATGGGTACAGATGTAGTTCCTCAAATATAGTATCCCAAATGCAGCTTGCAAGCATACCTTTCAGTCTGGAAACCTACCAACAAGTTGTCTATGTTTTTCTCTAAAATACAATGGTGGAAAAACCCATTACAAAAAAATGTTTAGGAGACGAGTTGTCAGAAGCATGCTGAGACATTTTCTCAAGATTAAAAGACAAATTAGTTTTTGTCTCTTATCACAAAAAAGAAGTTTTTCCTATTGTGTCTCTGTGAACTCTGGAGACAGTATGTTACATGTTAAAGAAAATGTTCAGGCCCATATAATGGGTGATACAAAGAACCAACAGCTACAAGTGGAGTCCAAAGAGGAATTTTCCTTGCAGCAAGTCCAGGCTGTGATATAAGTAGCTCTATCTCTTGGGCCATTACATCTGGAGGACCTTTCAGTTTGAACTATAAAGATAAAACAAGATCCATAGGGGATTTAAAGATCAAAGTTCTCAGGTTATAAAGCAAGGGCATTATATCTACTGCAGAGAATTTAATGTTCCTTTTTTAAAAAATAAGATTCTTGACATATTACTTGTTCCTGATGGAGACAGTATGACAGATAATGAAATAAGGAAATACCAAGTGATAATACAACCCTAACTATCCATCATGAAATGAGCCCCATAGGAGCCACAAAATCATGAGATGAGACACATTTAGTATTCTAAATTATATATGGATTCTACTATAATCAGGACCAAAGGATATATAAAGGATACTAGAGAAGTGTGGTAACCAACCTCAAATATAACCATAATGATACCCTTTTTGTTTCCCCTTCCACCTGAATAATCTCTTAGTACACTGCATCACACTAGGTCTGTGAGCCCGAAGGAAATCGGTAGATGTGATGGCATGTCACTTCCAAATTTGATTTAAAAAGGCACTGGCATCTACTTTCTCTTGATTTATTTCTTCTTTATTAAATTATTTATTTATTCTAATTTGTTATATATGATGGTAGAATGCAATTAATCTCATATGACCCATATAGAATACAATTTTTCAAGTCATGGGTTGTACACAAAGTATTTTCATACATGTGTCTTTTGTGTCTTCATACATGTACCTAGGGTAATGATGTCTAACTCATTCCACCTTCATTCCTACCCACTTGTTCCCTCCCTTCCCATCTCTTCCCTTTTCCCTATCTAAAGTTTCTCCATTCCATCCATGCTGTGCCCCCCCATCACCATTATGAGTCAGTATCCTCGTGTCAAAGAACATGTTCGACCTTTGTTTTTTTGGGACTGGTTTATTTCACATAGCATTATATTCTCGAACTCCATCCATTTACCTGCTAATGCCATGATTTTATTCACTTTTATTGCTGACTAAAGTTCCATAGTGAATATATATACCAAAGTTTCCCTTCCCTACCATTCTTCTACTGAAGAACATCTGAGTTGGTTCCACAATTATGTATTGTGAATTGTGCTGCTCTAAACATTGATGTGGCTGTGTCCCTATAGTATGCTGTTTTTAAGTCCTTTGGGTATAAACTGAGGAGTGGGATAGCTGGGTTATTAAATGGTGGTTGCATTCCCAGTTTTCCAAGGAATCTGGGACTGTACCAATTTGCAGTCCCACCAGCAATGTATGATGTGCCTTTTTCCCACATCCTCACCAACATTTATTGTTGTTTGTATTCTTGATAGCTGTCATGTTGAATGGAGTGAGATAAAATCTTAGAGTAGTTTTGATCTGCATTTCTCTAATTGCTACAGATGTTGATTATTTTTCATATATTTGTTGATTGTATATCACCTTCTGAAAAGAGTCTGTTCAGTTCCTTGGAACATTTATTAATTGGGCTATTTGGTTTTTTGGTGTTAAGGTTTATGAGTGCTTTATATATCCTAGAGATTAGTGCTCTATCTGATGTGCTTGTGGTAAAGATTTGCTCCTATTCTGTAGGCTCTCTATTCACCTCATTGTTTATTTCTTTTGCTGAGAAGAAGCTTTTTAGTTTGAATCCATCCCCTTTATTCATTCTTGGTTTTAATTCTTGCACTATATGAGTCTTCTTAAGGAAGTTGGGGCCTAATCCAACATGATGGAGATTTGGGCCTACTTTTTCTTCCATTAGTTACAAGGTCTCTGGTTTAATTCTTTGGTCTTTGATCCATTTTGAGTTGAGTTTTGTTCATGGTGAGAGATAGATGTTTAACTTAATTTTGTTACATGTGGATTTCCAGCTTTCCCAGCACCATTTGTTGAAGAGGCTATATTTTCTCCAATGTATGTTTTTGGAGCCTTTGCCTAATATAAGATAAATGTAGTTATGTGGGTTTGTCTCTGTGTCCTCTATTTTGTACCATTGGTCTACAGGTCTATTTTGGTGCCAATACCATGCTGTTTTTGTAACTATTGCTCTGTAGTATGTTTAAGGTCTGGTTGACTTTAACACACCTCTTTCACCACTGAATAGATCTTCCAAACAAAAGCTAAACAAAGAAATTATGTAACTCAATAATACAATCAATAACTTAGACTTAACTCACATTTATAGTGTATTTCACTCTTCAATGAGCAAATACACTTTCTTCTCAACAGCACATGGATCCTTCTCTAAAACAGACCATATATTATGCCACAAAGCAACTCTTAGTAAATATAAAATAGTAGAGATACTACCCTGCATTCTATCAGATAATAATGGAATAAAATTAGAAATAAATGATAAAATAAAAAATAAAAGCTACTCCAACACCTGAACACTAAATAATATGCTATTGAATGAACAATGGGTTGCAAAAGATATCAAGAAGGAGACTAAAAAGTAAAGTTAAATGAGAACACTGATAGAACAAATCAAAATCTCTGGGAAACTATGAAGGCAGTACTAAGAGGAAACTTCATTGCATGTAGTTCATTCCTTCAAAAAAGAAAAAGTCAACAAATAAATGACCTAACAGTACATCTCAAAGCCCTAGGGAAAAAAAGAACAAAGAATAAATCAACCCCCAAAGCAGAAGACAGGAAATAATTAAAATCAGAGCTGAAATCAATGAAATTGAATCAAAAGAAACAATAGAAAAAAATTGACAAAACAAAAAGATGGTTCTTAGAAAAAATAAATAAAATCAATAAACCATTAACCATGCTAACAAAGAGAAGGAGAAAGAAAACTCAAATTGCTAACATCTGTGATGAAAAAGAAATATTATAATGGATACTACAGAAATAAAGAAGATAAGAAGATAATTAGAAATTATTTTGAAAATTTGTACTCCAATAAAAGAGAAAATATTGAAGGCATCGACAAATTTCTAGAGGTATACGATATGCCCAAACTAAATCAGGATGATATACACAATTTAAATAGATAAATTTCAAGCAAGGTAACAGAGGACACCAGCAAAAGCCTACCAACCAATAAAAGCCCAGGACCAGATGGATACACAACTGAGCCCTACAAGACCTTTACAGAAGAATTAACACCAATACTTCTCAAACTATTTCATGAAATGAAAAAGAGGGAACACTTCCAAACACATTCTATGAGGCCAATCACCCTGATTCCAAAACCAGGAAAAAACACATCACACACACACACACACACACAAAAAAAAACTTCAGGGCCTGGGGTTATGGCTCAGCAGTAGAGTGCTCGCCTTGCATGTGCAAGGCCCTGGGTTTGATCCTCAGCACTGCATAAAAATAAATAAATAAAATAAAGTTATAAGAAAAGGGAAAACTTCAGACCAATATCTCTAATGAACATAGATGCAAAAATTCTGAATAAAATTCTCCAAATCAAGTACAAAAGCATATCAAAAAGATTGTGCACCAGGATAAAGTGGGGTTCATCTAAGTGATGCAAGTTTGGTTCAACATACAGAAATCAATCAATGTAATTCATCACATCAATAGACTTAAAGATAAGAATTATATGATTTTCTCAATAGACACAGAAAAAGCATTTCACAAAATACAGCATCCCTTCATGTTTAAAATGCTAGAAGAACTCAACATTGTAAAAGCAATCTATGCTAAGCCCCAGGCCAGCATCATTCTAAATGGAGAAAAATTGAAAGCATTCCCTCTAAAAACTGTAACAATACCCTCTTTCGCCACTTCTATTCAACATAGTTCTTGAAACTCTAGCCAAAGAAATCAGGCAGATGAAAGAAATTAAAGGGATATGGATAGGAAAAGAAGAACTCAAATTATCACTATTTGTACATGATATAATTTTATATCTAAGAGATGCAAAACATTCCACCAGAAATCTCCTAGAACTACTAAATGAATTCAGCAAAGTAGCTGGATATAAAATCAACACTCATAAGTCAAAGTCATTTCTGTACATCAGTGACAAATCTTCTGAAAGAGAAACTAAGAAAACCACCCCATTTAAATAGCCTTAAAAAACATAAAATGCTTGGGAATAAACTTAATGAAAGAGGTGAAAGACCTCTACAAAGAAAACTACAACATGCTAAAGAAAGAAATTAAAGAAGATCTTAGAAGATGGAAAGATCTCCCTTGTTCTTGGATAGGCAGAATTAATATTGTCAAAATGACCATACTACCAAAAGCACTAAACAGATTCAGTGCAATCCCAATCAAAATCCCAATGACATTCCTCATAGAAATAGAAAAAGCAATCATGAAATTCTCTCACTTTCGTATTACCTTCTCTGGAGGATGTGAGATGCTGTGTTGTAATGATCAGCCCATGATGAGTAACAACATTTTCCTGTTAACCATCAGATGAACCAGATTAGATTGGATCAATTAGTCCCAGTTGAGTCTTCAGAAAACATAGCCCCAGCTTTATTGCAACCTTGGAAGTAACACTGAACCAGAAGTACCCAGGTAAAATTACTTTTGTATCTATATATGTGTGTGTGTTTGTGTACATGTGTGTGTATACAACACATGTACACACATGTGTGTACATATTTTATACATATATAATATGTTGATTCCTAACCAACACATATGTGCATATATACATGCATTTATACACATATGTATTCATGAATCACAATAAAGGGCAAGCAAGGAATCAGTTCAATGACCTTAAGTTAAAGCAACAGTAAATCTAGGACAAGAAATGATACTACAAACATCCTGTGAAACTGCTCTCCAAGATCAAGGTGGCCCAAAGATCATACAAAGACAGATGTAGTGATATACCACCCGTATCTCCCTTCATGGATGGTCTCCATGCCCAATAACTGGGTATGTGATCCTTATAGCACCTCTGCTTGTGAGATCCTTTGGCTCAGCCTTAGTTACAAAGAGCTTCCTTATCTCAGGTAATTGGTCTCCCTTAACATTCTGCATCCAGTGAGTGAGTGATAAGTTATGTCATAAAATGCAGACTTCCCAAAGCAAGACACTCTGATAGGGAGGTTTGCTCTAGAACTTATCAGATTGTTTGTAGACACACATTTCTAGGCCTGTCTTGTAGTTTGCTTCTCTTCTGTGCCCAATCCTCCTTTCCCTTCCCTTTGCAGATATTGATTCTTACTAGCTGGTAACCCCAAACACCTCTCAGTGTCTGCTTTCAGAGAACCCATGCTGTCACAGTGATTCTTCCAGGAACAGTTGAAGTAAAAGTACTTATAATATGGAAAAATCAATAAATCTTTTTCAGGTGACTTTCCTTTAGATGGGAACGGAGCCTTTCTGTCCACATTCAGATCATTCTACATGATGTACTTGTCCTTCAGGATTTCAGGCTCTGGATAGATAGTCCTTAGTTTCCCAAAGGGAGGTGCTTTTAATTAAAAAAAAAAATAATTGTCAACAAGCATTCATTCCTTACCCACGAACTCAGTATTCCTGGATATGCACAGAATAGCCACTCTACCTCCCTCAGTAGTTTATTCTAGAATCAACTTCTCAGTAAGGCTTTCTCTTGCCACCCATCCCTCCCCACCAATCTTTTCACCTCTTCTTTATACTGTTTTCCCTCTGTAACCCTTACTATCTATGAGCATAGTGTATTTATTTACTTAGTTTACTTGCCCTTCCTAATAGTTTGAATGTAAGTACAGATACTTTTGTCATTTTTATATTACAGGATAGTATTTACAGATAGTTAGGGCATATGGATCAATCAAAAATATATCACATAAATACATGCATGCTTCTGTGAACCTGTATATTGCTTCTTTCTCAGTTTACATGTTTGAGATGGAATTACTCAGATCAAAAGACTTAGGTCTGGTCATAAGAAGCAGGCAATTTCTTGATTTTGGTAATTATTTATGAAAATGTGAGTGATAAATCCCTAAATATATATTTGCTAGAACTTTTGAAAAAATCATAAGCTTCCCTTTCTGCTAAATTTGAGCTTGTGATGATGCAGGACTGAGTATAAAGCAAATATAACAGCAGGCAGTCATAAGAGAGATTCAGGCCTGTGATGCCATATGACAACCTCGATTCTGCTACAGTCCCAGTAAATTCTACTTTAAAATTCTCAGTTATATTTGGCAATAAATTTCTCTTTTACATTAATCATTTGAGCTCATTTTTTCTGTTACTTGAAAGCAAATGTTTTCCAAACCAATGTTTCTTCAAATGAGATTCACAAATCAGCATTATCATCATTTCCTGAGACTTTATGAAAAATGCAAATCCTGGGCCCTCACTTCAGACTTATTGAATCAGAATATCTGTGAGTAAGCCCAGGAATTTGCATTTGAAGAAGCTTTCCTCCAAATGATTATCAAAGCCTGCTAAAGTTTATGTGGTGTGATGGATGGAACCCAGTACCTCACATGTGCAAAACAAGCACTCTGTCACTGATCCCCAACCCCAGCTCAACATGGTAAAGTTTAAAAAGCATTGTTCTAGCAGATACACAACTGATATTTATAATTACAAGATCATTCAAGCTATGATGCTCTTTGGTCACTTTATTTGAGAACAGAATTTTAAACCATATATCTTCCTCTTTGTCAAGAATTCACTCTTTTCTGCTTTTAGAATGAAAAAAAAATTGATCTGTAATTGTTTTAGTCAGGTTTTTTCATTGTTGTAACCAAAAAGACTTGACAAGAACAATTTTAGAGGAGGAAAAGTTTATATGGGGTTCATGGTTCCAATGTTCTCCCTCTGTACACATCCAGCTCTGTTGCTGTGGGCCCCAAATAAGGCCGAATAAACATGATGGCAGAAGGATATGCAGGAGAAACGCAGATCAGGACATGGTAACCAGGAAGCAAAGAAAGAGCTTGTTCACAAGGGACAAAATATATACACCCAGTGAGCCCCCAGTGAATCATCTCCTTCAGGCACAATCTACCTGCCTATAGGTACCACCCAGTTAATCCCTATCAGTGGATTAATGTATCAATAGGTGCATTAGGTTAATTTTCTCCTAAACCAGATATTTTACCTATAAAGTTTCTTGCATTATCTCTCACACGAGCTTTTGGGAGATTCTTCATATCTAAATTATAATAGTAACTAAAATGTACAATTTTTATCAGCTTAAATGAAAGAATATTTAATTTACTATGAAATACAAGTTGAATATATTTAATATTAATAGTGGTTGTAAGAAATCAAATTTCTAAACTTATACTACCAGATCAAGCTCTGCCCGTGAGCTGTGTATGTATATGCCAATCCTTTTATTCATACCTCACTTAATTTTTTCCTTACTGGTGGTTTAACTTAGGAAAAAACATTTTGTTCTTAGTATAGAAAATAATACATTACTGCTGATTCACTAATAAAAGTAAAATGAAGCATAACTTTTAAATCTAATTATGTGGTATTCTTATACTCTCTTACCAAATATCCCCAGAGGTTATTTATCCCCACAGCATATGCCTACTTTTATCTACATCACAGAAAATAATATGAAATTTTAAAATGTAGTAGTTATTGATTTCTGTAAATCTTGGGTACTTTTGTGACTACAAAGAAATACACTTTGGGTAGATGTGGTGATTCCTGCCTGTAATCCCAGCAGCTCCAGAGCCTGAAGCAGGAGGATCACAAGTTCAATGTCAGCCATAGGAATTTAGTGAAGCTCTAAGCAACTTAGCGAGACCCTCTCTCAAAATAAAACATTAAAAAAAAGGGGCTGGGGAGGCTCAGTGGTGAAGCTCCCTTGGATTCAATCCCTGGTATCAAAAAATAAAGAAAGAAAAAAAAGAAAAGAAGAGAACAGCACTTTATATGTTTTAGGAAGTACTCAATGATATAATGGAATAGTAATAACCATAATATCATTTGCTTGAGTTAAATTCTGTATCATTTTGTTTTCTCCTTTCAAATTTTTTTATATATATATGGTTACCTGCATTGATGGAAATATGCTAAATTGCTTGATAGAATAACAGTAGTACATTAATCTAAAATATTTATAAATGTTTCCAAATTTTCCCATGTCAGAGATTTTTCTGTCTGTAATTATCAAACTAAATAACTAGAATCTCTATGGTATGTTCAATAGATAAGATTTATTATCTTCTCCTTAATTTGGGATGACTTGCATGAGGTCATTTTTTTTCTTGACACCTCTTTGTTAAACCCCTTGATCTATCTACGGGACATTAAATAGATTTTAAAAAAATATTTCATAATGCTTCTTCATCATGTGCTGTTTTCCAATGCAGCTCTTACTTCATTTTCTTATTGGGATCTTAGTCTTAGTCACAATCATTGCTTACTCGTTTTCACTGATCACTTAATCAAGTCATTATTGAAAGTTTAGTATGTAAGGCAATATGTAAACATTTGAAATGCAGAGGTGAGACAGTAAGCAAAGTTTCCTTTAATTACAAAACTAAAATATAGTTCTGTGAGATAATAAATATGGGTGGTAGTTTGCCAGAATCAGTCTTCTTAAACATACTTGAATATTGTACAGTATAGATTGATGATAATGTGGGTATGGAGAACTTAATTACCCAAACATCTTTTTATATGAAATTAACCACCTTAACTAATTTGAATTTTTTATGCTATCACAAGCAATAAGATCTACCTTTTCAAGGTAACAAGTTGACATGTATTAAACAATATTCAAATAAAATAAAATGTTTGATATGTGAACTGTTGATCCAGAGATCCAAAGTACTTGGGAAACACATTGCTATATAATTCAATTTTCTTTCTAAATAAACATTAAATCAATAGGTTTGCCATGTGTTGGAAATGGCTATCTGTTTCATTAGAGCAATATTCATCTCTTCATTAGAGTTGTTATAGTCAACACTTAAGTTACAGAATATTTATAGTTATAACGTCTGTATCTACACCTAGAATTTAGTTATTTATTAAACTCTAAGTACAGAAAATCAGATGGAAGGAGTTTACCCAGGGGATAATGATAGACACATCACTTGTATATTGTCTTTTTTGCCCCTTGAAGTTTCTGTGTGTGTGTGATTTTATACATACACACATACAAAAAATATATATATATATGTATGTGTATATATATATATATATATATATATATATATATATATAACTGGATTATAGTGAATTGCAAAACCATGAAAATAATTTCATTTGATTTCTCCCCTTTGAACATAGATTTTATGTCACACATTATAAGTGATCAGTGATTAATACTTAGTGATTTAGTTATTAAGTGATTAAATACTTCTGAGTAATATCTAACTTAAATGCAGATGGCTGCACTCAAATTGTGGTAAGCAAACATTATGTATTTAGTAAGATATCTATTTTCATTCTTCCTTTTATTGTATTGCCTAACCTCCATGATAAGTAGTTTTTTAAGGTTCACAGAGGAAAAAATCTGAATATTTTATTTGTAATGATTGAATGATTGTGCCAGGGTAAGGATAATAATGGACACTCAAAACATCATGAAATGTGGCAGATGGTTATTTGAACCAACTAGATTTTATGCTCTAGGATACATATATGATGAAAAATGTATTGAACACAGTCGGGGGTTTTTGGCAGATGTTTGTAGAATATTGTATTTGTTAGGTTTTAAATATTTAGTCAGCTAAATAATCCCTCCCCACCACCTATTCTCTATTGTTTCAGGGTCTTCCCTGTTATTAGAACATCTACATATGTCACAGCCTTTGCAATCTTCAACCTTGGGCTACTGGGGAAGCCACTCACTGATGATGTTGGCGATCCTCTCACTAGTGCGTCCCTATGGCTTTTGGTGAATAGATAACTTCTGAAATGATTTCTGGAACTAAAGTGCATGTCTATTCCAGCTTTCTACTTCCTTGGGCCCTTTAATATCTTCCCTCACTATCTGCCTGTGCATCCCTACACTTTTGCTTAGCAAAGGCCATTTATCTCTTCATGTTTTACAAGCTATCCGAATAGTCAGTTTGCAACACTTTCTGGACACTTTGCCAGGGTTCTAAAATTGTAATTCAATTGAATGCTGCTGAATCATTAAATATCCCCTGTTCAAACTTCTGCCCCTTCATTTAAGAATCTTTGAAATCTATTTAGTCGTGTAATATCCCAGTTCCTTGAAATATATTCTGAATGAATCCTCAGCTCTTTTCAGATGTAATTCCTTTCTTCCCCATTGACAAATTCTTGGCTGAATCACACTATGAATTTACCATAGTTGTAGTTTAGTGGCTGGGAGAGGAGTTATGGGTTTCTTTTGAGAAGGACAAACAATGCCATGCTGGTGAAAGGCTTATACAGTGTCTTAAAGTTTGGAATGCTTGTTCTAATAGGAAAGAGACCAACAGTTCTGCAGGGTAAGAGTGAAGACCAATCCCACTGTCCTGGCCTCATTTGTTCCCAAACTGGGCCCTAACCCAAAGAGAGAAACTGATTTGATTCCTTGTTTTACCTTCTATGGCATTGTTATTACTTGATGAAGTTCTGGTGTTTAGATCTGTTATCTTCTCCTGTCTCAGAAAATGAATGACTCTTTCTAATCTACCAGGAAAGATCACTGTATTTTATGCTTGGCTTTCAAAATTTGTTAAGTGTAACTTTCTATTATTTTTTTCCAGAGTAATAATGCTTAATAATGCCATCCAGTATCATGTTTATAATTAATATTTACACTACATGTTTCAAATGCTCACTACGCCATAGGTGTTACTGCATTCTCTACTGCCCAGTGTATCTTCCCAATTCACCAGCAATGGGATTTTAACAATTGGATATCTTGTTTTTGCAGAAGCTTCCACAGTTACATATGGTACTTTGTATACAGTCTTCATTGCCAGATTGACTCTGAGTGATCCATCTCCACAATAAAATCTGATTTTTTTTTCTTTGAACATGCCAGTATTACCTTCCACAGATTGGCTTTGCAAGAAGGACTTACTGAGATAATTTAGTGTGCACAAAATGCTTTGTAGGAATCTGTACATGTGAAGGAGAATCAGAAGTGGGCATGGTGAGAAAGAAATTTGCCATTCAGGCCTGGAGATGCATTAGTCAAACACATAGGGAAAGCTGGAGCAAATATGGCCTGTCAGAGTTGTTCCATTTTGTGCCAAAATGGATGGGACGTTATACTTCCCTGTCAGTTGTTGATTATAGGTTTTTTCTCTAGGACAGATGCAGTCTTGGGTGGGGCAGCTTTTGCTGCTAAGTCAGGCCTGAGAGTGCTGAGAGTATGCAGCCAGTTGTAGCTTGAAAGAGAACCTGGTAGCTTCTCTCAATTACAGAGAAGATTGGTTATTACAAATTATAGATTTAGTAATCTGAAAATCATATAAATAGAAAATATCCAAAGTGGAGTTCAGAAATAGAAAGAAAAAATATCTTAAAGTGCATCAGCAGATATTACAGCTGAAAATGTAACTGATGTGTCATTGGAGTCTCAGAAGAAAAGGAGAGATTTAGAGTGAAAGAAATATTTGAAGTTATATTGTCTGAGAGTTTTCAAAACATCAAATAATACCGAAGGAGAGATTCAGGAGATAAGTAAACTCTAAACAGAATATGCAAAGGAAACCAAATTGAAGTATATTCTGGTCAAACTACTGAAGACCATAAGCAACTTGATCATTATGATTGAGTGTAATACTGGCTATGTCCATCCCCAGATTTATAATACCATATTTCTTATTCCAGTGGTTCCTATGGTTGTGGCTAAGAAAAGTAGGACAAAGGTGTGGTTGTTATAGACCATAATGATTTGACACATTCTCCCAAGAGATGAAAAGTCCTATTAATATTTTCCAATTCTGTGACTTGTTCTAGTCCCTTTGCCCATAGACCTAGGAACCCATACCATTGAGGCTATATTTTCTATTACAGTAGAGTATATGGGTCCCCTGCAGCATGTCCTATGGCACAAGCAACAGCAAATTATCCTTGGACTAATATGCCTAAGACTTGTAATTGCTATACAACTGCTTTTGCTTGAGAAAAAATCTCAGTTTCCAAGTTCCCAGTCACACCAATAAAGTTTAATCTGCCTTTATAGGAGGGGAAAAGACTCAAGATTCAATATCACATGATCAATATAATGAAAAATTCAATGCTGTTTTGTCAATCAGGTTTGGTTAACCAGGCCAGAACAACTGCCACCATCAATGAATTTCTGAGTTTTAAATATCCTCACACAACTTTATTATTATAAGGAATTAGCAGTTTGGCTTTCCACATGTTTCCTTCATATCTTTGGACCATGTAAATTGCCCTTCCCACATGAAAGCAAATTGCTCCTTCCTTTCCTTGTTAGACCCCTTTTGTTTTCTTTGCTCTATCTTCCTCCTGATTCATGCTTAATGTCCCTAACTTCCTCTTCATTTTAGTTTCTTTTGTATCACCTATGGCCTGTGAAACAGGAAGGCCAACTAAAGGGTTCAGGATGATACCACAGCTCAATAATATTGCCTCAGAGCTATTTGGAGAATGGGGTGCTTTATTCCTGGTGTGAATGTTTCATTACCAGGAGCAGTGTCGTTCACTGTGTAATCAAACAACCTATTCCATCCCTAACAGCTTAGGAGGCCTTGCACTTCTATGGATTGCCATCTCTGGAGTGCCACTGGGCAAATCCCCCATAGCTGGCCAAGTATTTTTACAGGCAACAATTTTCCAGGACAATTAAAAGGATGGCATAGTTTTCATTAACAGCTGGACATAAATGTTGCCACAATGTAGTGCATGTGGTGACTGAGGCATTTTTACTCATTTCACTCCCAGATAGAAATACACCATTAGCACCACTATCAAAGCCACAGATCCCTGCCTTTCTACCTAAACTTGGTCTCCAGTTCTACAAATTCTATAGCAGTATAACACCTCCTGGAGACATACATATGCTGGTTGAAATGGAGTAGATTCTCAACACCAGCTCAGAATTTTTGTATACTTAATAAAAAATTCTTTTATATGAAGGTGAGAAGAATTTGCAGTACAAGGTAAATTACCTCCAGATGGATTTCAAATCTATAATTATAAATAACTATAAATAGGAGAACAAGAAAACTTAAGAGAAAAAGATGAGAACAAATTATTGACCTTAGAGAGGAGTAACATGATTGAAAAATTGCTGTTAAATAGCTAGGTGTGGGTAGTGTCTATAGGAAATACAGAATCTATACCTATGACAATAATGCCTACCTAGCTCATTAATATTGAAGAAAACTCCCTGATTATCCTTGCTAATATTTCTTTGACACATAAAAACATTACCTAAAAATTAATTATTTTATTATTCCTGTATTTTTAAAATAGCTTACCACATCTTTGCAAGTGCTAGGCAATTTGGTGCTCAGTTTTGCTTGTTTTTGAGTTTTTATTATTTTTATGTGCCATTATTATTTATAAAGAATAATGACTTCAACTTCCTACAATTTTACTTTTTTCAGGTTACACAACATTAATAACAGTTATTCAAGTTTCCTTATGTTGTAGTTTATTCATTCTCAGTGCTTACAATATGATGTCTTGTGAGTTTACTATAGTAATTTGTCTATTATACAGTTAAATGGTGCTTAATCTGCTTAAAGTTTTTATTATTATGAATACTTGCAATGAAGAATTTTGTGCATATTTCCTGAGGCACACTTTTCAAGAGTCATAATAGGGTATAAACTAGGACTCAAACTATTTGGTCATAATGTAGCCAAATGTTCAAATTTACCATATCATAAATTGCATTTCAAAATAGTTGCACCTGTTTTTACTTCCACTAGAAATTTATTTGCAATCCTAGAACTTTATTTGCAATCGTTTGGGTTTCATACTCTTACCAACACTTTGCATTGCAAGACTTTTTCATTTTAAATCAAAGTCATAAAATAATTTCTGACTGAAATTTTAACTAACATATTTCGGTTTACTTAAGGAGTTTAGACATGTCTTCATGTATTTTTATTCAGGAATATTGTCTCTTTGGGGAAATTCCTGTTTGTGCCTTTTGATTTTTTTCTCTTGGTTTGATACTTTATGTATACTTAGGGAATTCTTTTTACATTTTTAGTTCAATATAATCTTTGTCATTTACATAGTAAATAAGTTTTCTTAATTTGTAGCTTGCATCTTTTATATTTTATGGTTATCTTTCAACAAACTCAAATAATTTTATGACACTTATCAATCTTTTCTTTTGAGTTTATCACTCCTTGAGTCTTGTTTTAATTCTTTCATTATCTGGAGAACATAATGAGTTCTACATGCATAATTTATCTAACTATGCAAAAAAGAATTTATTTCACATAAAAATCTATGGTTCATCTGAAATTAGTTGTTTTTAAGTTTTAAGATAAAAATACATTTTTCTGTGCCCAAGAAAACCCTATTATCCCATAACTATTTCTCTCTTTCTCCAAAGGTCGGTAATGTTACTTCTGTTTTTAAAATAGTAAATAAATAAATTTTAAAAATATATAAACCCCATATTAATGCATCTATTTCCAGCTCTCTGTTACAAGGATTAACTTTTCTATTTCCATATAAATATTATAGTTTGAATTGTAATAACTTTAGAATAGAAAGTGATCAGTGCTATATAGCTGACTTTTTTCTTTGGCAGTTCTTGACTTTGTCCTTTATGCTACAATACAGTTTATGAATCACATGCCAATTTCTTCTACAATTATAATGGGATTTTGATCTGGAGGGAGGTGTTGCATACTTCTCATTTTAATATTTAAAACTGTAATTAAAGAAATCTAAAACTGCCATGAACTGATGCAATTAGAAATAGAGTTTGATGATTGCTATAAAATCATCTCCTCTTTTGACATCCTCACTATTGATTCCTTCAGTTTAGAAAACACCATATATAAATGTGAAGTATCTAAAAATATTTCTAATTAATTGTTCTAATCAGATGGAGGGAGCAGTGTACTGAAGACATGAAATAAACCATTTCTCCAAAATGGGAATTCCACTGTGCCTCCTGAAATTATCTGTAAGTAGTAAGGTCAGTGCCAGCTAAAGAATATATAAAACATTCCACTGAAATCTTTGGAGAACTACCTTCTCATATTATGTATGCTCATTTCCCGGTTATAACATGATGTCTCTGCTAAGTTTTATATAACAGTAATAATATCAGAGACCATTATTGAACATTTACAAAATACCAAGAACACTATCTTGGTGTATCTTCATTTCAACCCATGTTTCTATTATCATAACCAATTGACAGTTGATAATTTTGAATTGCAAATGTGTCAACTAAATTTACTTTATCTACATGGTATATATGCAAGAAAAGTTTCATATAAACCCAAATTTGTTTGACCAAAAAGTTAAAACATGGCTACATTGAAAAAAAAAATTAAAGGAAGGTATTTTCTAGCAAAGCATTAAACAATTTAGTGAGACCCTATGTCAAAAATTTAAAAAAGGTGGAGAGAGGCTGGGGATGTGACTGATTGCTTAAGCAATCCTGAGTTCAATCCTGGCTACCAAAAAAAAAAAAAAAATTCTTATATTGCACCTCAGCATTAGTTTGTGTAATAATAATAGACCCCTCCCAAAATATCCATATTTGAATCCTCAGAACCTATAGTAAAACTAAAGAGGTAGAATGATGAGATTATCCTACTTTATCCTGGTAGGATTGTTATAGTCTTAAGGGTCCGTACATAAGAGACAGGAGATTGAAATGGTTCTAGGAGACAAAGTGATTGTAGCCAGATGTGAAGTGATACAAGGAAGGGATCACAATCTAAGAATGCAGGTCACTTGTAGAAATTCTCCCCTTAAAGCATCTAGCCTGAGCCATTTTTGCCAAAAATCTTAAAATTACATGTAAGTCCTTCTCCAAGTTTCCCAAATGAGATATTGTTCCAGCTACAGGTTTTAACTAGAAAACACTCCAGTAGGTTAGTTCAGGCCATGAAAGTGTAGCTGTGCTTGATATTGATCTGGCCACTGACAAGATAATTTTGGTATGTTTATTTAAGCAAAACAAACTGAGTTAATTTCCTATTCTTATTGTAAGAAACTGTCATAAACCTATTAACCTGAAAAAATAACAATTGTATTATCTTACTGTTCTGGAAATTTGAAGTTCAAAATTATTCTCATTTGGCTGGAGGTGAGGTTTTTGCAGCACCAGTGAGAGCCCAAGATGTAAATCATTCATGGAAAAAAGTTGACACTTCAGGTGTTTTTGTCAGCTTTTTTGCTGCTATGACTAAAAGACCCAACAAGAACAATTTTAGAGGAGGAAAGGTTTATTTGGGGGCTCATGGTTTCAGAGATCTCAATCCATAGATAGCAGGCTCCATTCCTCAGGGCTCAAAGTTAGGCAGACCAACAAGGCTAGATTATGGTGAAGGGAAACAGCTGGCATGATGATCAGAAATCAGAGCAAGACTCTACTCATCAGATACAAAATATATACCCCAAAGTCATTCCCCCAATACTTCACCTCCCCCAGCCATACCCTACCCACCTTCAATTACCCCTCAGTTAATCCCAGAGGGAATTAATTCACCTTTTGTGTTAAGGCTCTGAATCATTTCTCTTCTAAACATTCTTGCATTGTCTCACACATGAGCTTTTGAGGGACCCTTCACTTCCAAACTATAACAACTGGGGTCTGCACATGAACACAGATCTATCAGCAGTAATCACTTTTCTGACTTTTTTATTACTTTAGAGAGGCAATCTTTAATCTATATTATGATAAGTATATCCAAAGAAAGAAGAGAGGCAAGATAGGTTTATTAATGTATCAATTAAATATAGAAAAAAATATGCATAACTATATATTTTTACGTAGTACTGGGGATTGAACTCATGGCCCTTTTTATTTTATTTTTTGAAGACAGGGTTTCCCTAACATGCACTGCCTGGCACTGAAGTTGTGATTCTCCTACCTCAGCCACCTGGGTAGCTGGGATTACAGACATTTGTCACAGGTACTACTGAAACTTTGATATTTGCAGCATTAATTTTTTAAGCATTGAGCTTTTTCTTAAATATGTTCATTGTCAATGCTAGAAATGAACTAAATAGATTCTAGCAGGTCATTTTAAATAAGTAATGTAATATAGCTAACAACATTATTCATTAAAAAACATGAAATAACTATATTGAGAATGAATCTAACATATAATTTAGTTACTTTTGTTTCTCTTATAGTTTTTATATCTAACTCAGCATAATTTGCTCAGAACTGGAAAAAGTACTTCTTTGATGGGAGAAATAGACACTAAAACTACAATAACTATTTATTTTAGGTGAAGTGAACATTTCAAAGTACAAACTGCTCACTCTCGTGTGTTTTCTCCCCTTTCATGGGCTTACCCTTTCTAATCTTTCTTTCCAAATTGCCTGCTAAACCTCAAGGGACCTTCATCATATTCTTCATTATTGTCTTCATCATGGAAGGCAGAGTCCTGTCTGCTCATTGGATTGTGTCTGGGGTCTAAGTTGGTCATTGCCAATATACCCCTTATTATTGCTCTCTCAGTATCTCCCTATTATCGGGAAACATTTTTTATCCTTAATCCACCACAGGAATATAGGGAGTTGCTTTCCGACCCCAGGTATTTCCTATGCTCTTTCACTAAGACAAATGTGGGGCTTTGGTGACAAGTTCTATTCTTGAGCTAACACTGCAGGAAAGAGGCTGTTACTCTTTCAGCTCCACCCTAAACTTGATTTTGAGATGGGACAGTGGAGGCTTACTCTACCATTTTCAAAACTTTTGAATAAAAAATATATTTTAGAATTCAGAGTCAGAAGGATATTAAACAGCACTTGTCAATATCAAGCTCATTTCTATTTATACAAGAAAATATATGAGTATTCATATTAAGTGGTTTTCAGAGCTCTTTTGATTTTGGAAGTGTGGAAAAAAGACTGTGTACACATCATTTCTGGGACTTTGTCCTTTATAAATTTTTATAAAAACTTCTCTCTCAGAATTTCCAAGGATTTACTTATTTTGTATAACATTACTATAAAAGGGCTGGGGATATATAGGCTGACTCAGTGGTAAGCATTTGCCTAGCATGCTCAAGGCCCCAGGTTCCATTCCCAATACTGCAAAAATAAATAAATAAGTAAATAAATAAACATTGCTATCTAACTAGTCCTATATGTATCTTCTAAAATCATCCTGATTTTTGCTCAATTAACTCTGGAATTTGCAAACCAAATGTGCCAATGTGCCTTCATTCATGATTTTTTTTTTGTCCTTAACTTTCTTTAGAATATAAGCAGTAATAGATTGTATGACTATACAAGATTTGGGTAGCCATTCTTTTACCTAGTGACAAAAATTGTACCTTCCACCCTACTTAAGTCAAGCACAGCCATATAACACACTTTGGGTAATGAAATGTGAAAATTCTCAAGGGTTACTTTTGAGTAGAAGTTTATAAAATCATCTCATGATACCTCTTTTTTTTTCTTCTTTCCCCTGCCTCTGTGTTCATGAAATCACTTGTTAAAATAGTCTCAACCAACCTGTCAACAAACCTGTTCAAATAAGTGGCTAATGCCAAGTGAATGGGAGTAGGATACAAGAAGTCTCAGAAACAAAAAAAAATTATACAATATCCATGCTTTCTATAGCTATTTAAAAACATGTATTCAAACTAGAATTTATTAAATACATATCTAAGTAAATTGACAACCAGACAAATAAGAAAATAAGTAGATTTTTTGAAACATAGATTTTTTTTACTGAATGTAATTGGGAATATTAAATGTTGATATCCTTATTAAGTGATTTTCCTGAAATTTTGGTCAAGGACAAAAATTGATACAGATACAGATGTGTCAGATACAGAGTACTACTCTTGTAATTTAGTAATTTAGGCAACACTAAAAGAAAAATAACACTTGGGCTGTTCCTCACTCTGTGTCTAATCTTGGTTAGGCAGCTTGGTTCATTTTTTAGTATACTACTAGTTCAATTATTTTCTAGGTGATGGGTATGATTCTATCGTAACTGGTTGTCTCCATTACGCAGGCAGGTTTATCCCTGAGGCCAAAATGAACTCTGGGAAGTTTAATGATATCTGAATATCTAAATGACCCTTGGCTATTTGTGTTACTTTGCAAATCCTATTCCTTTTTACTTAATCCAAAGAAAGTTCAGAGATCTTATTAATTATAAATGAGTTTTGATAAAAGTAGTACATGAGTAAACAGTCACTGAATTGATGATATTTAAAAATAGGCAATTTATTATTTGTCCTTAATTTTGCTGGAATTTGAGGCTAAAGAACTGTTAAACAGGATTTTCATTTTTTACCCACTCCTTATGATTAAATGCTCATGTCCTCTTTGTGGTAAGATTTCTTCTCATTACTTTCACATATCATTCACTTCTCAAACAAAATATAGAATTACAACTTGGAAAAAGTGCAGACATTAAGAAAATATCATTACCTCATAACAAGACTGCATGAAATCCTTCTGAAGTTTATGTTACAGAGTTAGAAATCAATGTTATTTTATGTATTTTTAACCATCTATTATAATAATAGAAGTAAGTAAATCTCATTACCTTCTATATCATTTGTAATGTCAATAGGTAAGTATTATAAGTCATCCACTCTGGTTGACAACAATAATTCTTAAGTCACAGTGTTCTAATTTATGATCAGTCTTAAAAATATATAATACATATATCCAGATACATCTAAAGTGAAGTAAAATTGTTAATGGCCTTAATTCATGTACTTTTACATGTTCTTGTATGTTTTTAATTCTATAGTAATTTTGATGCATATTGTTTGAAAATGACATTGAATCTGTTGTCTTCAGCCATTAGGATGATGATATAAAGAGTAGATACATATTCTTAAAAAAAACCTTTATTTCTGAAGAAACGGAGTCAAAATTGAGGTTAATAAATTTTCCTAACATGACTTTAGTCAAAATCCAAGGTTTTAACCCAGACTTACATAGTCACTAGTTGATTCAATATCTATGAGGTGTGATATCTTTGAAGGACTAATATTTATTATAGAAGTTTCAGTATTCATTGTATTTCTCTAAATATTTCCATCTACCAATTTGTCTGTGTACGTACACATACAATGAGACATAAATTTAAAATATAAAAATTTTAGAAAAATTTTAAAAATTAAATCACAGTATTCAGACAAGTTGGATGATCTTCAAAGATGAATGAAAAGTGTAGAAAAATTTAAATAGATTGTCATATTTCATATAAAAGAAAGCATACATAAATGATTAAATAGATCCATGGATAGAAATGTTAGTGTGACCTTCTGGTTATAGGCAGAAGGTCACACATTCATTGGGTAGGTTAATATAAATGAGGTATTCAGTTTCTGTTTTTAAATGAGAATGTAAGGTGGTGAAATGCTTGGGATGAAGAAATGGTTCTTATTGTCAAAAAGGCAAATAATTAACTATTTAGGGGAACCACCAAGATGCAGGTAGACCACTATAAAGGCTAAGAAAGATTTCTTGATCTGAGTGGGTCAGAAAATAAATCACTGTCAACCTATAGGGTACGACTTTACATATGTGCTGAGCCACCTCTTAATTATCTTCTCATATGCATATTTGTTTTTCTGAGTATGGTGAAGCAACTTATATGGACAGAAATAGAAGAGGGAGATGGATGAGGTCAATGAAACATTGATGAATGAGCAGGAGACATGGAGTATAATGAGTAAAATCAGATGCTAATACTCAAAAATGAAAATACATTCCAAGGCCTACTTAACTATATTATTTTTTGCTTCTTTTAATCCACACTACCCTTTTCCCCTTTGCATCCCCTTATCCTGTGTATATTAAAACCACATTGATGTTTATTTGTTATTTTATGCAGTTTCCTAATTATGAGATGGAAAGTTAAATCATAAAAAGAGAATTTTCAGGCTGGGGATGTGGCTCAAGTGGTAGCGCGCTCGCCTGGCATGCGTGCGGCCCGGGTTCGATCCTCAGCACCACATACCAACAAAGATGTTGTGTCCGCCGAGAACTAAAAAATAAATATTAAAAATTCTCTCTCTCTCTCTCTCTCTCTCTCTCTCTCCTCTCTCACTCTCTCTTTAAAAAAAAAAGAGAATTTTCAATAATATTAAGTATTTTACATACTAATGCAGTAGCATGAAATAAAAGCATATGGGCTAAAATCACTTATTTAGTTATATAAATAGCAAGATTCCAAGCACATATAATATATAAATTTTAGTCTTGAGTAATTATTTAAAATGCCCATGTTTGATTGGAGTTTTTATTAAAACATATGCTTACTTCCTGTTCGAAGAGTAACACAAAGACATGTAAAAAATTAATGTTTATGATAATATAAAGTACACATAGAAAAATTGTTTTTAATTTAAAATAAAATTGCCTGAAAATTTTGCAGATATAGTCATTGTTATCACAATAAAATACAATGTTTTTTTGTACCACGGGTTTAACTCAGGGGCAAATCTCCAGACTTATTTTGTATTTAATTTATAGACAGGGTCTTACTGAGTTGCTTAGTACCTCATATTTGCTGAGGCTGAGTTGTGCCGCAGTCTGGCTGGGCACAAATCACGAGCCACTGAAGCAGGAACAAACTTTATTTCTGAACTCTACCAGCACACTCCACACACGATCCCTGGAAATCTGCGACCGCCACAGGGCTCCTCCAGGAACCAGCAGCCAGAAATATCTCCTCCGGAAATCCCTCCTCCTGCACTTCCCCAACCAATGGGAACTCTCCAGGAATCCCCGGGAATCCCCACGAGAACTCCAAAGTAGCGGTGGAGGCGGATAGTAATGCCACGCCTGTCAACCAATACTATTGGCAAAATGCCAGGGGCCATTCTGACTCAGCTGTGTCTCTCAGCAGAGTTGAACTCTCAATCCTCCTGTTTTAGCCTCCTGAGCTTCTGGGATTACAGGCATATGCCCAGTCAGTAAAATATAATTTTAAGCTCATTAAATTTTGTCAAACAAAATACAGAATTAAAAGTTGGAAAAAGTGAAGACATTAAGAAAATATCATTACCTCATAACAAGACTGCATGCAATCCTTCTGAAGATTATGTTTCATAGTTAGAAATGAATGTTATTTTATGTATTTTTAACCACATATTATAATGGATATAAGTAAAAGATTCTACACAGTGAAATTTAATTGACAAGTTCATGAAAATAACCCATTTGATATACAAACAAAACAATAAAAGGCCTTTGATTAAAAAAACAAATATATGTCATAGTGAAATTATTATCACAAGTTATTATTATAAAGTAAAAGAAATAAAGGAGTAGAGCATGAAAGCATATCATCTATGCTAAATAACCTCATCAATAGAGATCTGGCTTTCCTGCTGGAGAAAGCACCATTTTTATACTTGATCACTTGCTTTAAATCATGAAACATTTCAGATTGTTTTATACTTCAAGCATGATTTTGTTGTGTAAAATTTTGTTATGTAGTATCTCCACTGTCAGTTTCTTTTATTTTTTGAAGACATCTTACTAATGAATTCTTCTTACTGTACTAAATACTTCCAAGCTTGTTGCTTGGCTGTCATCCTAGAATGTGGCTGATTTATTTCTGTTACTGTAATCCATATTTCCTATTCTTCCTTTGAAGAACAAGGTAAATAAAAAGTCCAAATCCTAGTAATTGATATAAATGTTTTTTCTGTCTTAGAAATTATATTTCAGATTATCAGATATATAGAATTTTATCTGTGAGCAAAAGTTTCCAATACCTAATTAAATTTAATTGACCAGTTCATGAAAATAACCCATTTGATAAAGGTGCACCTGCCTGTGTTTCTTCTTGACATTCTGGGACCCCTGTCAATCTGAAATCTCAACTTTCTTCTTGGAAAGCAATTTAATTTATCTGATTACTTATGTTTTTAATTAAAGATTTACCTTTATATCATTCATTTACATTCTGTATATTTATATGTTATCTCTATTGAGTAACAAATTAGGCCAAAACTTACTTACAAACAACTTCATACAGTTTCTGTGGGTCACGAATCTGGCCCTGGCTTAATTTGGTGTCTCTAGAAATGGCATCCAAGATCACCATATTGTAACTTTAGAAGTGAGGCATTAAGGGCTGGGGTTGTGGCTCATCCAGAGAATGCTTGCCCCCCACGAATGAAGTACTGGGTGTGATCCTCAACACCATATATAAATATATAAACAAAATAAAGTATTTTTCCGATGTTTATGTTACCTCCCATATATAAAATATCCTTACCCACTTCCTATGTCTACAAAAGACTCATTCTAGTTAAGTATTGGTTCAAAGTAAAAATCTCATATCCTTAATTAAGTGGATGAAGCTTTTTGTGTGTACTTCCTTAACTTCTTGGGCATAGTTCCTCCTGATATTTAGAACCACAGAATTAAAGAGATGAGGCAGCATCTGTTTCTATACATCCAACCTGCAATTGGCCTGTGGGGTTGGCAATATTAGTAATGACAAGAGATGCTCCTATTAAAAAAAAAGGTGGGGGAGAGGGAGCCAATGAAAGGCATGAAGGAGTACATAACAACTCTGACATCCAGCTAGGAAAATGCCAGAATTTCCTTGATTTTTTTAAGCTCCAGAATATTTTTCATACTTTTTAACCATCCTCCCCCCCACACTCTGACTTATCCTTTTTCAGGAAGTGTAGGACAATTTCGAAGCTAACTATTTTCTGTCTACTTCCTGAGAGTAGAAGTTTGGAGGTCCCGTGCCTCTTTGATTTTGAACTTGGATGAACACAACAGGGTTTCTGCAAATAATATTCTCTCAAATTTTCTGTAAATCTCACTGTGTTTCACTCTTTTAAACAAAAGCCACATCTATACATCTCTGTGAGCTAAGCTGTTAAACTTCTTGACAGTCTTACAGTTTGACTGTGAGGATCTGTAATACATTCCTTTAATCTCTTTGGATGTACTTTTGTGTGACTGCCTAGTACTGTGAGGAACCATCCCAACACCCCTGAGGTCTTAACAAAAGGTTTTCCAGTCATGTCATCAGCTTCTGATGGTCTGAACCAAATTTCACTTGCAGTTTCCTGAATTGGATATTTTGTCAGAAGACATTTCCTAATTTTCACATGGTTTGTAATCTAAAAAGCTTTAGAATTTTCAGTCACCAAGGACTATTTCTTTTTATTTTAACAGTCCTTTCTGTCCTTTATCTCCATCTCTCACATTGTACTATAAGTGGCAAGATATAATCAGATGAAATTTTAACACTTTGCCTGAAAATGTTTTTAGCTATATCCGCCAGGTTATTAGACAAGTTTTCCATGTGCCACATCTCTGAAGGATATATTGATGACACCCTTTCTCTTACTCTCTACAAAGAATTCTCTTCCTCCTTTTGTTCTGAGAATTCACTAGCAGCATCCTCAAAATCTAGATTTCTATGAATTATCTACTCAAGATAATTTTGTCTTTCCAATACACACACTTCAAAACTCTTTTAATATCTACCCTCTATCTGTTCCAGAGACAATCCTACATTTTTATGTTAGGAAAGTCAAGAAAGTATCTCAATTCTGGAACCAAAAATCATATTATCATCTATACCACATAACAAATTCCCCCCAATTTTACAGTTTATAAGCAAACAATTATTTTCACACCATTTTGGTGGATCAAGAAACTGGGTGCAGCTCAGCTAAGTGTCTATGGCTCAAGGTCACTCATATGGTTTTACTGAGCTTTCAGCTGAAGGGGCAACAGAGGAGGGGATCTGTTTCCAGGATCACCTTCACCATTGTTAGTGTGATTCAGCTCCTTACTGGGCATTGAACTGAGAGCACTTTTCCTTGCTACATGGGCCTCTTTTTTTAAAAAAAAAAATAATTATTTCTTTAAATTTACATATGACAACGGAATGCTCTTTATAAAGCAGCTTGGACATGGTAGTTTGCTTCATTCAGAGCAAGTTGGTGAAAGAATACAAGAGACAGAAGCTGCAGTCTCTGTGTAGAGGGTTCAATTAGTAGGATTCAAGCTTAGGAATTATTTGGAGCCAAGTTAGAGGTTGCATAGAATTTAATCTTTTCTTCATAGCTACTATCAGTGCATTCCATACATGCCATAAATGTGTATGAATTCTTATCTTTTCATATACGCATTTATGGAAAAAATCTATAAGAGGAGAAATTTATTCTAGCACTTAACTGAAAGAATATTCAGAACCCTGTTTGCCTTTTTTTCAGAGCTTTAGCTATTTTTTCTGTAAGTGTCATTCAAATGATTCAGGAACAAAATATATACAAGAGCACTCGAGAAACCAGATAAATTTATTCACACATATGTAGCAAGAGAAAAAAAGAAAAAAAAATGACAATTTGCAATTAATGGCTCTAGGTGAAGATCCTATGGATTTTATTCTACTAGAATTTCATTTTTTTTCTGTTGATTTGACATTTTCCAAAATGAAAATGTGGGAAATAAAAACATTAGTTAAGGTCTATAAAAAAACATGAAAATTTGTCAAATTGGGAGCCATTTTATACAAAATGAAATAAAGCTTGCATTTAAGCTTTCACAATTTTATTTTGATATGAAGAGACATAAGATATATGGCTCATATAAAATATATCTTAATATTGTAATTTAGATTTTCTAAATAGAGTAATCAAAATTCATATTAGATAATACAGTTATGTGCCACACAGAGAGATTTTGGTCAACAATGTATGGTGTATATAATAGTGGTCCAATATGATTATAATGAAGCTGAAGGTTTCCTACTGCCTAGTGATTTTGTAAGCATCTCAATGTCACAGTACAATGTATCACTCACATATTTGTGGTGATGCTGATGTAAACAAACCTGTGCTGCCAGTCATGTGAAAATATAACACATATAGTTATGTACAGTACCAAAACTTAATAATAAATGACTGTTACTGGCTTATGCATTCTCTATATTATACTCCTTAGTGCTACTTTAGAGTGTACTCCTTCTACTTAGAAAAAGTTTTTATGTTACACCTTTAGCAGTCTCACACACCTGTGTTTCCTGAATCTCTTGATTGTATCAAGAAGTGACACCAATTAATTGACCTATAACATCTAGGTTTATGGAGGTACACTCCATGATACTAACACAAGGGTAAAATAGCTTAGTGAGTCAATTCTTGGGATGATATCCCCATCACTAAGAGATGCAGGATTGTATTTTATGTTGAATTCCTTGTTTAATTTTACATATACAGAATTACTTCAGGTTTATTTTAGTATCATTAGTATAAATTAATAAATTTTTTTGACAAAAGTATCCTATTTTATGAAGTAATGGCTCTGAATTTAAATATTTTAGCAGTCAAAGCTTTCGACACCATCTTTAACTTTCTCTCTCTCTCTCCCAAGGTTGATCTGTCAGTCTTATTCATAATGTCTTCTTTTTGTCTCTTAATTAGAGTCCCTTTTCCTCACCTCCTTTGCCACTGATCTGTGATCTCTTCCCACAGGATTATTATAAGATATTTACCTGTTACCTTGTTTGCAGACTTGCTTTATTAAGTTCATTTTCAAGAAAAACCCTAACAGTCTTTGTAATGCAAGAGTGCTTCCTGTCACTAGAGATATTGTGATTATTTCAAAATAAAAGGATTCCAAGATTTTTCTTGATGGAGCATCTTATTTGTTTTTCCAAATTCGTTTCTAGCTACATTTTTCACTTACAACTCTATACTACTTAAACTCTAAACTTTAGTTTCTTGAATATTATGCTTTCTTTCATTCATACAACTTAAACCTTCTGAGTGAAACATGCTTCCTGTTCTTTTCCACAAGGATTTTCTACTCATCTTACATGTCTAAATTTAGGCATAAAACTTTTCATTTCTACCTTATGTATGTTTCTAAAATCTCCTGTAGCTACTTTATAGTACTTATGTATTCTCATTTCTTATTCATTTCTGTGTTCTTCCTAACAGGTAAGTTTTACAAGGATGATAGAATCTATTAATTTATCATAGTATGACCAGACCTAGAAGAGGTAGAAAATATATTAGAGAATTTTAAAATAATAATTATTAAAACTTAGTTCAGTAATAGTTATATGCTAGCCACTGTGAAAGCACCTAAAACGGATTATCTTATATCAAAAGTAATCTTTAAATTTAGTTCAGATTGTTTTAACAAGGAAGAAATGGGTATAGAAATGCTAAATTAATAAAGGTCAAAGCTTATTTTAAACACAGAAAACAGCTTTAGAGTACAAGATTTTTATCACTAAGTTACAGGAAATAAGGAGAGAGCTCAGCAGTACATGTGTCTGCACAGAACATGGAATGTTCAGGAAATTATCTACTGTTGGACTTGGAAAGAAAGCTAATTACAGCCTCTTTATATAAATCACTTTGAAATGTACTGTGGCACATAGTCATGCCTGTATATTTCATTAAGATTCTTATTTTATCATTCAGTCCTAATTGCTTTAAAATCTCCTTTGTGGAAGGCAAAAATATCTCTATAGCTTCTGTGTTATTCTGATATTAACAAGACCAAATATAATTTCTATTCTAAACTAATAACCATACATATTTTTAATATTAGTTGTCATATTTCAGGTTAATGATATTTGTTTTCCAAAATATACCTCATTTAAACATATTTAAAACATATTAATTTATTATTTTTTAAAAAGATTTAGAATAAAAGACAAACTTCAACAACATCCACACACTTAGGAAACAAAATTTTATGTTAACCTATTTCCACCTCATTAACTGATAAATTTACATTTCTTTGTTGTATTAATATCAAAGGGGATGAATAATAATGGTACATGCACTATTTATGCAAGTCTAAAGTTCAATTCACCAGGAATTAAAATGACACTATCATTGAACACAGTGACCAGAAACATGACATCACCTTTGTTCACTTAGGTATTCACATAGACCATTACTCTCTTGCCTGTCCTCTACCAGAGGTTGTCACTAGACATAATTCTGTCTTGATTACTATATCAACATCTATAAAATATTTTTATTACATACAAGTGGAGTCTCAATAAAGTGTTATTGATACACACTTATACTTGAACTTTCCAGAAATGGCAACTCATTAATAGTCTTGTATGCCTATGTCTTTCTTTATCAAGATTATAGTTTAGAAAATCATTTGTTGCTTGGGGCTGTTGTAATGTATTTACTCTTATGTCTATGCAATAATACATTCAGAAAATTTACTGTCTTACTTTTAAGGGCTACTACAAGAACTCATAAATAACAGAAATTTATTCTCCTAGGTCTGGGGACTTTCTAGAAGTCCAAGATCAGGATGACAGTATGATCAGTATTTGGATGTGTTTTCTTCCTAGCTGTGACTGCCAACTTCTCACTATATATTATTAGGTAGAAGGACCTATGGAACTCTGAATCTTTTATCAGGGCACAGTTTCTATTCATGTGAGTACTGTCATCATAACCCAATTACCTCCTTAAATCCTCTCTTTCTAATTTTATCAAGTAGAGGGTTAGGATTTTAATATATGAATTTTAGGGGATGCAAAATTTAAGTTTATTTTTGATAGACTCAAAAATATCTTCATCTTCTTTCAGGTGAGCATTTGGATGACTTCTTGTTTTGATATTATAAACAGATTTTGTTAACATTTTACACATAGCTACTGAAACATGTATGGGTGAATTTGTCTGAAGTACATAATCAAGTGCTGGAATGCTGAGTTGTAGGATATATATGTGTTCAACATTAAAAAATGATGTCAATATTCATTTCAAATGAATTATATATTATTTCTGTTTATTTATGTGTATAGGCAAGTGATGTCCACACTTTTTCTGCTTGGTCATTTCCATTTACCTTTTTTTTATGTAAGTAGCTACTATGACCTCTTTGATTACTTTCTTTGCTTCTCCTCCTCCTCCTTTCTTCCTCCTCCTCCTCCTCTTTCCTTCCTCCTCCTCTTCTTCCTCCTCCTCCTTCTTCTCTCCTCCTCCTCCTCCTCCTCCTTCTTCTTCATGGAGATTAAATCCATAGACATTTTATCAATGAACTACTAAGATGCATCCCAAACCTTTTAAATTTTTTATTTGAGACCCTAGTTGCCCTGGCTGGCTTTGACCTTGGGATTCTCCTTCTTTAGCCTCCTGAGATTCTGGGACTATGGGCCTGTGTCACAAGTCATCCTTGGGCTGTGTTTGGACTGCTGTGCATAGTATCCTCATGAGGGGATAAGTCTGGCATTGGGAACTTCCCATGGTGCCCCCATAGGGATTGACAGCCTAATGCTGGTGAACTTCCCCCTCAACCTCTGCCAAAGATCCCACATAGCACCTGAGATAGATGTGACCTGCCAAGATGTCAACCAACTTGCTGACTACAAGACATCACAAGCAAGATTCCACCCTTGAAACCTTATCCCTGCCTTTGATGCACCCCTTTAAATAAATCACCAGAGCCATCTTTTCTTTTTCTAGTTCCAGAACCCATGTTAAATTAAATATGTAGAATACATCAGGGGCTTCAATTATTGTACATATATTTCTGAGTATTTGTGTTTTGTTTTTCACTAATTATTTAGATTTTAAGTTTTAGGGTGGATCACACTCCTCTGGGCAGGAAGAAGAACCCCTAATGAAATGCTGGCCCTGGAACCCCAATAGATCTGTATCACTAAACATGGTGATTGTTTTTTAAATTCTTATTCATAATTTTATAATTTAAATTAATCAACAAAACTATAGCTAACATAATTATACATGTATGCATCTGTAAATAACTTTGCCATGTTATTTAACTGTTATTAAATTCGATGATTGAATACATTAGGATTTTGACAGCAGAAGATGTTATATATAGTTGTATTTAGACCTTTTCCTTCCATGTAAACTGCTATCCAGTTTGCTTATGTAAATAAATCATAGTTTACTTATCCCTTATATAGTATTTATGATTGCTTTATTTTATGTTTGGTTATTAAATTAAATTCTAATCCTTTTATTTTAAAATGTCTTAACAAAACTGTTTGAAATATTATTTTTAGTGGTACAAAATTGAACAAACAATTATTAAAGTATGTCAATATTTTCAAGTTACCAGATATTGTTAAATTAAATATATGACAACCAATCTGTTTCTAACCATATCTATCATTACTATTATTCCTAGGTTACTCACCTATTTTATTGTTTGTGTAAGTCTTTTTTCTCTTGAAATTTTTATTTGTTATTGATAATGCTCTGGTATATTCTTTATTTTATTTATTTATTTACCTTGGGAGGTACCAGAAATTGAACTCAGGGGCCCCCACTACTGAACCACATCCTCAGCCATATTTTGTATTCTATTTAGAGACAGTATCTAACTGAGTTGCTTAGCGCTTTGCAATTGCTGAGGATGGCTTTAAACTCTAGATCCTCCTGCTTCAACATCCGAGCCACCGCACCTCGTTTGATTTTAGTTTTTTGATACAGCTACCTTTAACTAACATTTCATTTCATCTACACATCAATATTATCTTAATTAAAATATTTTACCAAGGTTTTAAAAATAATTTGGATTACCCATTTTATGATACCTTATAGTACCTTGGGAAATATGGCACACCTCTTTATGTCCCTTCCCTTCATCCACTCCTTGTTCATGTAAGAGTTCAACCTCTGGGCTCTTTCTGATCATTGTTAAGTGATTAATTTGCATTACATTCCTAATCTTAAAGCTAATGCTATACAAAAGATTGGTTGTTGAATGGACTTGAATGTGCTGATTGATGGTTGAACTTTAACACACACATACACAGATTTAGAATAGGATAGTATAAAATATGGTAACAGAAAGATTTGGAAAACCAAAATACAGCCTGATACTGGTGTCTTCATGTTTTCTAGTTAATTAATTTCTTCAACAAAATGATATTGAACTCTGAACAAACACCTCTATGAGATCCTTCAGTGTTCAAGAACATAGTTTTTAATATCTACTACAAGCCATTAATTTAGAAATCTCTAATGGTTAAAATTTTATGCAGCTGCACACATCTTATTAAGAAAAATAAATCTTTTGCATGAAGGTTCTTAATGTTCTACAACAGGGACTTTCTCTATAGAGATAAGTAATGGGTAAAAATCTATATAATTAATTGCTGAAGAATAATGTGTTAAAAGCAATTTTATCTTAGACAAGGCTTTTATGTGATAAAAATATATATATTCAAAAGTTTCCTGAAAATAAAAAGGCAGATTAAATACTGAAGTTACACAACATGGTATATTTGAAATGATGAAAACTATCATTAAGTTTTCTGTTTAACTGATCACTATAGTCCTGATACTTAACATTACTGGATTTCAGTTCCCTATGCTTTTAAGTGCGAATAATAGGATTTGTTCACCTAACAAATTTGAACTAAAGAGAAAATAAATTATTGTATATGTATGAGACAAATAGTACTCTATTGGGTATCATGACACATGTCATTATTTAAAGTATTTATTATTCAGTATGTAGAATATACCTTCCTGAACATGATGAAATGATGCTCATTTGATCTAAACACAACTAGGAAATGGGAGGCGAAGAAGAGAAGGGAAGGAGAAGTACTAGAGGATAAATTAGAGCAAATAATATTCTATGCCAAAATGAATTCTAATACTATATATAATTTAAAAGAACTAATAAAAATAATATTTAAAAATATAACTTTAGATCTCAATTCCATTGATGTATTTATAAATCACATAGTTCATACTTCCCATATTTTGTTGAAACTGAAGTGTTTAAATTTTTAAGCATATACTATTTATGGAAAAACAACTAAAATCAGAGTTGTCTCCATAATAAATGTGAAAAAATCCTAAAAACATTGTGCTGGAAAACATCAAATGAAAATTTTATGGCAATTTCATCCTTGTGGAATCAAAAACTCATTAAGAAGTGAAAAAGCAACCTAAGTTTATATTAAATGCTTCATTCCTCATGTAGAAAGAAATGTGCAAATTTACTACAACTTAAACCATTTTAGAAATCACGGTTCCTAATCAAAAGTACTTTAACTTTCATTTTGTTAGATGCTATGTAATGGGCTTGACATGATAATATTTTCTTCTGGCTCTTCCTGCAGTAAACTTTCTGAAAGCTGAGTTACCATAGTGATATATTGTTTTAGTCTGTGAGGTTTTCTCATGGGAAAAGATGTTCACAAGTTTCGTCTAAAAATACAATTTATTTCCACTTTTGTAATTTAACAAGCAAAGTTATGAATTAAGCAATACAGTTTTCTAGTACAAATTTTTGAAGATTTTGTCCATTTGAAAAGGGTTTAATAAAATGATATGGTTTTATATATCATTTATTTAAATAAGAACTCATGCCCTGTAACCTCTGTGGCTCACACCTGTAATCTCTGTGACTCCTGAGACTGAGATATGAAGATTGCAAATTAGAGGCCAGTCTAAACAACACTTTGAAGCCTCCAGGAACTTAGTGAGACTCTGAATCAAAAATAAAAAGGGGTGGGGATATAGGTCAATGGTAAAGCATCCCTGTGTACAAACTACAGCACCAAAAAGATAAAATCCTAAACAAATATGAACCCTTTTTGAATAAAGAATATAAAAAACAACTCCTTGTTGGTTACCTACAGTCAAAAGAAAGCCAAAGGCAAGAAATATTTGATTCAATATTAAGTGGACATTAGTGGCAACAGGGGCTTCTGCAAAAAAAAAAAAAAATAAGATAAAGAAAATAGGTTGTGACTGATAATAATATAACTGATTCAATTATACAATAAAAGATTTTTTAACATGTGCTACCTGTTATTGGAATTTGTTTGGGGGAGTTACTTAACTAAGCCGAAAGTTTCAACAAAGAGAATCCCCATTGCTAACCACGTGGCCCCAAATCTTGGCTATCAGCCTTTTCCATGTATAATTCTAAATCTCGTAACTTGGAATCTAACAAAATTTATGTTAGATGGCTTGTATCTCTCAGAAGAATATAAATTTCTCAGAGACCAAAAATACAAAGTCTATTCTAAATTGCATCTCTAATCCTCTTCACATTTCCTGGCATTTTTAAGGCATACAATAAACATGTTATGAATGAATGAATGAATGAGTGACTTTATCTACAGCTGCTATCATTTAATATTTTTCTCATATAACCTCAGGATTCTGGAGAAATAGTTAATAAGATCTAGTAGTCTGTTTTCATTAAACTTATTAAAATGTATTAAAGTAGTTATGAAAGAAGAATTTGAAAAGGCATACAGGATTAGATAATTCTGAAAAGATTTCTGTTGAAGAAACTATGAAAGCCAGGAGATACACACACACACACACACACACACACACGCACACACATATTTTTTTAATGAAGTTGTCAGAGATACAACAAAAATAACAAGACACTTTACAAAGAGGTACCTCAAATGTTTAGTAAATAAAAGTTTTAACTCTTTAGTTGGATAGAAGACTAACATTGAAGTCTGGAGACTATTATAACATGTGAAAGCTAGAGATAAAAAGTTTTTTTAAAATGTAAGGATCTCTGGAAGGAGTATTTTCAGGATCTCCACAGTAACGCGATCAGAAAGACCCATTAATACACCTAGAATCTACCTACAGAGGAAGCTCTAGCAAAATTCCGTGGAAAGGAGACCTGCCGGGAATCATGACTTCTTCCCTTCCCCTCTAATACCTCTCCTCCCAAGCATCAAATAAATTTATAAGAGTAAACAGTAACTCAGCAGTCAAACAGAATAAGAAGTATCATGAGCATAAAAAAGCAAGGAAGAAAAGGAGTACAAACAATGCAGGACAGGCTAAATATTCAGGAGGACCTGGAGTCATCAGAAAAATGGCCATATAAAGAACTCAAGGAACACCTTAGACAGATGGAAAGGAACCTTAAAGATCACATTGAAAAGGAATTACAAAAACAGATAAAAGAAGAAGTTAAACATCTTTATCAGGAGATAGAGATTATTAAAAAAAATCAAACAATAATTCTAGAAATGAAGGAAACGATAAACCAAATTAAAAACTCAATCGAGAGTATCACTAACAGAGTGGAGCAAGTAGAAGCCAGAACGTCAGATAATGAAGACAAAATATATCAACTTGAAAAGAGTCTAGCCAACTCAGATAGGCTGGTAAAAAATCACGAGAAAAACATCCAAGAGATTTTGGATAACTTAAAAAAACCAAACTTACGAGTCATCGGGATAGAGGAAGGCACAGAGATTCATGCCAAGGGAATGAATAACCTGCTGAATGAGATAATTACAGAAAACTTTCCAGAAATAAAAAAGGAAACAGATATACAAATTGTAGATGCATACAGGACACCGAGCACACAAAATCACAGTAGACCAACGCCAAGACACATTGTTATGAAGCTATCCAATATACAGAACAAGGAGAAAATATTAAAAGCTACAAGAGAAAAGAGACAGATTACATTTAGGGGTAAACCAATAAGGCTGACAACGGATTTTTCATCACAGACGCTGAAAGCGAGAAGATCCTGGAACAACGTATTTCAAACACAGAAAGACAATGGATGCCAACCAAGAATTCTGTATCCAGCAAAATTAAGCTTCAGATACGACAACGAAATAAAAATCTTTCATGATAAACAAAAGCTAAAAGAATTTGTAGCCAGAAAACCAGCATTGCAAAGCGTCTTGAGCAAAACTCTACACGAGGAAGAAATGGAAAACAATAACCAAAACCATCAGCGGGAAGTGCCTCGGTAAAGACAGAGGAAGGGGGGAAAGCTAACCATGGAGAAATAAACTAAATTAGGGGGAAAAAAAAGATAAATAATCAAACATGGCAGGAAGTACAAACCATATATCAATAGTAACTCTAAACGTTAATGGCTTAAACTCTCCAATAAAGCGACATAGGCTGGTAACATGGATTAAAAAAACAAATCCAACAATATGTTGCATCCAGGAGACTCATCTGATTGGAAAAGACATACACAGACTCAAGGTAAAAGGTTGGGAAAAAATATACCAAGCACACGGTCCTCGTAAGCAAGCAGGCGTGGCCATTCTCATATCGAATAAAATCGACTTCAAGACTAAGCTAATCAAAAGGGATAAGGAAGGACATTATATACTGTTAAAAGGAACCATTCACCAACAAGACATAACAATTATCAATATTTATGCACCAAATAATGGTGCTGCGACGTTCATAAAACAAACTCTCCTCAAGTTCAAGAATCAAATAGACCACAACACAATAATCATGGGTGACTTCAACACACCTCTCTCACCATTGGACAGATCCTCCAAACAAAAGTTGAATAAAGAAACTATTGACCTCAATATCACTATCAATAACCTAGACTTAACTGACATATATAGAATATATCAACCATCATCAAGTGGATATACTTTTTTCTCAGCAGCACATGGAACCTTCTCAAAAATAGATCATATATTATGCCATAGGGCAACCCTCGGTAAATATAAAGGGGTTGAGATAATACCATGCACTTTATCAGATCATAATGGAATGAAACTGGAAATCAATGATAAAAGAAGGAAGGAAAAATCCTACATCACATGGACAATGAACAATACGTTACTGAATGATCAATGGGTTACAGAAGACATAAAGGAGGAAATCAAAAAATTCTTAGAGATAAATGAAAATACAGACACAACATATCGGAATCTATGGGACACAATGAAAGCAGTTTTAAGAGGGAAATTCATTGCCTGGAGGTCATTCCTCAAAAAAAGGAAAAACCAACAAATAAATGAGCTCACACTTCATCTCAAAGCCCTAGAAAAGGAAGAGCAAAACAATAGCAAATGTAGCAGAAGGCAAGAACTAATCAAAATCAGAGCAGAAATCAATGAAATTGAAACAAAAGAAACTATTGAAAAAATTAACAAAACAAAAAGTTGGTTCTTTGAAAAAATAAATAAGATCGACAGACCCCTAGCCATACTAATGAAGAGAAGAAGAGAGAGAACACAAATCACTAACATACGGGATGAAAAAGGCAATATTACAACAGACGCTTCAGAAATACAGAAAACAATTAGAAATTATTTTGAAAACCTATATTCCAATAAGATAGAAGAAAGTGAAGACATCGATAAATTCCTTAAGTCATATGATTTGCCCAGAATGAGTCAGGAGGAAACTCACAACTTAAACAGACCAATATCAATAGATGAAATAGAAGAAGCAATCAAAAAACTTCCAACCAAGAAAAGCCCAGGACTGGATGGGTATACAGCGGAGTTCTACAAAACCTTTAAAGAAGAATTAATACCAATACTTTTCAAGTTATTTCAGGAAATAGAAAAAGAGGGAGCTCTTCCAAATTCATTCTATGAGGCCAACATCACCCTGATTCCGAAACCAGACAAAGACACCTCAAAGAAAGAAAACTACAGACCAATATCTCTAATGAACCTAGATGCAAAAATCCTCAATAAAATTCTGGCAAATCGGATACAAAGACATATCAAAAAAATTGTGCACCATGATCAAGTAGGATTCATCCCTGGGATGCAAGGATGGTTCAATATACGGAAATCAATAAATGTTATCCACCACATCAATAGGCTTAAAGATAAGAACCATATGATCATCTCGATAGACGCAGAAAAAGCATTTGACAAAGTACAGCATCCCTTTATGTTCAAAACATTAGAAAAAATAGGGATAACAGGAACTTACCTCGACATTGTAAAAGCTATCTATGCTAAGCCTCAGGCTAGCATCATTCTGAATGGAGAAAAATTGAAGGCATTCCCTCTAAAATCTGGAACAAGACAGGGATGCCCCCTATCACCACTTCTATTCAATATAGTTCTCGAAACACTGGCCAGAGCAATTAGACAGACGAAAGAAATTAAAGGCATAAAAATAGGAAAAGAAGAACTTAAATTATCACTATTTGCGGATGACATGATTCTATACCTAGAAGACCCAAAACGGTCTACAAAAAAACTACTAGAACTAATAAATGAATTCAGCAAAGTGGCAGGATATAAAATCAACACACATAAATCAAAGGCATTTCTGTATATCAGTGACAAAACTTCTGAAACGGAAATGAGGAAAAACACTCCATTCACAATAACCTCAAAAAAAATAAAATACTTGGGAATCAACCTAACAAAAGAGGTGAAAGACCTATACAATGAAAACTACAGATCCCTAAAGAAAGAAATTGAAGAGGAGCTTAGAAGATGGAAAAATGTACCCTGTTCATGGATAGGCAGAACTAACATCATCAAAATGGCGATATTACCAAAAGTTCTCTACAGGTTCAATGCAATGCCAATCAAAATCCCAATGGCATTTCTTGTAGAAATAGATAAAGCAATCATGAAATTCATATGGAAAAATAAAAGACCCAGAATAGCAAAAACAATTCTAAGCAGGAAGTGTGAATCAGGTGGTATAGCGATACCAGATTTCAAACTATATTACAGAGCAATAGTAATAAAAACAGCATGGTACTGGTACCAGAACAGGCGGGTGGACCAATGGTACAGAATAGAGGACACAGAGACTAAACCACAAAGCTACAACTATCTTATATTTGATAAAGGAGCTAAAAACATGCAATGGAGAAAGGATAGCATCTTCAACAAATGGTGTTGGGAAAACTGGAAATCCATATGCAACAAAATGAAACTGAATCCCCTCCTCTCGCCATGCACAAAAGTCAACTCAAAGTGGATAAAGGAGCTAGATATCAAATCAGAGACTCTCTGTCTGATAGAAGAAAAAGTTGGCTCCGATTTACAGATTGTGGGGACGGGCTCAAAATTCCTTAATAGGACACCCATAGCACAAGAGTTAGTAACAAGAATCAACAAATGGGACTTTCTTAAACTGAAAAGTTTTTTCTCAGCAAGAGAAACAATAAGAGAGGTAAATAGGGAGCCTACATCCTGGGAACAAATTTTTACTCCTCACACTTCAGATAGAGCCCTAATATCCAGAGTATACAAAGAACTCAAAAAATTAGACAATAAGAAAACAAATAACCCAATTAACAAATGGGCCAAGGACCTGAACAGACACTTCTCAGAGGAGGACATACAATCAATCAACAAGTACATGAAAAAATGCTCACCATCTCTAGCAGTCAAGGAAATGCAAATCAAAACCACCCTAAGATACCACCTCACCCCAGTAAGATTGGCAGCCATGATGAAGTCAAACAACAACAAGTGTTGGCGAGGATGTGGGGAAAAGGGTACTCTTGTACACTGCTGGTGGGACTGCAAACGGGTGCGGCCAATTTGGAAAGCAGTATGGAGATTCCTGGGAAAGCTGGGAATGGAACCACCATTTGACCCAGCTATTGCCCTACTCGGACTATTTCCTGAAGACCTTAAAAGAGCACACTACAGGGATACTGCCACATCGATGTTCATAGCAGCACAATACACAATTGCTAGACTGTGGAATCAACCCAGATGCCCTTCAATAGATGAATGGATAAAAAAATGTGGCATTTATACACCATGGAGTATTACGCAGCACTAAAAAATGACAAAATCACGGAATTTGCAGGGAAATGGATGGCACTAGAGCAGATTATGCTTAGTGAAGCTAGCCAATCCCTAAAAAACAAATACCAAATGTCTTCCTTGATATAATGAGAGCAACTAAGAACAGAACAGGGAGGATGAGCAGGAAGAAAAGATTAGCATTAAACAGAGACATGAGGCGGGAGGGAAAGGGAGAGAAAAAAGGGAAATCACATGGAAATGAAGGGAGACCCTCATTGTTATACAAAATTACATTTACGAGTTTACGAGGGGAATGGGATAACATGGAGGGAAATGAATTACAGTAGATGGGGTAGAGAGAGAAGATGGGAGGGGAGGGGAGGGGGGATAGTAGAGGATAGGAAAAGTAGCAGAATACAACAGTCACTATTATGGCAGTATGTAAAAATGTGATGTGTAACCGATGTGATTCTGCAATCTGTATTTGGGAAAAAATGGGAGTTCATAACCCAACTGATTCTAATTTATGAAATATGATTTGTCATGAGCTTTGTAAAGTTGTGAAGATCCAATAAAAAAAAATTGGTTGGAGAAAAATGTTATATTACGATATTTATATTTTATTCAAATATAATATTTATTCAAATATGATAATATGGTAATTCTTTGATCTGAGGCTTACAAATAATAACATGGTTAAAACAGCATGATAGAGTACTTTTACTAAAGTAAAAGTAGTTTTTGTTATCAATTTCTCTAAAAAAAAAACAAAACCCGCAATGTTTTAAACCTTTGAAACAATTTATTATACAATGTTAAAAGAAAATGAAAATAAATTTCTCCCAAAGCATGGAAGAAAGGACAAAGAGCAGGGCAGGGGGAAGGAAGTGTCCCAGGGAAAAGTCTCTGATGTGTTCCACAGAGAAAAGTCTCTTAAGATGTGTCTTCGCAGGTGGGGGCAGAGGAGTCTTCTGGTGGATGCAGATGCGCTCCTGCCTGGATCTGGGTGGAGAAGCCTGAGCCCGTCAGCACACCTCACTTACACACCATGATGTCAGCATGATGTCAGCAGCCGCACAGCTTCGCATCTTCCTGCTGTCCATCAGTTCTGTCTGTCTGGGCTGGGCGTTTCCACGGGAACCACTCTCTTTCTGGAGAGTGGCCCACGGAAGCAGGGTATGCAGCATAGCTGCTGGAGGCATTTGGCGATCCTCCTCCTCACCCTCTTCCAACCCCCGATTCTGTCTGGGGGTTGCCTTGTGGAGGTCTCTTGGGAGGGTGAGGGGCTGGGCACTGGGTCAGGCTGGGAGGCTAGGCTGGGAGGCAGTGTGTCCTTGAGGAAGCGGAGTGTGATGGTGGGCATGCTGGCACTTCTAGCAGGCTGCTGCTGCTGCTCACAGGGCAAGGGAAGGGCAGGCTCACTGGGAAACTTCTGGTGGCAGCCCCAGGGGGGATCCTTAGGGCCTGGGTAATGCTTGGGCTTCACCTGGGCTGTGGAGGCCTCCCCTTGGGTGCTCTGGTGCTGGAGGATGCGGTAAGTGGCCATTGCATCATTGAATTTCCTTCTCACCACGGACACCCAGGTGTTATAGTGGTCATAACCCATGTTGATCATAGTTTTCAAGATTGTGAGGTCCGGGAGCTTGGGGAGTACCTCACAAGAAGAACTGGGTGAGGCTTCCCCACCCTGGGTCAGCCATGGGTGCCCCATTACCTGGTCTATGGTGGGCCTCTGCTTGGGGTCCACTTTGAGTATCTCACGGATGAGGCTCTTGGCTTCCTTGGAGACATGTGGAGGAATGATGTACCTTCCCAACATGATGAGTTTCTTCAGCTTATTATCGGTGCTTGCCTCAAATGGCCATATCCCTGTGAGCATTGCATAGAGGACCACACCCAAGCTCCAGATGTCTGCCGGGGGGCCCTCATATTCTTGATGACAGATAATTTCAGGGGGAACATAGAGGAGAGTGCCAAAGAATTTATTCAGCTTCTTTCCAGCTGTGACTCTGGTGCTCAGGCCAAAGTCAATGAGCTTCACATTGCGTTCGTCATCCACCATCACGTTCTCCGGCTTCAGGTCCAGGTGCACGATGCCCTTCTGGTGGCAGTACTGCACAGCCTGCCCGATCTGCCTAAACAGTCTGCGGGCCTCCTCCTCATCCATGCCAGTGTCTGGGATGAAATCCCAAAGCTCTCCCCCACCTGCGTGCTCCATGATGAGGTAGACGTATTTCTTGGTCTCCATGACCTGAAAGAGGTGGATCACGTTTGGGTGGTCCAAATCCGCCATCATCTCTGGTTCAGAGAGCAAGGTGAATTTCGTGGCTACTTTTGCCAAGACCTTCACTGCAACCTCTGTCCCAGTAAGAAGATGGCGGGCAAGTTTCAACTGGGCGAAGCCCCCTTCCCCGATGTCCTGCAGGACCATGTAATGGTCCGTGAAGGCAGGCTCAGAGCAAGAGCTCTGCTCCTGCAGCGCTACTCTGCTCTGACTACACTGATCTGTCATCCTAAACAGGAACAAGGATGCTAGCTAAACTAAAAAAAAAAATAATAAACCAAAACAAAAAACCAAAACAAAAAACCAGAAAATGAAAGCAAAGAAAACAAAAGGGAGAAAAAAAAACCCAAATCAAAAAACCCAATATCCAAAGACCACAACCAGCCACCAACCACCAACCACCAGCCACCAACCACCAGCCACCAACCACCAACCACCACCAAACGCTCTAACTATCTGGGAGTCCGACAGGTCACCACCAAGAGCTTCCTGTACTTATGGACAAAAAACCCAGCCACGGCCACTCTCTTATATACCCGCAGTTTGAGATTGCCTCACAGTGTCTCCTTGTGAGGTCAGAGCCAGAAATGACTCAGGCACACCCAGGCATAACCCCTAGGGGTCATCTCACTTTTGGGCCTCCAGGACCTTTCCAACTTTCATAATAACTTTCCAACTTTCATAATAGAACAAGAAAGGACCCTGGAAGGTTTTTTGCTTCAGTGGGTTTTGGAGACTGATATTTACTTGTTTAGAATTTAAAATTTGTATGATATTCAGTGGTCTTTTCAGTTTGAGTCTGAAAATCTGTAATCACTTTGTGGCTTTGAATGGCCTCATTATATCTATGCTCAAGATTTCTGATTTTATTGCTCTGGACTGAGCATCTTTCCTCCACTGGGCCCTTACCCCTATCCTTGGGCAGAGCAATGGAGTCAGCCATCAAGGAACTGAGACCTCTGGAACTGTTAGACCCACAGAATCTTCTCCTCCTCCAAGTTGTTCTTGTTGGATATTTTGGTCAAAGAGACAAGAGAGATAATTAAAATACAGCCATACACCACTGCACAGCTTGATAAATGAAATTGTGTGTGTTTGTGTGCCCACACTTTTGCGGTTCTGGGAAGTGAACCAGGTTCTTGCACATACTGGAGAAGCTCTTGTAATGTGCACATCCCATCCCTGGGGTTGGGGCTTTCTGGCCTAACCAGCTCTCAATCCTGTTACATTGAGGCTGAACTGAACACAGGAAGTTTGGAGGGATACCTACATTCAAACCAGAGCACATGATAAACCAGAACCCATGGAATTGGTCCCCACTAGATGTGTCCTGTGTGAGGGGAGTCCTTCATGTTGCACTGAAGGACTAATATTAGATAGGAACTCACATCTTGATGGAGACAGAAAGAAACCTGGTAAAATAAATTTGTGACAATTATTTTAAAAAGCTAGTGCTATTTTTGTTTTATACAAGACATAAGAGAATATGAAAGCACCCCAGTTTTCTTCTATAGTATCAAATAAATAGCATATATAACACTGTAACATGAATGAATGAGGGAGAGGTGTAGAAGAGGTACAGAAGCCTCATCTGTATACTACTGAAGTCATGTTGCTAAAGATTCACACCAGAGTGGCATCTCTTTCTCATGTTAAATGGATCCTCCATGGGAAACACAAGGAAGTCCTTGTAGAGCATACCCAACATGAGAGGTTAGGGAATTGAAATGTTTCACCACTATCATGAACTAAATAGGAGGAAAGATAATCAAATAAAGAAGCAAGGCATATTAAATAAAAGCTTGTGATGTTCTCCTTATAAGGACACAAGACATGCTGACCCAAGGGTCCATCCTTTTGTCCTTATAAGGACAAAAGCCACAGCAAACCAAAGGCCTTGTCCTGATCTCCTTATAAGGACACATGCCATTCTAAACCAGGGCCCCTCCATGATCTCCTTATAAGGGCACAAGTCAAGGTGATCCAGGGCCCCACCCAGATCTCCTTAAAAGGGCACAAACCAAGCTGAACCAAGACCCCACCCTGATCTCCATTTATGACACAAACCATCTCTTGGAAGAAATGAAAAACAATAACCAAAACCATCAGTGGGAAGTGCCTCTATAAAGACAGAGGGCGGGGGGAAAGCTAAAAAAAAAAAAAATGTAAGGATCTCATGAAAATAGAGGAAAGATCAGAAAAGAGGAAGGAAGTCTGAGTGATGGAGGAGGAGAAAGTAATGTGAGGTCTCAGGATTGAAATTTACTTAATTATATTATTTGTATGTACAAATATACCATAATGACACCAAGTATTCTATATAATTATTATACACTCATAAATAATGTGTGGTGGAGAATAAAGCTTATTTTTGTGATATTCATCATCAATTACTCTGTAAATGATATTTAAATTTAGCACATATAGTTAAACTAATCATGTTAAAAATGAACTTTAGTTACTCTTGATTTTATCATTCCTTTTCAGAAATAAAATGTGAAAATCATAAAAAAGAAATCAAAAGAGAACTAAGCATATGTTGAAACAGAATTTCTGTAACCTAAGAATAAAGCTGAGCTGGATGACAATGGCTATTTCAGGGACAATATTTCAGTCTGGAATAATTTCAAGTATAAATTTGAATTAAGATAATCTTGAATGCTTAGTGTCTCAAGTCTTGCGTCAAAAACTGAACATTGCTGGGTGTGGTGGCACATACCTATAATCCCAGCAGCTAAGGAGGCCAAGGCAGGAGGACTATAAGTTCAAAGCCAGCCTCAGCAACTTAGCAAGACCCTAAACAAATTAGTGAGGTCTTTTCTCAAAACTGAAAATAAATTAAAAAAGCCTGAGGATATTGCTCAGTGGTTTAGTGTTTAATCCTTGGTACCAAAACAAACAAACAAACAAACAAAACAAAACAAACAAAAAACAAAACACCGAACATCAATTATCTATGGAAGAATACAATGTCATATTCTCACACCATTTTCATATTGCACATTAATAATATCTGAAATTTAATTACAAAGTATCCAGAAAGACACAGAGACAAGTGACTGTGAGTCAAAATAAAATTTAAGAAAACAGACAAAAAGGTAAAAATAGATAGATGTTCATTTAATGAAATGATAAAGAGGTATAAATAATTATCTTACGTATGTTCCAGTTTAGGAAACATAGATATAAACGTAAAACCAACCAAATGGAAATTCTACCTATTACATGAACTAACTCAAATAAAGAATCCAACAGATATTTTAATTCAATTAAACAAGGTTGAATACAAAAACCTATCAACTGTGAGACAAATCAGGAAAAAAAAATACAAGTAAGGATGGGGAGAAAGACATAACAGAAAATACAGAAGAGTATTGTATGAAGAAATGAAATGGGAAGTTCTAAAATGTATACACAGAGTTCCAGAAAAAATAAGAAGCAAAATGGGGAAGAAAAAAATATTTAAAACTGTAGGGTTGAAAAATTCCCAAATATGTCACAGTCATAAATGCAAAAACAACATCAAAATAGAATTTTTAAATTGGCATTATCAAATATATTATGCCAAATTTCTTGAAAATAAAAACAAACAGATGATTTTAAATGCTGGTAGATTAAAAGATGTTCTATTAATTAAAATAATATGACTGATAACTCTAGTCTCAGGAGAGATAATTACATCCAGAACAAAATTGAGGCTATTTTAGGAATAGGAAGAAAATATCTGAAAACAGAAATTGATTGACATACACAAAAAAGTCATCAAAAACTAAAAGTGATTAAGCCATTAGAGAAAAAAACAGGTGACAAGTTTCTCATTATCCCAAAGCATACAGAGTAATATATAAAAATACAAAATAATAAAATGCAAAAAAATGTAACAAAAATATAAAAAAACAGTATATACTATGCATATCTAGAAAATAGAGAATGTCCAGGAATCAGGACACTTTTAAAAGGAGGAGAGAGAGAGAGAGAAAAGTTTAATGCTTTTATTGCCACAATTCAAAGAAATTTGTAACATATCATAAGTCACTACATCAAGGCAAAACAGACTGAATAAATAAATACAGAAGATAATATGACAAAATGCAGAAAGCAAACATTTAATTGGTGAAAATACATCTCCTTGCACACAGAAAAGGATAAGAAAGAAAGCTGTGAGACAAAAACTCAAACCATGGTCCTGCTTATAATCAATCTCCTGGGAATTCCTCTCTGTCTGCTAACCTCCAACCATGTTCAAAAAATGTAATTTCTCTGGTCAGGAACTTTCCTTCCCACACTCATCTCTTATTTTCTCATTCATCTTTTGCATATTTACCCTGATTTATTTTTCCAGGCTGCAAGTTCAAACTCAATTCTTCCTGAAAACATTCTTTGTCTCTACTGTGTACTTCTAAAATATCATCCATCCAATTACTATACAAAACAATGGTTTTTTTGCAGGTACTGAATATTATTGTTAGAATCACATTGTCTAGTAAACTACATAGTATGTTCTTGATAAATGAATCTTTAAAAAAATACATGTGTGCCTTACTGAGTAACAGAATTCTCACTTTCATGTTACAGGTGTCTATAAGAACTATTTTGTAATGGAAGTCAGTATTTTCAATAATATCACTATGAAAGGTAGACTCAATCTATCATGGTATAAACTGATATAAGTTTTTTTTATAATTGCTTAACATCAGAGCTATCATAAAGTTACAATAAAAAGTAAATACTTGTCCAAAAAAAAAAAAAAGCTGAGAGTCAGGTGGCCCCAAAAGTATTCTTATACTACGTATCAATGTTAATAAAGTGAAAAGATGTGGAGAGGGGAGCTGTTTCCATACAAATTAATTATTTAATTATAGTGCAAGAAAATGAAACATTAAAAAATTCAAAATTAATGCCATATTGTAATTGATGCAATGATGGAAGACAAACTGGACAATAAAAAATAGTACGACTTGTGGATGACTTGTGGATATTTTTTTATGAAAAAGGACAGTGGTTATATATAAAGTGAAACAATAATTTTAAGGAGTCAGCCATTTAGCAGTCTGAACAGAGATCCTACAAGGCAGCTGGAAGAGCTAGTGAAAACACTATTGGGAAACATAACCATGGGCTATGGTAAACCACGGGCTACTCAAGGAGAAGAAAGAACTTGCCCTTTGTGTGATTTTTATCTTTCTGAATCTTTGTTTCATCATGTATAAGTTGCACATAATTATATGTCTTCCCTTATAAGATTGTTATATTGCTTTATAAACAGTGAAAAAACATATTTGTAAAGCATTTACAGTAGTAAGTGGCTAAAATGATAGATTCTAGTATTGGCAAATCTGTCTTCTTCCAGAAACTTTAGGGTAGATCTTTTTCCTTTGTTTTTCCAGGCTTTGAAGGCTGCTATCTTTTCATGGGATGTGGCTGAATCTCTCTGACCTTTTCTTCAACATCTGTTCTTCTCTCACTCTGACTTTTGCCTGCCTCTTACGAGAACTCTGAAATTACATTGGGCTCACCTGGATGCTCCAGGATCATCTGTGAAGCTCTAATCCTTAACTTAATCACATGTACTAAAGTCTTTTTTCCAGGTAATGTAGCATACTAGCAGGTTCTGGAGATTAGATTATGAACCTCAATGGGAAGAGTCAATATGCTGTTGACTGTGGATTTCTATCTACACACATATAGAAAAGTAGAATATACATGTAGAAATAGAGATATGGATATATGCATATAAACACAAATCTACTTGTGTTATACATAGATAACAAAAAACTATTTATCATGGACAATTAAACATTAGCAATAAAATGATGAAAATAATAAACTATGTGTTAGCTAAAGACAACCAAGAAAAAAGAATCTCTGCCTATGGTTTTAGTTTATGTTATGTTGTGGTTGAAACATGCACTAAATATCTAAGCCCATGTTGATAAATAGTTAAATATTTGAGTTTGAACTTCTTGGGTAAAGATCTGGGCTTGACACATAAATCCAAATATTGCCATTGTATGGATGGTATTCAAATGTCTTGTCTGCATGCTGTCATCAGTGGTGATAAATGTAAATATATGTAAGGGAATATCTCAAGATGAAGACTTGGGGCATTTCAACTGTTTGAGGAAAGCAGCAGTCACTGAATCTCTGAAGGGAGGTGACAGCAAACCAGTCTTGGAAGTCAAATAATATCCATCAAAGAAGAGGAAGTGACTGAGTGCACCAATGTTTCAGAAGATTTTTTTTTTATTAAAGGAAACAAATAGGGCAGTAGCTGAATGGGATATGGAATACAGAGTTTTAGAAGGTGTTTTAGAATGGAGGACAGTTTTGAGAATACTTTTACACTCATTGAAATGATTCAGTAGATATTGAAAATTCCATTAGGGGATTCAGGAGAGAATTGCAAGAGCTAATACCCTAAACAAAAATGAGGAAAATGGGAGCTAGTGTCTAAGCAGAAAGGTTGGCTAGTAGAGGTCCTGGCATTTTACCCATAGTAGCAGAACAGAGGCACTGGTGCAAACAGGCAGGTGAATTGCCCTTAGAAATTTCATTTCTATTTTCATATTATTTTTAAAGTAGAAAGCAAATCCATCAGCTGAATGTCAAAAGATTTAGGAAAGGGTAAAGAAATTCCATGAAAGGAGAGAGAGAAAAGTAGGACTGGTTGGCAACAGCAACTAGAAAGGAAGAGGTGTGTTTAGGAGAGGGTGATGATGTGGAAGGTTCAGTGTATTGTAAGTCTCAATGTGTGCATCTTTCTGTAAAATTGATCTTGTCAGGTCACAGTAACAAAAAGGCTGACTAAAACATTCACACACTGATGATGGAATTCAGTCTGTGATTTCAGGATGACCTTGGGGCAGAAATGATGAGGAAAGAGGATGTTGACCCCAAATATAGCTCATGACATGAGAGATAAACAGGAAAAATAAAATACACCTTGGGAGAGTTATATGACAAGCAGTGTCCTCAGGGAACTGCTAGATTTTGATATAATAATAATCAATGTTAATCTTTAAGAGGATGTTTAAGAGGGTGATATGGTAGTTAGTATTTTCAAATAAGATTTCTTAACCCCATTAATTTTGTGCTGGTCATGAAAATAATGTTACACACAATAAACTCAAGGCAGCCCAGTATAATGTAAAAACTTTGGGCTCTGGAGGAACACAGAATACTGAATATTATTTTCATTATTTCCTATGACAAATGGGTGACCTTGGGCAAATTGCTTGGTGTCATTATGGAATTGTGCTTTGGAGAATGAGGCAATAAAGTCTCAGGTTTTAAAAGTGCATCTATATATCTCTTGAAAGGAAGTTCCGTGTATGGCACTTTAGTCACCTTGATACTGGAAACCTAAGGGGAGGATTTTTTTTTTATTAAAGATATTGAAGAGGAGGACCCAAAGATCTCATGAAAATAACTTTCAAATACCAAAGCAATCACCTCTTTAACAATGTCAGTGAAATCCATCTCCTCTGAGAACATCCTTTTACAGGGACAGAACTGAGTATTTTGAGAACACAAAGACTCTCCATTCCTTGTGAGGTTATTTCATAACACTTTACACATTTGATAAGAAAATCCTCAAAGCCAGAGGTTCTGTGAGGTGACTGAAGCAATGACCTCAACTCTATTCTTCCCAGCATTCTTATGGGTCAAATGCAAGTGGGAAATTGTACACATTAGCAAAATATCCAATTCAGGAAAAGAACAAGTACCTGAAAACATTCATGATTTGACCTAGAGAAAGTTAAAACTTTGGGGTTCTTAGAGGTACTGATGTATAATTCCAATTATTTTCATATATTTTCCTCTTCAGTTCATTTTTCCCCCTTTTTAGTGGTGTCATATTTTACTACTACTTGATAATGCCTCTGAGTGTATCTATTATTGTGATTGATCTCAAATTGTTTTAAGACAAGACAAATGAATAAATATCATGTAGACTCAATCCTAATTGAATAAGGAGTAAATACCGTGTAATAACCACAGCCAGAGCACAATTAAGCAGATAAGTGTTATAATTTCTTGGTTCTTATGTGTGTTTGTTCGTGTTCAGTGCCGAACATAACCATTCAAAATATTTATACCTGGTGTGACTATAAAAGTATATGTCTGAATCTATTAGCAGAGATAAATGCTTTCCATATTCTCCATGTACTTCTGGGTTTGAGTAAACAATTATAATTTCTCCTGAAATTAAATAATGAGATTTCTTCTCTTTCACTTATGCTCAAGTGCAACCATCCACTTAATTACCTAAAGCAATAATTGGGGTGTCATATATTGAAAGTAAATTTGACAGAGGTAAAATTAATCCAAAGCTAGTACTGAATTTCCCTCTGACAAAGGCTTCTACCTTTCTCTACCTCAACTGTAACTACATTATTTCAAGCTTTTTTCTGAATCATAAAAAGTGTCCCTGAACTGTTTTTTCCTATCTCTGATCTTATTCCCTGACTTCTAGTGCTATACTGCTAAGCAGTTTAGAGTGTTACAAAATACAATTCAATCCCCTGTTAAGAACATGCTGTTTTATGATGAGATGTGCATAACTGTGGGATTTGGTTTTTACTGCAGTTTACACTTTGAACTTCAAAATGTTGTGTGTATTTTCCATGTATCTCACTTTAGACCATATTATGTTCCTGTAAGACCCATTTCATTACCTTCATTCTCTAAAACACGTATCTCTAGTCTAATTTTCCCTTCAAAACACAGCTCAGCATCATTTTCTGCTAGAACACTCCTTTCTTTGAGGAAGTTTAATTCTCTGGTACTATGCCTTGAACTGACTAAAAGGAAATTATCATTCTGTCTTCACTACAAAGTTACCAGCAATTCCAGCCCTGCAGTTACAAAAAGTCTTTAAGCAGAAGGAATAAGATAGATAAATTTGGTAACAGCAGGTCTATATAAGATCTGACCTTTCAGGCTTTAGGTGGACTGAGGAAATATGGATGGATCATGGAAATTTCCATATTATTAAATAACTTTTTGTATAAAAGTGAAATTAGTCACACACTTAAAATGATAAAACTTTCAGCAACTACAAAATTTATTTATTTATTCAGTGAATTGTTTTCTTTTACATCAATAATCATTTATATGTTCAAATTTCACTTATATATAATAGTCAAAATATTATTAACTCTCTATAGAAATGTGGAACTAGTCCTCCAATGTTATTTTAAATCATCTTATGAAATTTTAGTCAACTGTAATTTTTTAAGTACTTTTTCTTTTCTTTTGACATGACAGCAAGCAAAATGTATTTTTTAAAGTACTTTTTTTCTGATTCTATCTCTTAGTTTGAGTTAATAATAGAAACCATTTTATGTCTACCTCAAATGAAAGGATTCAGTTGTTGATTATTGCTAATTTTAAAATCACTGATTGGCTGCTCCTTTTCCAAGAAAATGGTATCTAATCAGAATATTTTACTACTAGTGTCTGATTTCTATTTTTATGCATAGACTTGCTAATAATTTTGGTTATAAAAATCAGCTTTTTCATCATTTTGTTTTGTATAATTCCAAAATGAATATTGAACAGTTTTAGTGTCCAGGATGTGCCTTGTTCATTGGATTGAGCTAAAATATGCAAAAGTAGTTTTGCTTTTTCTTTATGTCTAGTCTCCACCCACTTCAGAGAAACTAGACAGAATAATGAAGGTCTTTTTTCTAATAAAGAAATAGCAATGAACATTGCCATGATGTAACCTAGGTTAGCTCTTCAAAATCAATTATTATTGTGTTATTTTGCCCCCAAGTCTCAAGGAACTAATGATACTGAATAGAATATACTGACAGGCATTTAACACACACACAACAGCTTTAATAGATGGAGAGAAATGAATTCAAATCACAATTGTGAAGCCACTCATTCACTAATGACTTCATTAAAAAAATGTTCTACATACTTGATATATCCAGCAAATGAGTTAGTCAGACAACAAGAATAATTAAAGAAAGACAAAGCTTCTGGCTCTATCTAAATTAATTCTAGTGAGGATGATATTCATTAACCAAATATTAATGTGAATAAACATATTTTAAAACTCTATGAATGCTATGTAGAAAAGGAAGAATGTGTTTTACATACAAATAGATGGTCTTTACATAGTCAAAGCAACAAGGGAAAGTTTCCCTGAGGAAATAATAGTAAGGTAAGAAATTAAAGAGAAAGAGGCCATAAATATAGGGAGAAACACAGTGAATAGTTGGAAATGTCTGTAGTGTTCTGAAGCCTGAAGGAGAAGCCAGCATGTTAGAGAATGGGAAGTAAGGGCTCATGGGTAGGCTTACGAATCATGTTGAATGCTTTTATTTATTTATTTATTTTCTGAGAACAACAGTAAACTTTCATCTGATAATTATAGATTTTTGTCTACCCAGAATCTGTTCCTCATGATTCTGGTGTTTGGCCCCGTTTTTATTTAAGAATCTCTTCTATCAGTCCATAATACTCCATCCCCTCAACTTTGGCACAAGTGAGACTTATGTCACGGCCCTGTAAGTCAATCACAACCACTGAAGCTCAAACTTTTGCCTAAATACCGGGAAAGAAAATTTTTATCATGTCTTCTTAGTTGAATATAAAAAATATATAAGCTTGCACTGTCAAAGCCAACCTGTATATGGAAGTAGGAGAATGAAGCCTGTTGAAAGAGAAAGAGCAAAAAATTGGAAAATAACTGGCTTCTCATTATATTGTTAGATCTCCATTCAAGCTACTTCCAGAATTTTTGAATTTTATTATTTAAATTTGTTTTAAATCATGATTGCTTTGTTCTTTCATTTAGAAAGAAATCTCACATAAAAATGTAAACCTACAAGCAAGAGAGTGGAATGGTAAGATTCAATTTTTGATTTTAATATTTAATTAACAACTAGATGCAATTGGAAAAAGTTATTTTATAGTCAAAACAATTTTCATTCAGAGACTATTATAGTGTTCCAGATAAGATTTACTAGACAAATAAAAAAGTAAATAATAGTGGGAACAAATAAATAAAAACATATGGAAGAAGTAAAATATCCTGGATTTTAAATTCATCGGTCAAGGGCAAAGATTAAAATGAAGAACCCCTAGGTTTGGAACCTATGAAAGTGCATGGAGAGTTATCATTTAATAGGTACAGAATAACAGGCAAAGTATATGTGGACTGTGTTTTGAATTCAGTTTTAGATGTTTTGAATGACCTTAATATTTCCAAGTGGGTTGCTAAGAAAGACCTGAAATGTACAAATTTGTTGTCACTGAAAATAGAAGAAATAAAGTGAGAAACTAGAATGAAAAAAAAATCAGAAAGACCAGATATAGCCTTGAACTACAACCATAAGGACAACAAAGGGAAAATATCCATTGTAACAGAAAAGAAAACGAAAAAAAATGTACCATTGTTGAAAGTTTCCTACATTTGATAGAACAAAGTTGGAAAATCATCTTCTCCTATTTCTTTTTCTTGCTTAAAGAAGGGGCCAAAGTCATCTCCTGAAAGTAAAGAGGTATGGACATTGAAGAGGACAGATAAATTGAAAATAGTTCTTACAGAAAATGAAAAAAGACTTTTATCCAGAGCCACATTTATTTAATGGAAGTCAAGTTTGACTCTTTGTAATTTATACAAGTGGACACAAAATCTATCAATATCCAGAAGGAAAATCTACTATAAAAGTGTATGAATTAGTCTGTGGTTATTGTTTCACAAACCTGTGAATATATTAATGTTAAATTGTGCGCTTTGGATTGATGTATGGAAGGTAAAATATATATGGATAAAGCCATTTAAAACCAAACCAAAGAACCTAGTACAGGTTGTGATAGTAATAATGTGCTCAATAAATCTTTATACATTCAGTGGTGGAGAGCCAACAATTACATCATGGTACATTATAATCATGTTATTTCTAATTTTTTAATATCACAATCTCCTATTATACATTATCATAAGATGTTAAATTTTTGTTTCAAACTGACTCATTTTACATAAAAACATCAGCAGCGCATTTCTTACATAATATCTTTGAGAATATAAAAATAACCTTGGATGCAAAAATAAGTAAGTATACGCTTATACTTTTAGTAGCCCTATATTGGGGGAGGGAGAGAATGACAGGTAGCAAATAAATAAATAAATAAATAAATAAATAAATAAATAAACAAAGCAAAAAAAAAAAACTGAACAGTTTAAGTGATCTTAAACTCAAGAAGACAATATCCCAAATAGGTCAAATATATCAAAATTGGTCACATGTAAAAAAAGAACAATAATAATAGTAAATATATAATACAGTATGGTCAAATTAGACTATATTAGGTCTAAGGCTGCTTCTGAGCTTTGAGTTCCTTTGTAATGAAGTGCAACCTAACAGCACTAAACTGAAAACGTAACTTGGAAGTGTATTTTTCTAAGGAATAGTTGTGTCTCAGCCAATCACAGCAGCTGAGTTCTATCACAGTAGCTAACTGATCTCCTCATTTTCCAATAAGGCAAACTGATTGGCAAACTGTAGTTTTTGTGTACCTCACTTCATTTTCTGTCCATAAATGTTGACAGACCATCACAGAGTGAACTTCTCTGAGGGCTGTCCAATTCCTAAACTCTGCTCAATTAAACTTTATTAAATTTAATTTGACTAATTTTTTTTTTGTTTTTTTGTTTAACAGTGATATAGTACTAAGTTTTTGCACTAGAGAGAATGTGTTGGAGAGCTCAGAGAAAATTTCTGAAGTATCACAATGCTCCATTCGCAGTTATCCAGAACTTGATCTGCCTACCAACTACATTGCCCTGAATATGTGTGTTGATATACTGGGAATCTTTTTGGACATCAAAGCAGAGGTAGTCAAAGTGTTTTACCCACTCTTACTGAGCCATCAAGGTGGCACCCTTGTGGCCAGGTCCTTATCACAAAGGGGACAATGGCTGTGGCGCCGGCCTGGTGAGGATCAGAAGTCACCATGCTGATGGCTGTGTGGAGGGCCCAAAGATGGGTTCAAACCCAGATAGTGACCTGGCCCTAGTCTTTGGCCTACTGGGGAGCCAGAGTATCAGGCTTCCCTCAGACCAGTAGGCCTTCTGCCTCAAAGTCTCCTACAGGCTACTGGTGGATATGCTATCCAAACACCAGCCCAAACAAGACCATGACCCATCCTCTTCCACGCTGCTCAAAGAATACCAGAACATCCCTGGAATTAAGAAAGTTGATAATGTTGTGAAGATTCTTGTTTTTGGAAATGGCCAACCAGAAAGGGAAGCTAAGAATCAAGCAAGAAGAGTTGATGAACACAGTCATGGCAAACCCTGAGGACACCAGATCCCTGGAGGCTCAAATTGTTGCCTTGACCATCAAGATCCACAATTATGAATAACACATGCAGAAACAGGGAAAGGATAAAAGACACAAACGCTATCTACTGATGATCATTGACCAGAGGAAAAAGATGCTCAAAAACCTCCGTAAGAACAATTATGATGTGTTTGAGAAGGCATACAGGGAGGTGGGATCGGGTACACTTTTCCTCTGTCTATTACTAAAATGCTCACTGATGATTTGTGTGCAAGGAGGCTCGGCGCCTTTGGTTTTCCAGGAGGCACAAAAGCTGAAGAAACAAAAAAGGGATTTTAAAATCTGCAGCCAAGCAGTTCCCAAACAAGAAGACCAGGGGAATCTAGATACTCTTCCAAAGCCAGAGCAGAGATACTCAAAGAAACCAATAAAGTCTGTTAAAATTAAAAATAAAAAAGTTTTACCCACTCTTTATTAACTGACTCCTCTTTCCCCCAAATTTGCTTGAGGCTGATGATGTCATGCATGCACAGGTTCATTACTCATATAATGAGGCTTCTGGAGATGCAGAGCAGGTTTCCCAAGCATGTCAATAGAGTGCTGAGATCTAGGAAAGGAGGGTGACTGGGATTTTCACGATAGTTGGTGAGTGGACCTGTGGTGAGGATTATACAAGGGCTTGAACTTGAACATGCATGATTTGAACTTCCTTCCCGAGCCTGAGGAGGGAAAACCTGCATTTCTAACTTTCTTATCAGCTTTCCCTGATGTTGAATGGAAGGCAAGGAAGGAATGTGACTTCAAAGCTGTCAGAAAACATCAAAGAATGGATTCAGGCTCATCGTGATAGCTATTGAATGCATCCACAAATACTTTCCTGTGGTTCCTGAGCTCTCCAGTTAAAGCTGAGAACACAAATAGTTCTTATGATCCTAGGCTCCAGAGGTGGAATGGATCACTCAGTGATGTCAATCATCTTCAGAAAAGGTGCCTTACAATGGGGAAGGGAGACCTTTATAAGAATTTTCAAGGCCCTGTTCCAGCAAAACAGAATGAGGATAATCATCTCTTTGATCTATCAAGGTTTGAATTGTATAGAACTTTACTTTTCTCTGAATATCTTTAAAAAAGTAGGCAAAAGCAGAGGCTTTGATGGGGGGAGAGGCTTCTTGCAGTCTTCAGATGATATTGGTGGAAACATGAGGTTAAAGGAATAATTCTATAAAATGGGCCCACTCTGCTGACCCCCAAGTGCTTTCTTTCCAAGAAGCAATTGACTTGTAGCCCTGACTGGCTTAAGTGGACAGAAAATGTCACCCTACTCAGCAAGCTAGCTTTTATTTGCAAGAGAATTCTGGCCCAAAACCATATCCAAAAGAGAAACCCAAATTACTCTGAATGGGGATATCTTTGTGAACCTTTTCACAGACCAGATTGTGGAACTCAGGGAGATAAGGATAATTCATTCCTTTTAACCACAAAATCTGTAAAAAGTATGGTTAAAAATCTAATTAGAACCAGTCAGCATGGGTCAAGGTGACCTCGAGTTGTCATGGCAGTGGGACTTGAAGGTCTGATGTTATCCTGCTGCTGTCAATCAAAAGTCAAGAAGAAGACCTGGGAAAGACTCTCTGGAAACTTCTCTGGGATCCCCAATGAAACTGGAGTGAAGGGAAGAGACACACTGTCCCTTTACTCTCCAAGAGGTTACAGTCTGTTAAGAGTGTCCCCTTTTCCCTTTCCCTTTCCTTTAATAAACTAATGCCTGTTACTCTGAGGGAGATAACTGAAATCTTTCTGACTCCATCACAAGAATTGGAGTTTGCAGGGGAGGGTCTTTATGCTACCTCAGTTTCTAAGAAGGCCCCAGCCCTGTGACAATATCAGGTCCCCATGTACACCCTGGGAGTTTTATCTCTTCTTCCTTAAATAAATCCTACTCTGTTCATTCTCTTCTTTCATTATTGTTCATGGATTTTTATTCTTCCAATATGCAAAACAAGAACCCAGAAGGAAATTGGTGAGGCTTGCAGCTGCCCAGACCCCATCAGCCAACAGAAGCAGATAATTTAGTTTCATCTCAAAACTCAAGTTTCAGCTTTACCTTTCTCATTCAATTTTTGTAGTACATAGAGTTGTTTTTAAGAAAAGGTCTCAGTAACTTGGTTTGTGTAAGTAGCTTTAAGAGAAAAATGGTCAAAACAATAGTATTTTCTATGTCTAGGGGGAAATTTATTCTGTTAGCTGACTTGATAGTTGTCTTACAAATTATTCCCAAAATCATCAATAGAAATATTTTTTTAGAGGAAAATAGGCATTCAAAATGAAGTAAATTTCAAAAAATGCATATAGATTTATTGTATGCATTTTGATAGTTTTCCCAAAACATTTAACCAGGATGGCTCCTTACAACTTAGCTTAACTTTAATTGTACCGAATGCTGGTACATATTTTATAACCTCACAGAAGCAGAACTCACCCTCTAGGGTTTTCACAGGAAATGTTTGAAATGATGACTATAGTAGACAGGATATGTCTTGAGCATTCGTGCGCCCTCCTCCAGTTGGAACAGTTTCCAAAGTCCTTTGGAGACATGAGTAGAGTCAGGTTCATAGCATAAAATGTAGTATAGGCCAAACATAATTTTATCCTACTGAACATTGCTGCATTGAATCAATAATACTGACTTTTGGTACTGTTGAAGGAAAATATGATTCATAGTGGCTTTATTTTGCTGTTGATGAAATGTTAAAAAGAAAACAGAAAAGCAATTGTTTAATCCAGTTAGCTACCTAGGAGAAGCCAACCAGAAATAAAAGGCCCTATTTTGAGGAATCTTCCAATCTACAAGATTAGTGATAGCGCTCTGATCACACTGTACCTAATGTTTTCTGCTCTTCAATTAAGGAAGCCAGGAAAGTTCTTTATCAATAGAAGTTTTTGTTTTTGTTTTTGTTTTGCATCAGGGATTGAACCCATGGTGGGGAGTGGGGGTTTAAACACTGAGCTGAATCCCCAACACTTTTTTTTTTTTAGAGACAGTGTATTACTAAGTTGCTTAGGGCTTCCTAAGTTGCTAAAAATGGCCTTTTTCTGACTTAGAAGTTATTCTATTAATGTGTTTTTCTCTCACACTACCCTAAATTCCACATACCACATAAAGATTTTATTAACAAAATATTTAATTTTTTTCATCATTATAACTCCTATGGATTTTAATTTTATTTCCTTTATGTATTAATTACTTCTAAATGCTGATTTAGTTGTGAAAACAATAAAAGCATAAGCATTCCAAATTAATTATCACTTTTAATAAAGCTTTATAGAAAGATTTTATAAAAAATATGCTAAAGTTGTCAAATGAATTTTTCCCTCACAGTAGTTTTGGCGCACAGAGGAAACAATACGTATTTATTTGTTATATTATTGTATTCATTAACGTCATGAATGCTAAATTCATGTTTTCTTTAAGCTTTATAAGTTCATCCTCCAAATTTTATATTTACATTTTATAATTTAAGTTATAAGAAATAAAAAATAATAATGTTATAGTGGTGTTAAATATTACTTAAAATTCAAATTGAAGAGATTAAACTTTAAATATTTGATTCCATTTATATAGTTAATTATATTCTGGAATATCTGAAGCTGTATTTGTATAATAATTAAAAAATAAATAAATAAATTTCATTTCTTAGTCATTATCAATGCAATTATTAATCAGCAAAATTTTCTTAGCCATTTATTAGTTTTATAAATTAGTAATATATAGAAATTCAAACTCTAGTAAACATTTGATACATTAAAATTAATATTTGCTGTATTCTTTTAAACTTTCAAATGAAATTATGCCTAAGAGGGCCTATAAATTTTTTTATTGTGGTCAAAAGGTCGAATGTTAAACAATAATATCACAGATATTTAAAACCATAAAAACACTTATTGTTCCAGAGATCAAAAAAATTAATTGACATAAACAAATTAAAATCATGCAGCAATTCTAAATCTATTTAAATTTGGAAAGATGTTTGGTTTATAGGAAAAGAGTTTTTTGTTTTTGTTTGTTTCACTTTCATTTCATTCCCATTGAAATTATAGGTATGTTCTAACCTCCATTGAATTTCTTTTTTCTAGAGCAAGGATTTGAAAACAGGCACATGACTTAAATCCAGTTTGCCTCATATTTTATTTGCTATTCACAAGTTAAGAATGGTTTCAAATGTTTAAGTGACTGGGATAAAAAAGGGAAAGAAAAATATTTGTGACATAAAGTCATACAAAATTCAAATTTTAGAACCAATAAATAAAGTTTATTAGAACATCTATTCATGCTCTATTGCTGACAAGAGTTAACAGCAGAATTCAGTAAATGCAACAGGGACTGAATGGTCTGCAAAGATGAAAACATTGGCTACTTGGCTCTTTCCAGAATGTATGCTGACCATTGGCCTCCTAATCACAAATCTGAATTTAGTATTAGAATCCAAGAGTTACAAATCCCTACCATTCTTCTTAAGAATATATATATATATATATATATATATATATATATATATATATATATAAATAAATAAAGAGAAACACCAAATATTTGCAGGTCATTGACTAGGTGGAGTTTGTTGATTTTACATCACTCCAAGCCTTCTTTATGAAGAGCTTTACTTTTCTAAAAGCCCAACTTGAATTTATAAAGGAGGGGAAGGGGGCTGAAATTTCCATTCAGGCACTTTCACACCTATAGATGTTGTATATACTGGTTGAATTTCTTACCTACCATACCCTTCAGACCATGCCCTTATTAAAAAGACCTGGGGGGGGACTTGTTTGTCCTTTTCATCACCTTAGGACACAGTAAATCTGTCTGAGCCTCATTAGATCCTGAAACAGTTTTGATCTTTAATCTTAGATTTCCCAGGCTCCATAACTGAAAGAAATATCTGTTGGTTATAAATTTGTTTGTGAATGTGTGTGTATGTATATGTATGTGTATGTATGTGTGTGTGTGTGTGTGTGTGTGTGTGTGTGTGTATATATATATATATATATATATATATATATGTTTCATGTGTATATATATCTTTTTGTGTATATATATATATATATATATATCTTTTATACATATATGTGTCTTTTGTATGTATATGTATATCATGTATATATACATGATATATATATATATATTTTATTATATATACATATATACATGATATATGTATATATAATAAAAGATATATTATATATTATATAAAAGATATATAATATATCTTTTATTTAATATATAAAAGGAATCATATAGTGTGTGACCTTATGTCTCTGGCTCCTTTCACTTGGCAATTTTTCAGGTATATATAAGTTGAAGTATCAGTACTTTGTTTCCACTTATTTCTCAAAAATATTCCATTATTTGTGGAAAGCATCATTTGTTTATTCATTCATATATTGATGGACATTTGGGTTGTTGCCGCTAATTAGATATTTTGATTAATGCTATTATAGACATTCATGTGAAAGTTTCTGCATGGATATATGCTTCTAATTATCTTAGTACATATCTAGAAGTGGAGTTGCCCAGTTATATAATAATACTATGTTTAAATTCTGAGGAAAATACTCTTTTCTACAAAGGTTTCCCATTTTACATTTCCAGCAACCAAGTACAAGGACTCATATTTCTCCACTTAATCATCAACATTCATTAATTTTCTATTTTTTTTTTTGCTTAAAGATATTCTAGTAGGTATGAAGTATTATCTCATTGTGGTTATTTCACTTATTTATTTACATTTTATGTGGTGCTGAGATTTGGACCCAGTGTTTCACACATGCCAGGCAAACGCTGTATCACTGAGCCACAAGCCCAGCTCTCAATGTGGTTTTGATCTATATTTCTTTCTTTTTTTTTATTATGCCATGTGTTGCTTTATTTTCTAATAATTTATACATATGTAGGCACATGTATTTTTTGATAATTCCCAGTCATATATGTACACACATACATTCTCCATCTTAATAAATTACCTGTAATATGACATATCATCAATAATTTCAATATTGAGCATTCTGTGTTTCAATTCTCCTTTGGGTGGATGGGGAGTACCTGGAATTGAACTCAGGAGCACTTGACAACTGGGCCCAATCCCAAGCCCTATTTTGTATTTTATTTAGAGATACTGACTTGCTTAGAGGCTTGCTTTTGCTGAGAATGGCTTTGAACTCGCTATCCTCCTGCCTCAGCTTCCCAATCTCCTTTGATTACAGGCATGTGCCTCCATGCTGGGTTTGTATTTTAATTCTTTTTATAAATGTATTTTTTATTCTGATTTGTTATATATGACAGTGGAATGCATTATAATCTATATTACACATATAGAGCCTATTTTTTCATATAGCTGGTTGTATACAAAGTTCACATGATTTGTGTCTTCATACATGTACTTAGAGTATTGGTGTCTGTCTCATTCCATCATCTTTTCTAATCCCCATGATCTATCCCTTCACCTCCCACCCCTTTGCCCTATCTTCATTTACCCTAATTCTCCCATGCTTTCCCTCCCAACCCCACTATGAATCAGCCTCCTTACATCAGAGAAAACATTTGGCCTTTAGTTTTTTGGGATTAGCTAACTTCACCTAGCATTATATTCTGCAGCTCCATCCATTTACCTGCAAATGCCATGATTTTATTCTCTTTTATTGCTGAGTAACATTCCATTGTGTATATATAACACATTTTCTTTATACATTCATTTATTAAAGGGTATTTAGGTTGTTTCCACAGTTTAGCTATTGTGAATTATGTTGCTATAAACATTGATGTGGCTGTTTCCCTGTAGTATGCTGTTTTTAAGTCCTTTGGGAATAGACCATGGAGTGGGATAGCTGGGTCAAGTGGTGGTTCCATTCCAAGATTTCCAATATATCTCTATACTGCTTTCCAGATTGGTTGCACCAATTTGCAGTCCCACCATCAATGTATGAGTGTACCATTTTCCCTATTCTCACTAACACTTATTGTTGTTTGTATTCTTGAGGGCTACCATTTTGACTGGAGTGAGATGAAATTTTAGAGTAGTTTTGATTTGCATTTCTCTAATTGCTAGGGATATTAAACATGTTTTAATATAGTTGTGGATTAATTGTATATCACCTTGTAAGAAGTGTCTGTTCAATTTGTTGGCCCATTTATTGATTGGGTTATTTATTTATTTTGGTGTTTAGCTTTTTGAGTTCTTTTTATACACTAGAGATTAGTGCTCTATCTGATGTGCAAGTGTAAAAATTTACTCCCAAGGTGTAGGCTCTCTTTTCACTTCACTGATTGTTTTTCTGAGAACAAGCTCTTTAGTTTGAATCCAATCCATTTATTGATTCTTGATTTTAATCCTTGCATTATACAAGTCTCCTAAAGAAAGTTCCGGCCTAATCTGACATGATAAAGATTTGGGCCTGCTTTATTCTATTATATGCAGGGTCTCTGGTTTAATTCCTAGGTTCTTGATCCACTTTGAGTTGAGTTTTGTGCATGGTGAGAGATAGGGGTTTAATTTCATTTTGTGGCATATGAATTTCCAGTTTTCCCAGCACCATTTGTTGAAGAGGCTGACTTTTCTCCAATGTATGTTTTTGGTGTCTTTGTCTAATATAATTTTAAAGATTTGGGCTATTCTCTCTGTACTCTGTTCTGTACCATTGGTCTACTAGTCTTTTTTGGTGCCAAAACCATGCTGTTTTTGTTATTACTGCTCTGTAGTATAGGTTAAGCTCTGGTATAGTGATGCAATCCGCTAATCTTCTTGCTAAGGATGCTTTAAGTATTCTGGGTCTCTTATTTTTCCAGATGAATTTCAAGACTGTTTTTTCTATTTCTATGGGGAATGTCATTGGGCTATTGTAAATGGGTAGTTTTTCTCATTTCTGTTTCAGAGGATTTGTCACTGATATACAGAAAAACCTTTAAATTATTGGTGTTGATTTTGTACCCTGCTACTTTCCTGAATTTATTTACTAGTTATAGAAGATATCTGGTGGAATTTTTCTAGGTCTTCTACTGTATAGAATCATATTGTCAGCAAATAGTGCTAATTTGAGTGTTTCTTTACCTATCCATGTACCTTTAATTTCTTTCATTTGTATAATTGCTCTGGCCAGTGTTTCAAGAACTATGTTATATAGAAGTGGTGAAAGAGGACATCCCTGTCTTGTTACAGTTTTAGAGGGAAGGGTTTCAGTTTTTCTCCATTTAGAATGATGTTGACCTGGGGCTTAGCATAAATAAATTTTATGATGTTGAGATATGTTCTTGTTATCCCTAGTTTTTCTAGTGTTTTGAACATGAAGTGGTGCTGTATTTTGTCAAATGCTTTTTCTGCATCTATTTAGATGATCATATGGTTCTTATCTTTAAGTCTATTGATGTGATAAATTATCTTGTTGATATGTTTTTGTACTTGACTTGCTAGAATTTTATTGAGAATTTTTGCATCTTTATTCATTAAAGTTATTGGTCTGAAGTTTTCTTTTTTTGATGTGTCTTTGCTTGGTTTTGGAATCAGAGTGATATTGGCCCCATAGAATGTGTTTAGAAGTACTCCCTCTTTTTCTATTTCATGAAATAATTTGTAGAGTCAAAGCATTAGTTTTTTCTTTTTATTTACTTTGCTGTATCATACATAGATGGGATGTAATTTCTCATTTTTCTGATTATACATTTTGTAGAATCACATTGGTCATACAGTCACATACATACATACAGTAATAATGTCTGCTATCTTTTTTATCACTACATCTCCTGCCTTCCCCTCCTTTCACTTCCCTCTATCTAATCTAACACTATTTTTTGCATTACAATTCTTAATACACATATATACCACAATTTTTGTATCTCTGTTTGTATATAAAGTATGTTGACACCCAATTCAAGTCTTCATACATGTACTTTGTATAATGATGTCCATCACATTCTTTATAGGTATTGTAGAACTCAGCTGTGTATCCATCCAGTCCTGGGATTTTCTAGGTTGGTAGGCTTCTGATCGCCTCTTCTATTTTATTGCTTGGAATTGGTCTGTTTAAATTGTGTGCATAATCCTGATTCAATTTGGGTAAATTATATAACTCTAGAAATTTGTCAATTCCTTCACTATTTTCTATTTTATTGTAGTACTAGTTTTCAAAATAATTTCTAATTATCTTCTGTATTTCTGTTTTGATATGTCCTTTTTCATCACATATTTTAGTAATTTGAGTTTTCTCTCTCCTTCTCTTTGTTAGCATGGCTAAGGGTTTGTCAATTTTATTATTTTTTCAAAGAACAAATTTTTTGTTTTGTCAATTTTTTCAATTTTTTTAAATTTCATTGAGTTCACCCCTGATTTTAATTATTTCCCGTCTTCTACTGTTTTGGGTGTTGGTTCTTTTTCTAGAGCTTTGTGGTATAATGTTAGGTCATTTATTTGTTGACTTTTTCTTCTTTGAAGGAATGACATTCATGCAATGAATATTCCTCTTAGAACTGCCTTCATAGTGTCCCAGAGATTTTGATATGTTGTATCATTCTTCTCATTTACCTCAAAGAATTTTTAATCTCCTTCTTGATGTCTTTTGCTACCCATTGTTTATTCAATAGCATATTATTTAGCCTCCAGGTTTTGGAATAGTTTATATTTTTTATTTTATCATTGATTTCTCATTTCATTACATTATGATCTGATAAAATGCAGGGCAGTATTTCTACTATTTTGTATTTGGTAACAGTTGCTTTCTGGCATAAATTATGGTCTGTTTTAGAGAAGGATCCATGTGCTCCTGAGAAGAAAGTGTATTCGTTCACTGAAAGATGATATGTCATATGTCAGTTAACTCTAAGTTATTGATTGTATTATTGAATTCTATAGTTCCTTTGTTTAATTTTTGTTTTAAAGATCTATCCATGGGTGAAAGAGGTGTGTTAAAATCACCCAAAATTATTGTGTTGTGTCAATTTGACTCACGAACTTGAGGAGAATTTGTTTAATGAACATAGTTATTCCTTTTGTTTGGGACATATATATTTTAAATTGTTATGTCTTATTGGTATATGGTTTCCTTTGCAGTTTAAAATGTACTTTTTGATTATCTTTAGCTTGAAGTCTACTTTATTTGATATGAGTATGGAAATTCTGCTTGGTTGTGCCGTCCATGTGAGTGGTACGCTTTTTCCCAACCTTTCACCTTCAGTCTATGAATGTCTTTTCCTATGAGATGAGTCTCCTGGAGGCAGAATATTGTTGGTTCTTTTTATTTTTTTTCATCCAATTTTCTTACCTATATATTTTGATTGGTGAGATTAGTCCATTAACATTCAGGGTTATTATTGAGACATCATTTGTATTCCCAGCCATTTTTGTTTACTATGGTATTTAACTTGACTTTATTCCTTTGATTAGGTTTTCCTTCAGTGTAATATCTCCCTTTGCTGATTTTCATTGTTGTTTTCTATTTTCCCTCCATGGAATATTTTCACAAGGATGTTCTGCAGTGTAGACTTTCAAGTTGTAATTTTTTTTAACTTTTGTTTAATGTAGAAGGTTTTTATTTCATCATTGAATCTAAAGCTTAATTTTCTGGATGTAAGATTCTTGGTTGGTGTTCATTTTCTTTCAGAGCTTGATATGTGATATTGTTCCAGGATCTTCTAGCTTTCAGAGTCTGTGTTGAAAAATCTGCACATAATCTAATTGTTTTCCCCCTATATGCAATCTGATTCCTTTCTCTCATGGTTTTTAATCTTCTCTCATTATTCTGTATGTTAGGCATGTTCATTATAATGTGCCTTGGTGTGGATCTGTTGTGATTTTGTACATTTGCCATCCTGTAAGCCTCTTGAATTTGGTTTTCCAAAAGGTGTAGGATGATATGCTGAGGAGGTAGGAGGTGAGGATATAGAGTTACTATATCTTAGGAAGTATGAAAGAGAAATCTAAAGAAGAGATTAATAGCAGGAGAAAAGAGAGAAAGTAATTTTGGGTAGACAAGTAATTGGGAAGACAGTAGAGAACAGAAAACAAACACAGCTTTATATTAAGAAAAATTAAAAATGTTAAAATAGTAAAAACTGGAAGGAAAAAAAGGTACAACACAACTGTAATCTACTATTCAGATGTCCTAGTCCTTAAAATCCTAACTCATGCAAAGTACTTAGTTTCACATATGTTGGGGATGTGAGGGCCAGAAAAGAGAGGGAGGAGAAAAAAAAATCTCAAAGGAAGAAAGAAGATTGTCTTGGTTGGAGATCAGTATCTTTCCTGCTTTCCTTCTAATCCAATAGGTGGTGTCATCTGTTGTTAGCTGGTGTCTCTGCCCTCAGTGTGGTGAAGGTAACCAGGGTGGGGGTGTTGGTCTTGGATGGGGGGCACCTGGAAGTGGGATGTGGCACCTTTAGTCCCCAAAAGGAGACTGCACTTCAAGGATCTCTTTTTGGGCCCGCTCGTATGATGTGAGCGCCTGGTCTTATTTCCTTATCTCGCCTGAAGACATCCCAGTTTCTGGTCTCCCTGTTAGTCTCTAAGTTGTATCACACTCACCCTCTACCTTACTGCTTCCTAATAAGATATCTTTCTCTCCAGGGCTCCTGAGTATGGCACTTTGGGCATGTAATGCACAGGCCCCCGTGAGAGTTGTTTTATTTTGGGCACTCACTATACTGCGTTAGTGGCTGCTGGGGAAAGGATATAGTTAGAAACTGGGTAACTGGCCAGCCGAAGTTCCAAACTTAGAATTGCTCCCACTACAGATAGTGATGAAGGTGACCCAAGATGGAGACAGCTGCTTTCAGAGATGGGGTGATGGGGTGGGTGGGGGCATTGGACCATGAGTTAGAGACAGGCTTTGTGGCATGCAATGTGTGGCTGTTGGCTGACTTCAGAGCCTGTGTGAAGTTCCCAGGTGCAAGCAGGCTACCACTATAAGGGACTGTCTACATTACTGCAAAGTCCCAAGATGGAGGGGCTTGGGGAAGCCCCACATTGGTAGATGGGGGTCCACTTGGGAGTGGTGGCAGGAGTTCCTTCACGTGAGTAGCTGCCAGGTGTTGTACGTGGGAGTGGCCTCCAGGATTTCTGCTCAGGTGGATGGCTGAAAGTTCTGCCCAGGTGCCGATGTCAATGCTGATGGTCCCTCTCAAAACCTGGTAGTCCCTTGTGGGCATGTAGTTGGGAGACCTACTCTGACACTGGGGCCTGGATCCCTGCAAAGGCATGGTGGCCATGATTCCTGCATTGAAGCAGGAATATTGCTCACAGAGAAGCAGTATTATTACTACTTGAATCTCAGGTCACAGAGTGGCCTGCCATCTTGGATCTCTGATCTGTATTCCTTTAATAACAAGTACCTATGAACATCTTCTCATGCACTTATTGCCATTAATTTTATCTTTCTTATCTTGGATAGGTATGTCTACACACAATTTTGAATATTTTTAAATTAGGTGTTTGTGTTTTTGTTGTTGAGTCTGAAGAATTCCTTATATTTTCCATTAATTCTTAATCAATTACATGATTTACAAATATTTCCTCCTATCTTGTAAGATGTCTTTACACATTCTTGATAATGTTGTTTGATATTCAAAAGTTTTTTTTTTTTTCTTATTTGTGTCATCCAGTTAGTCTCCATTTTATTTTGTTACCCATGCTTTGGGTGTCAAATCAAATAAACCTTTGCCAAATCTGAGGAAAGACTTTCTTCTTTGTATTTAAATATCAGTCGTGCAGTTTTTTTAGATATTTAGACTATCCATTTTGAGTTTGTGGATATAGTAAAGTAAGGAATCTGTGACGTTCAACTTCATGTATTAATTAGTTAAGATACAATGAGCACTTGTTTGGTCAAACATTATTCTCAATTTTCATGTAAAGGTATGTTTTAGGTATGATTCACATATACAATTGGTAGACTTTAGAACACATTACCCTCATTATATGGCTGAGTCTCCATCAATCAGTTGAAGACCTTAAACCAAAGACTGCCTTTCCTGCAAACAAAGAAAGTTTCTGCTTTAAGACTGCAGCATAGAAAATGACTTTTTAGTCTGCTGACATGCCCAGTCAATTTAGTGGATTTCAGACTTAAGACTGAAACATTAGCTCTTACTTGAACTTCCAATAATTAGGATTACCATACCTCTAGCCCTACAGTTGTGTACGTCTTTTGCATGTGATTTTTCCAGGATGCTGATATTGAATAAATATTCAGCTTTCCCCCAATTGTAACAGTTAAAAGTGTTCACATCCAGCTTCTTCCAATCCTAGCTTGGGATCCTGCACAAAATATTTGACTTCTTTTATCTCAGTTTTATCTTCTGTAAAAATCGACATTCTATACATGTGATATTTGGGGGTTTAAATGAATATTTACAAATTGATTATTATAATTCCTGCCCCAAAGTAAATGGCAAATAAATTTTAAAGAAAATACATTCCACTTCCCCACTAAAAAAGAATAAGAGAATTTCTAGAATTAATTAATAGTCAGTTCTTCATATAATGTAGTTACTAAATTATGTATATCCATTTCTTTTTGAGAAAGGAAAGCCTATTTGCACATATGTGAAGAAATATAAATACATAGATGAAAATATATAAGTAAAAACCTGTTTTAATGAAAAAATATTTAGGCTTGGAGCAAATATGCATATATATATATATATATATATATATATATATATATATACACACACGCACACATGCATACTCATAACAGTGGTCCACTTTATGCTTTGGATATAGCCCTTGTTGCTCTGCCACTGAAACTTATTTTTAAAATCAATGTGTTTTATTCTCTTTCTCATCCTCTCTCCCTTCCCCTAGAATGAAACCCACTTGATATATTTGTATGGGATTTGCCAAAATTTTATTGAGAATTTTTTTTTAATCTATGTTCATCAGGGATATTGGTCTGAAGTTTTTTTTTCTTGATGTATCTTTGTCTGGTTTTGGTATCAGGGTGATATTAGTCTCATAGAATGAGTTTAGAAGGGTTTCCTCCTTTTCTATTTCACAGAATAATTTATGTAATCTCTCTCTTATTAGCTCTGTTAACTGGTTCAGTATCTCTACCTTGCAAAAAACACCCTAATTTTGAATTAAAAAGATGTATAATTTATCTTTACATAGGAAAGTATAACTATTAAATATTTTTCAATATTTAAGTAACAGAATTACCTCTTTCATATAGGAATAAAATGGCTTCCAATATCACTTATCTAGTTTTCTTGTCTCATTTTAATACATTCAAATAATAAAAGATCCATTTACAAGGAGTAAAAATAGCAAGAAAATAGTTCTTAATTGTTGTCAAAATTGATGTATGTCTATGTAATTTCATAACAATAGTATTAGCATACTACTAAAATTCCTATTTGCGCTAATGAAAATTAATGGAAGAAAAATGACTGCCTCTTAATTCTATCAAGATTGGGATAAAGAGTACAATTGACTTTGTTGAAAAATAAGTAATACAAGGTACCCACAGATTAAATGTAGAAGCCTAACAAAAGTAACCAACAAAATCCCTCAAAATACAAATACTATAAATGATACAAACAGTAATATCAGAAATATTATTAATTTTATAGCTGATTTGATACCACAGGAAGAAAAATATCTAAGTGCAAGAAACATTGAGTGAATCAGTCTGTAATGGCATATAGGCTGCACTGTGGCAGCACTGGAGAAGGACACAGAAACAAACTTAAAGACTTGAATGTGATGGACATTATTATCCAAATTACATGTATAAAGACACAAATTGGTGTGAATATACTTTGTATAGAATCAGAAATATGAAAAATTGTGCTCTATATGTGTAATAAGAATTGTAATGCATTTCGCTGTCATACATAAATAAAAAAGTAAAGACTTGGACTTTGAATATAATGTGTGTTAGACTCCTTCAGTTACTATAAAAATTTTTTTCTATAATCTAGGTGGATGAAACTAGTTATTTTTCTCACATTTTTTCAGCCTAGAAGTCTAAGATCAATGTCCCCTCTGGGTTAGTTTCTGATGAGATCTCTGTAAAGTAAATACATAAATATATAAATAAGTAAAAAAATTCAGTGATACCCATTAAAAAAAGAATAAGACCAACTTTAATCAGGACCATCATGATAAGGATGGGATCACTGCAATGAGAATTTGCAGCATGGGAGACAGATTGGGGTCAATTTCAAACACAGTATGGCCAAATGGAAATTAATTACCAAGGTGCATGCTTGTATTAATTAAATAGAAAATTACTAGGAGAAAACATTGGGAGTAAAGGTAATTCTGACTAAACCAAGTCTTTTTCTTTTCTTTTTTAAAATTTATTTCTTACATACATCACAATAGTGGAGTGCATTAGATTCATAATTATCCATTCACAGCACAATTTTTGGTAACTCTGTATATATAAAGTATGTTCACACCAAATCATGCCGTTATACATGAGCTCTCTTAAAACCAAGTCTTTTTAAAGACAGGCCCTGGTGATGTGACATCACCTGGTGGGTGGTGAAGGATAAAGATACTGATTAAATCTCAAAAGTGATCAGATACTGGGAGATTCTTGATAAATATATTTACTAGGGTTCTTGATAAAAACTGATTTTGCAAGTATTTTGTAATAGGCAGGTCTAGGGGAAGATTTAAGAGACCAACTATAGGTTGTTAAAGAATCTTTGTCACCTTCTTCCTGACTTGTTTTTCAGGTATTCTTTGGTGGCTTTTCATCTGTTCAAGTGGTTGGGGGCAGGTATGCTCATGTGTGTCCTTTTACAAGGATATCAATTCTATTAGATTAGGTTCCCACCCTTATAACCAACATCGTGATTACTTCTTTAAAATCAACATCTGCAAATGCAGTTCAACTGGGAGTAAGAGTTTCTATTAACCTTCTATAAAATTTTTTCTTCTACTGACCTCACTTATCATCAGCTTATTAATATGATAGTTTTACCTTTTATTCTCTTTAGCTGCATATACATTTACAATAAAAACAGTACTATATTCTCTGATTTTTAGCTCAATTTAAAATACCTGTTGATCTTATTCAGTCTTCCTGACTAGGTAAGTTTTGGCTTAATCTGTATTTATCTCAATTGTTTTTGGATATTTGAGCATTCCTTTTTGTTTTTAACATTAACTATTGAAAAGACTGTGGCATGTCCTCTTTTGTAAGAAAATTTCTATTTTCTTTATTAATTCTAGATATGGGAGGCATTCTTTTTTAAAAAAGAGATATAAATTATGCCTTGGAGTTTTATCTAAGATTTTGGCATCACATTTGAGTTTTGTTCTCCTAATAACTAACAAACTAGATGAGTCCACCACCAAGAAAAATACTATTGGCTTTTATGACTTCTCAAATTATATGTATAGTGATTCTTTAATATTAAAATTTAAGAGAATTAGGAAAAGGTTCTAGGAAGGTTGACAATGCTTATCTTGTATAGTTAGGAAGTCATTTGACTTAATCAATATACCAATGTGTGTCTTTGGGATAATCTATTTTTTACACAAAAAATGTATTTCTCATGACAAGTTGAGAATCTGGGGAACTCATGTGGTATTTGTTGCAAATGTTCCAACTTCTTAGCAAATGATTTCTCTCTGTTACACTCTTGTGACCTGATATGTCCCTATTTATTTTAAATTTTGTTTGTCTCTAATTACTCCCATTATTACTACTCAAAGCTATAATTGTACAATTATCCTAAGATATATACATATTTTAAGTGAGCAGCCTAAAATAGGTTTGGATTCCTTACAAGTCAAAAAACTGATCTTTTTGATATAACCATTTTGAAGGAAAGAAAAAATGGGGAACCCAATTCATTATGTAAAATATTCCCTTATTGCATATGAACTTTGGACTTTCCCTTTGTTATAAAGTTCCATTTGCCAAGAAATAAAATGTGAATACTAAAATATTTACCCATACGTGTTATGTTTCCAAAGAAGAGCCCTTTGCTCAATATTTAGTCATGATTTATTTATAGTACTTTATATTCCATTCAATGGGAGTTTCTAGAGTATTACCAAAATGTGACAATCCTATATCTTAGTGTTCCTATAAAATTGTCAGTTACTAAAACATGGTCTGTCGAGATAAATAATTACAACTTTTCTCTTTCCCGTTGGCAAGATTCTCTGCCTTACAGCATCTGACACATACTATAGTCTTTACTGAAATTGAATGCACCATAATGTACCCATAAACCTATAAATTCACAATTTATTCTCTGTGTTATTATGTTGCCAATAGTATATATCGTAGGGGAAATTTTAAAATTATTTATTATAAACTTCAGTAAGAGAAATGAAACTATTTTTTCTGTTAACATTTTTATTATTCTTAAATACCAGTAGAAAAAAAAAAGATCTTGATAAACAAGAGAACCATTGACAATATTTAGCCTCCAGACATGACAAGAAGCAATCATTTTCTTTAGTGTATTTTTCAGTCACTGATCACATTCTAAGTTAAAATAAATATTTCCATTGCAACTATTTCTTTTTCTAGAATAATCCATTTTATAGGAAGACATGATTTCATATTTTTCTTCAACATATTTATTTCTATAATTTTCAATCATGCATTTTATATTATTGTCAAAATTGGGAATTATCCTTGTACACATGACATAAATCTACTCACATGGGAATAACTGATACAAAAATTAAATTTAGCCCTTTGAAGACAACAAATTAAAATAATTTGTGGTCTTTATTTTGGGGAAAATACTTGTATTTGTGTTTTACTGCAGGGTCTTTTAAGTCACACAGACCTGAAATTGGATGGCTATTGAAGACATTAAATTCACATTTTAAACCTCTCTTCCATTATATATTAAATAGGTATTGTGATATTTCTGTTTCAGAGCTATTGAAGGGATAAAGTGAGACTATACATGTGCACACATTTACACACATACTCACACTGTTTTTGTCATAAATGGTCCCACAATAAAGGCTAAAGGAATATTATGAATCTTATTATCAACTTTTTAAACTAATAAGTAATTTTACTTAAGGATAAAAATATAACTTTTGATTATTTACACTAAAATTTATATATAAAGTTAATATTTTTGCCAATTGATTATTAACAATATCAAGCAAAATACATTAACACTAGAGCAAATTGGATATGAAAGTATTTACATTTGCTTTAATATCTATACTAAATATGAAAATGATGCTGACAGAGGGCATATATATTTTTCATGCATATTGTAATTTAATTTTTTGCACCTTCTGAAGATATTACCAGATATGAACTTGGTAAAATTTCTCCTTTGCCCACCTTCAGCATAGAGGCTAGAATAATCATTTCATCAATGGTCTTTGTAACTTGAAATGAAATTGTACCAGTTATAACAATGAGATGCTAAGTATAAATACACTGTGGAACTCCTGGGAAATATTTTGCATTTCTCTCTATGATAAATCCCTACCTCCTGCCTTAGAGCTGAGTAATTGATCTCATGACAATGACAACCCTCACCAGTAAAAGTTTCTAACACCACTTGCCTTGTTATATATTTAACTCTAATATATTAAACCCATTGGTTTTTCCACCATCGGCAACCGCAAAGTATTACTAATTGCTGCATTGTGCAAGTAAAGGGCTTGCTTCACCATTAAATAACCCATGGAATTATAGATTTGAACAGCCATGTGGAAATTTAAAGTTCACCCAATCAAATATGCATTTTGTCCCTGTGTACTAGGAAAATAATGAAAGTCAAGGTTGTTGACTGAGATTAATTACCTCATTACTATCAAACTAATACAGCATATTCTGTTAGATTTCTGTAAACCTTGATTCATCCAATAATATCAGCTCCCCTTCCTCATATTACTGTATGATAAAATGTTCAATATGCACGTTCAAAAGATAAATATTCTATGTATGCAATTTGGAAAGGATCCTCTGGCCAAATATGTTTTGTTTAAAATAAAATGAAATTAAAATAATTCCCACATTATTCATTCTGTATTTTAGATATGACAATAAGATAGAGTAGAAATCCAAATTTTATTATATTTAATAGGCTTAGATGAAGCATTATATCTCCAGAAACAGGAAATATGATTATGAGAGCAATAATCTTAACAAATGATGTGTAATGAATGAGATAAACCACTAGAATTGTAATTCAGCCTTCATAATTGTTTGTAAATGCATGGATAAGGAGTTGGCTACATGTAAGTAAAATCAATATTATGGGTACAATATTAATTGAAGCAACCATGTGTTTAAAATCAGAGAATTAGTTATGTGCTATTATTTCTAGGACTATTTCCAGAATTTCCCTATTTTTGGTGATATTGACAGTCTTGAGGATTCTTGGTCAGATATTTTGTGGAATGTCTTATTGTGATCATATAATGTTTTCCTTATGATGTGGTTTTGGTAAGAAGACCACAGAGGGACAGTACTACCATTATCACATCATATTCAAAGTATCCACATGACTTGTCACTGTTGATGATTGCCTGGCTGATATAGGTTTTTTCAGCATATATTTATTCTATCTCATTTCAGTACTAGACTCTTTAGAAAAAAAAAGGTGTTTTGTATAAATCATACAAAAGAATTGGGAATTATATGTGCCACTTTTTAAAGAGTTATTTAAAAAATATCTGTAATTATTTTGCATAGGAGATATATCACCTCCTCTCATATTTATTTATTTGATTTTATCTGCATAGGTGAATGCATATGTAATTTATGTTTTGGGTACTAATGCAATATTACTTATGTTGCTGACCAAATTTTTCTCACTTTGACTATTTTCAGCTCTCCTAGATCATTCCTGAGACCATTCTGCATGTTTTTAGCACTTTTTTGATTTCAGGGTATACTAGATATTCTGAGCTCATTTTGTATATTTCCTGCCTCTGTGCTAAATCAGCTATTTCAACAAAGGTTTTTGTTTGTTTGTTTTTAATAGAGAATGGTAGCCACCAAGAACTGTGCTAGGTATGTTTATTATATAAGAGTTTGATTTCAAGGCTTTCTGATCAGACAGAGCAAATAAATGTATACTTGTATGTTAACCTATATATCTTTAAATATCTTTAAATATTTCTATATGTAATAGTTTATGTTGATCTTAAGTTAAACATGAGTACATTACTGTTACCTCCTACTGTAATCCATTACTACTTAGGTCATGCTAGGCTCCCTTATTACTCTTAACTGTTGAATCTACTTATGAGAAAACTGTTTTCTTCCATTTTACATCAATTTACATAACTGTCCAGTTTCAGTACATCTAGCAGCATTAGAATTGTTAGCCCATATCCCATTGGAAACAACTTACCAAACAGAGCATGGAGCTTATGTATAGGTTTTTTTACCTGTATTTTAGACTTGGGCCATTTCCACAGTTACTTAAATCTGCAAATGTCCCTCAATCTTCATTATTGAAGTTGTTTCAGACATTTGTAACTATCAGATTATCTTCATATCTTTCATTCCACCCTGGGATTCTTCAAATTCCTGAATAACTTTTTTTTTAATGTTCATACATTAAGATTCAGTCTTTGAGTTGTTAAGTTTTATGACTTTTGCCAAATGTGAACTGGGTAATAAACAGATGCTGGAAGAGTTTTAGATCCTTGCTTCAAAAAGTCATGATGGCTGTGAGTGGACTTTTAAAAGGCAATTCTGGTGAAAGCTAAGGAAATAAAAAAGGAGCCACAGGGAAAACTTCTGTCTTCTTAGACAACATCTAACCATGTAAAAGTACTGGTAGAAATAATGATTATAAAGTCCAAATTGGTGAGATCTCAATAGAAATGAGAAAGATGTTAACAGAGACTGGGAAGAAGGCAATCCTTATTATAAAATGGAATAAAAACTTGTCTAAATCATTCTTACACTGTAGTGTTTTGGAAAAGGTAAAATTTGTGAGTGATCAAATTGGATGTTTTGCTAAGATTTCTAAGCAAGCTCTTTAAGGAGTGACTTAGTTCCTACTGAGTGCTTATATGTAAGAGGAGAGAAAAAAGAAATAAAAATATTCATTCTTAAGGGTTTTGCTTGAGGTCATTAAAAAAATCAAACAGTTCAAAGCAGTATACAGGAGTCATCCAATAAATATTTCCTTATTTTACTTTTCCTCCCAACAGATTTTGTCAAAAATTTTAAAATTTTCAGCATTATTTATTTCAAAATTACTGTTTCCTCATCAACAAGAAACATGTTTTATAAGGGCAGTACTAGATGAAACCTATTTTGTTTGTTCATTTGATAATAGTTTTACATGACAAATACAGAGGTTATGCTTATATAGCCATTTTTTTGCTATTGTATATATATATTTATAGATACATATATGTTTTTGTATATATATATATATTTTTTTTCACTCTTTGGCATTTATAAAGGCATAACATCAAATTATACCTTTAAAAAGTTAAGTCTTAGTGGGAGTAAATAAACTGGAAATTGGTACTGGCTAGATAAATATGATTTAAATTTTAGCTATTTGGTGTATCATTTATTCATAGACACATTAAATATTGATTGTCTACTACATTTCAAACACTGTTCTAAGTATAGGGAAAAAGAATATTAAATAAGACAAAGTCCAGCACTCTAGGTGTGACCCAACCTGCTACTAAGGGAGAATTCCTCATTCCCAGAGTAATTAGATAATAAGGTAGCAAATAAGCTTCCTGTGGCTTAGCTGCTAAATAAATGCAGGTAAAATAGGATGTTTTCAGACATAAGTCTCTGAAATTCCAACTCAGTTGCTTTACACAATAAATAAGTGGTTGATTCAACTGCTTAGCCATACCTTCCTGGACTATATTACTCTCACATCTGGCTTCATCTTTTTTGCAGTAATATGTGAAACAGTATCAAGAATATCAAAAGACAGGGAAACCCTCTTTAAAGCCATTTTTTTACCTTCCTATCTCTCTTGGTGTTCACATCACCCTGAGGAATATTTTTGCTGTAATTTATAGTTCACAGGTTGCCGTGAAGAAAGGGAGTCAGGAACATAACTCAAGTCTTTTCCTGTATGTGCCAGAACCATTTATCCTTGCTGATACCTTGTTTTTTGCTTTAGTTCTTAATTAAATATGTAAATTTTCATTGTAAATTTTGCCAGGGTTTGTGAGGATTTTTCACAGAATAATCTTCATTTTTTTCTTTTCATCTACCTTCTGAAACTGCTATAAATGGTGATATTTACTATTGGACTCTGAAACCCAGTTCTTAGTTCAAACTTTATTTAGTATTTAAAACTGTGCTTCCTGATGTAGAATCATATTATATTAAATTTGCATATTTACAAATATGATTTTAAAATAATCTTTAATCATAAATCTTGAGCCAAATGGGACTTGAGTCAGCTTTAGGTAGCAGAAATACATATTACAAGTGGTAGAGACAACTAAGAGTACTCATTTTTCATGTTAATGAAATCTGTGATAGGCAGTTCAGGACCAATGTAGTGGGCCAGCATTACTGGGGAAATAGAATCCTTATCATTCTGGCTTTGTCATTTCGAAATTTGGTTCTTTCTCAAGGAAATAATATGGACACTGTACTTTCAGGAATCTTGTTCATCTTGAAATGTAACAATGATTGGGTAAAATTTAGTGTATTTATTTTTATTGGCCTTTAAGATTAGGTTATAGAGCCATCATCTATTCCTGATTTTCCTCCTAAGAGATAGCTAACTATGCTTGTGATAAGATGGCCTAACACGTTGAATCATAGCACCGAAGTTGTCCCTGGAGTGACAACTACCATTACAAAAATGATGAGGCTCTGTTGTTGCTCTTGCAACCAAATGAGGGTTACTGCCTACTCCACAATCTGCCACCTGCTGACACTAGGAGGGATGTGGCCAGGTCAAAGTTTTGAGAAGTTTGCCATTTCCAACTTTTGAATCACTTAATGGTTCCTGAGTAGCATATTATCCCAAGCCAGAGCAATAAGAATGTGATGAATATGTAAGAAGTGTTGTTTACTGTGACTTTATAACAATGTATGATTTCAGGAAACTTCTTACAACCACATAGGTGCTTTGGGGTATTTTAAATTCTTAAGATTCTATTTTTTTTTCTTTTCAAGCTGTTGCCTTCCAGGTCTGTCCTAAGAATAATAAGAACAAAGTTCCTTTAATAATATTCTCTAACACTTTCATCATCTTTAAAAGAAAAAATCTCACCACAACTCTCAGCTGCCAATGGCATCAAATTAAACCATATTATTATAGATCTAAAAATCAGATTCTTATAATGATTCTCCCCAAACCTACTACAACTAATATTCATTCTTTAAATTTATTAACTGTGTTTGAATCCTCACCAAACCACTTATATTTACAATACCCTAACTATTCTAATTGTACCACTGATATTACATCATTCATTTTACCAGATAACATTGCCCTTTAGCTCCATGTTATTTTTTTTAATCTTAAATGTCTCCCAAAAGGTCATGTTTTAAAGGCTTTATCACTAGTTAACTTGACTACTGGGAGGTATCCAACCCTTAAATTGCAGAAAAAAAGTTATGGGGGGATATCTGTAGGGTATATATTGGGACTCTTGTCCCTGAAACTCTCTCTGTGTCTCTGCTTTACATCCACCGTGAAGTGAACAGCCTGCTCTACCACGTATGTGCCCCTTGCCATGATGCTCTGCTTTAACCCAGGCCCGTAACAATGAAGTCAGCTTATATGTCAGAAACCTCTGAAACCATAAGCCTAAATCTTTCCTCCATTAAGTTGATTTTTTCATGCATTTTGTCACAACAATGGAAGACTAACACGCTTCCCTGGGTATTACAGTTACTTTCTTAAAAATGTAGTCTTTATTAAGATCAAATAATTGTTTCCTATAAACTCAAGCAAATGTGAAACTTCATAATATAGGTATTTTAAAAGGAATAATATTTGTAAATGCTATATTTTATAATATATTTTTTCTTCTTCTATATTTCCTTTTTTCTTCCTCTGATTTTAACAGAAGCTACCTTTAGGCCCTGGGGAAGATGGCGGCGGGAAGTGAGTAAGCCGCTCTGAGCCCCGCGCCGCGGCGTCTGAAAAGATGAGGTAAAGATCATTAAAGGAGATCTGTCGACAAAAACCCAGCACCGTGTCAAGATAGGGGCCTAGGTGGAGTGAATCAGCCACTAATCCAGCCAAGGTGAAGGGAGTACAGCAGGACTTCAGCGCGAGCAGTAAGGCTGCAGCCCGAGCCGCCCGGCTCCATCAACCCCTTCTCCTTCTCCCTCCCCTTCTCCTCTCCGCCTTTCCACCTTGCTTCTTTCTCCCCAGCCGTCTCTCCTCCCAAGCTCAGTCTCTAAATTTAGATCTCAACTTCTTTCCCCCACCCCGCCCGCTCTCCTGCGTGTCCGGTACCCGGACCGCGTGGCCTGAGGCGCCGCCTCCCCTCCCCCAACCCGCACCCCCTCCCCGGGGGTCCCGAAGGCCGCCGCCGCTGCCGCCGCCGCCGCCGCTGCCGCCGCCTCCCACAGAGCACCACAGAGCAGACGCTTCACCGCGCGATTGAGCTGCCGAATTATATGAAACAGCTGATAAGATGAGCGACAATTTAAAATCCAAGTGATCCGAGAACACGCACTGAGCTCTGGCCCGCTGAATTCAAACTCCCGGTCACCTGCTTCCCGCAGACAAACAGCTATGACTCGGCATTAATTCATCCCGCTGAAACAACGGGTCAGCCCTTCTCATCCTACGAAGGTAAATGCCTACCGAGCCTTCATAAGTAGTGGCCACAGGTTTGAAACGGGGCTTGGGAGAGAAGGACCCACCCGTAGAATTAGTCTCCCGGCAAAGGGAAACCGTGTCATCAGACTGCTGCGGAGATAACTTTGTTGAAACAGGTGTGTGATCCCATAGCCTTGCCTCTCCACACATCGGGAAAACTCTAAGAGCCCCTCCCAGCTCTCCCCTAAGGGCACCTCCCAGCTCTCTTGTGAGTGCTTCAGCCAGCCCGAGGGAATCAGAGGTGGTGCGGGTCTCGCAAGCGGAAATACCGCTCCCACCTGGGCTGATTGCTGAGGCCTCTTGCACCACCTACGGGAAGTGGATACCAGAGGGCAAGTAAAAGCCGCTGAGGATTCTCAGCCCCAAACTCTACAAGCTTAGGGTCTGAGGGAATGGCAAACTGGAAGAGTGTGCCCAGTCGTTCATGAAAACAGGGCTCCCGGGAGCAGCAGACTTGGCGTGTAGCCAGTATTGTGGTGAGAGGGGCCTGGCTAGAGAAAAAGTGGGAAGTGACTAGACACAAGAGGAGGCCCTAGACACTCAGGATTGGAGACTCGCCCAGTCTGGGAGGAGCTGCTGCACAGTGATTGGTTCCCGCGTATTGACAGGAGAAACTTGACCTGGTGGGCACAGCGCCATCTACTGGAAGAGAAGTTAATCAAACTCTAAGACTGCAGTTATTAGGTTTTTTTTTTTTTCTTTTCTCCTTTTTTTTTTTTTTTTGATTTAGGTTTTTCTTTCATTTTCATTTTTTTCTTTCTTGTTGTTTTATTAATTTTTTTTTTTACAAAATAGTTTTTAAATTTTTTTTCTACTAATTTTAACTTAAATTTTTTTAATTATTATTATTATTTTTTTAAATCTTTTTCTTTTTTAGTTCCTATTCTTTTTCTTCTTTAGTCTTCTCATTTTTCTTATCCCCCCTTTTTTCTTGAATTCTACCTGCCTACTCTCATTCTCTTTAGAGACTTCTTCCCTTCCCTTCAAATACCTTTCCTCCCAAGCATCAAACTAATTTATAGGAGTAAACAGTAACTCAGCAGTCAAACAGAACAAGAAACAACATGAGCAGCTTCAAAAAACAAGGAAGAAAAGGAGTACAAACAACGCAGGACAGCCTAAATATTCAGGAGGACCTAGAGTCATCAGAAAAATGGTCATATAAAGAACTCAAGGAACACCTAAGACAGATGGAATGGAACCTTAAAGAGGATACAAGACAGCAAATTCAAGCAGCGAAAGAACACATTGAGAATGCATTTCACAAACAGATAAAAGAAGAAGTTAAGCATCTTTATCAGGAGATAGAGTCTATAAAAAATAATCAAACAATAATTCTAGAAATGAAGGAAACGATAAACCAAATTAAAAACTCAACTGAGAGTATCACTAACAGAGTGGAGCAAGTAGAAACCAGAACATCAGATAATGAAGACAAAATACACCATCTTGAAAAGAGTCTAGCCAACTCAGAAAGGCTGGTAAAAAATCACGAGAAAAACATCCAAGAATTATGGGATAACATTAAGAAACCGAACTTGCGAGTCATCGGGATAGAAGAAGGTACAGAGATTCAAACCAAGGGAATGAGAAACTTACTGAAGGAAATAATTACAGAAAACTTTCCAGAAATAAAAAAGGAAACAGATATACAAATTGAAGATGCATACAGGACACCGAGCACACAAAATCACAGTAGACCAACGCCAAGACACATTGTTATGAAGATATCCAATATACAGAACAAAGAGAAAATATTAAAAGCTACAAGAGAAAGGAGACAGATTACATTTAGGGGTAAACCAATACGGTTAACCACGGATTTTTCATCACAGACACTGAAAGCAAGAAGGTCATGGAACAATGTATTTCAAACACTGAAAGACAATGGATGCCAACCAAGAATTCTGTATCCAGCAAAATTAAGCTTCAGGTATGACAACGAAATAAAAATCTTTCATGATAAACAAAAGTTAAAAGAATTTGCAGCCAGAAAACCAGCATTGCAAAGCATTTTGAGCAAAACACTACACGAGGAAGAAATGAAAAACAATAACCAAAACCATCAGTGGGAAGTGCCGCAGTAAAGACAGAGGGCAAGGGGAAAGACAATCATGGAGAGACAAACTAAATTTTTTTTTTTTAAAAAAAGGATAAACAATCAAACATGGATGGAAGTTCAAACCACATATCAATAGTAACTCTGAATGTTAATGGCTTAAACTCTCCAATAAAGCGACATAGGCTGGTATCATGGATTAAAAAAATAAATCCAACAATATGCTGCCTCCAGGAGACACATCTGATGGGAAAAGACATACACAGGCTGAAGGTGAAAGGATGGGAAAAAATATACCACGCACATGGTCCTCGTAAGCAAGCAGGGGTGGCCATCCTCATATCGAATAAAATCGACTTCAAGACTAAGTTAATCAAAAGGGATAAAGAAGGTCATTATATACTGTTAAAAGGAACCATTCACCAACAAGACATAACAATTATCAATATTTATGCACCAAATAATGGCGCTGCGACGTTCATAAAACAAACTCTCCTCAAGTTCAAGAATCAAATAGACCACAACACAATAATTATGGGAGACTTCAACACACCTCTCTCACCATTGGACAGATCCTCCAAACAAAAGTTAAATAAAGAAACTATAGAACTCAATACCACAATCAATAACCTAGACTTAACTGACTTATATAGAATATATCAACCATCATCAAATGGATATACTTTCTTCTCAGCAGCACATGGATCCTTCTCAAAAATAGACCATATATTATGCCATAGGGCAAACCTCAGTAAATATAAAGGGGTGGGGATAATACCATGCATTTTATCTGATCATAATGGAATGAAACTGGAAATCAAGGATAAAAGAAGGAAGGAAAAATCCTACATCACATGGAAAATGAACAATATGTTACTGAATGATCAATGGGTTACAGAAGACATAAAGGAGGAAATCAAAAAATTCGTAGAGATAAACGAAAATACAGACACAACATATCGGAATCTATGGGACACAATGAAAGCAGTTTTAAGAGGAAAGTTCATCGCCTGGTGGTCATTCCTCAAAAAAAGAAGAAACCAACAAATAAATGAGCTCACACTCCAACTCAAAGCCCTAGAAAAGGAAGAGCAAAACAACAGCAAATGTAGCAGAAGGCAAGAAATAATTAAAATCAGAGCGGAAATTAATGAAATTGAAACAAAAGAAACTATTGAAAAAACTAACAAAACTAAAAGTTGGTTCTTCGAAAAAATAAATAAGATCGACAGACCTTTAGCCATGCTAACGAAGAGAAGAAGAGAGAGAACTCAAATTACTAACATACGGGATGAAAAAGGCAATATTACAACAGATGCTACAGAAATACAGAAGACAATTAGAAATTATTTTGAAAATCTATATTCCAATAAAATAGAGGATAGTGAAGACATCGATAAATTTCTTAAGTCATATGATTTGCCCAGACTGAGTCAGGAGGATATAGACAATCTGAACAGACCAATATCAATAGATGAAATTGAAGAAGCCATCAAAAGACTACCAACCAAGAAAAGCCCAGGACCGGATGGGTATACAGCGGAGTTTTACAAAACCTTTAAAGAAGAATTAATACCAATACTTTTCAAGGTATTTCAGGAAATAGAAAAAGAGGGAGCTCTTCCAAATTCATTCTATGAGGCCAACATCACCCTGATCCCGAAACCAGACAAAGACACCTCAAAGAAAGAAAACTACAGACCAATATCTCTAATGAACCTAGATGCAAAAATCCTCAATAAAATTCTGGCGAATCGAATACAAAAACACATCAAAAAAATAGTGCACCATGATCAAGTAGGATTCATCCCTGGGATGCAAGGATGGTTCAACATACGGAAATCAATAAATGTTATTCACCACATCAATAGACTTAAAGATAAGAACCATATGATCATCTCGATAGATGCAGAGAAAGCATTCGACAAAGTACAGCATGCCTTTATGTTCAAAACATTAGAAAAACTAGGGATAACAGGAACTTACCTTGACATTGTAAAAGCTATCTATGCTAAGCCTCAGGCTAGCATCATTCTGAATGGACAAAAGTTGAAGGCATTCCCTCTAAAATCCGGAACAAGACAGGGATGCCCTCTATCTCCACTTCTATTCAATATAGTTCTCGAAACACTGGCCAGAGCAATTAGACAGACGAAAGAAATTAAAGGCATAAAAATAGGAAAAGAAGAACTTAAATTATCACTATTTGCAGATGACATGATTCTATACCTAGAAGACCCAAAAGGGTCTACAAAGAAACTACTAGAACTAATAAATGAATTCAGCAAAGTGGCAGGATATAAAATCAACACGCATAAATCAAAGGCATTTCTGTATATCAGCAACAAAACTTCTGAAATGGAAATGAGGAAAAACACTCCATTCACAATATCCTCAAAAAAATAAGATACTTGGGAATCAACCTAACAAAAGAGGTGAAAGATTTATACAATGAAAACTACAGAACCCTAAAGAGAGAAGTAGAAGAAGATCTTAGAAGATGGAAAAATATACCCTGTTCATGGATAGGCAGAACAAACATCATCAAAATGGCGATATTACCAAAAGTTCTTTATAGATTTAATGCAATGCCAATCAAAATCCCAACGGCATTTCTTGTAGAAATAGATAAAGCAATCATGAAATTCATATGGAAAAATAAAAGACCCAGAATAGCAAAAGCAATTCTAAGCAGAAAGAGTGAATCAGGCGGTATAGCGATACCAGATTTCAAACTATATTACAGAGCAATAGTGACAAAAACAGCATGGTACTGGTACCAAAACAGGCGGGTGGACCAATGGTATAAAATAGAGGACACAGAGACTAACCCACAAAGTTACAACTATCTTATATTTGATAAAGGGGCTATAAGCATGCAATGGAGGAAGGATAGCATCTTCAACAAATGGTGTTGGGAAAACTGGAAATCCATATGCAACAAAATGAAACTGAATCCCTTTCTCTCGCCATGCACAAAAGTTAACTCAAAATGGATCAAGGAGCTTGATATCAAATCAGAAACTCTGCGTCTGATAGAAGATAAAGTTGGCTCAGATCTACAGATTGTGGGGTCGGGCTCCAAATTCCTTAATAGGACACCCATAGCACAAGAGTTAACAACTAGAATCAACAAATGGGACTTAATTAAACTTAAAAGTTTTTTTTCAGCAAAAGAAACAATAAGAGAGGTAAATAGGGAGCCTACATCCTGGGAACGAATTTTTACTCCTCACACTTCAGATAGAGCCCTAATATCCAGAGTATACAAAGAACTCAAAAAACTAGACAATAAGATAACAAATAACCCAATCAACAAATGGGCCAAGGACCTGAACAGACACTTCTCAGAGGAGGATATACAATCAATCAACAAGTACATGAAAAAATGCTCTCCATCTCTAGCAGTCAGAGAAATGCAAATCAAAACCACCCTAAGATACCACCTCACTCCAGTAAGATTGGCAGCCACTATGAATTCAAACAACAACAAGTGCTGGCGAGGATGTGGAGAAAAGGGTACACTTGTACATTGCTGGTGGGACTGCAAATTGGTGCGGCCAATTTGGAAAGCAGTTTGGAGATTCATGGGAAAGCTGGGAATGGAACCACCATTTGACCCTGCTATTGCCCTTCTCGGACTATTCCCTGAAGACCTTAAAAGAGCATGCTACAGGGACACTGCCACATCGATGTTCATAGCAGCACAATTCACAATAGCTAGACTGTGGAACCAACCCAGATGCCCTTCAATAGACGAATGGATAAAAAAAATGTGGCATCTATACACAATGGAGTACTATGCAGCAATAAAAAATGACAAAATCATAGGATTTTCAGGGAAATGGATGGCATTAGAGCAGATTATGCTTAGTGAAGCTAGCCAAACCCTAAAAAACAGATACCAAATGTCTTCTTTGATATAATGAGAGCAAGTATGAACAGAGCAGGGAGGAAGAGTAGGAAGAAAAGAGTAACATTAAACAGAGACTTGAGATGGGAGGGAAAGGGAGAGAAAAGGGAAATTGCATGGAAATGAAGGGAGACACTCATTGCTAAACAAAATTACATATAAGAGGTTGTGAGGGGAATGGGAAAATAAACAAAGAGAGAAATGAATTACAGTAGATGGGGTAGAGAGAGAAGATGGGAGGGGAGGGGAGGGGGGATAGTAGGGGATAGGAAAGGTAGCAGAATACAACAGTCACTAATATGGCATTATGTAAAATTGTGGATGTGTAACTGACGTGATTCTGCAATCTGCATTTGGGGTAAAATTGGGAGTTCATAACCCATGTCAATCTAATGTATGAAATATAATATGTCAAGAGCTTTGTAATGTTGTGAACAACCAATAAAAAAAATGTAAAAAAAAAAAAAAAGCTACCTTTATGTTGTCCATTGCTGTAGATTATTAAATAAGAAGTATTGAACCAAAAAAATTTTTTTAACAAGGATCACCTACTTATAAATGTGTTTTTTTCTCTCACAGATTCCTAATCCCTCCAAGAAGCTGACCTTTCTCCAAGGACTAGGAGTATTCTTTGAAGGTCCTTCTTTAAGAAGATGGCTAGATGATGCTCACTGACCATTTCTCACCTCTTCTCTCTGACTTTTCACCTAGCAGGCCTCCTTTGCTGTCTTGATACTACCCTAGGAATCTGAATCTTACTAGCATTTGTCTTTTCAAGGATAGCATATGCCCCATGTGTATGGTACAAAATATTTTAAAAATCTAAGAGTTTTATTTCTAGTCATTTGTTGTTCAAATTTGAATTTGTAATAAGAAAGCATTGCCTATATTATAAACTATACATAATTATTTAACTTCTTGATGAAGAAATAGAGTCAAGCTCATGAAGCTTCTAATATTAGGTGTTTCTCTAAGAAACCCAGCAGTTTGAGTAGTTCTGTGCTTCTACTAGTTGTAGACTATCATTACTTCAACTTGATCACTGGTTCCTACTTTCTTCCTCAAGTGGGAAAACTTAGGTATCATTTCATTCTTTAAAGACTGACCCAAACCTTTCCATTGTCTTCCTAATGTTTCTGAAGGAGCACCAATTTTCCATCTTGAATTATAGTTTTGACTACAGATACAGACCTCAGTAAAGTTTTATACTGCTTATGAATAGGAATCATTTTTCCATCCATAGTACAAAACAATAAAATTATATAACTTTTAGTGACAGCAAAAAAATGGTTCATAAATGGCATAATAAGTGTACACAGTAACGTTTCTCTTGTGTTTGTTTTTGTTTCACTCTAACTTCTGTTGTTTTTCTCTTTGTAACTTTTTTCTTCTTCAATTTCTCTGCTATATATAGGGGGGGAAAGAGTCAAATCACAATCAATGATCGTAACAACTGTCCTAGTAAAAGTTTAAAGTAAATTTTGATATAATGCATTGATTGGCATAATAAAAACATGCATGAGTACTTTTTGGAACCTTCTTGAACTTCTCTGTATACTACCCTATCTTGATATGTGATGACATGCTGAATAGATTCCTGCATATAGAACCTTTGTGTTAGTATTTCTTAAATAGTTACTATGAAAATTACACAATTTATTATAATGTTTTATTATAAATGAGTATTTCATTTTGCTGTATCATGGATTTCATTACATTCTGATAACAATTTAAAGCATTTACATGGCATGATGTATTTGCAGCCCAACCTATTTATTAGTATGCTGGGTGCCATATTATTATGTACAAAATTTATTCTTTTTTTAATTTTCATTATTTTTATTTATTTGTTTATTTTTTATTGGTTGTTCAAAACATTACAAAGCTCTTGACATATCATATTTCATACATTAGATTCAAGTGGGTTATGAACTCCCATTTTTACCCCAAATAGAGATTGCAGAATCACATCGGTTACACATCCATATTTTTACATGATGCCATATTAGTGACTGTTGTATTCTGCTACCTTTCCTATCCTCTACTATCCCCCCTCCCCACCCCTCCCATCTTCTCTCTCTACCCCATCTACTGTAAGTCATTTCTCTCCTTGTTTTTTTCCCATTCCTCTCACAACCTCTTGTATGTAATTTTGTATAACAATGAGGGTCTCCTTCCATTTCCCTGCAATTTCCCTTTTCGCTCCCTTTCCCTCCCACCTCATGTCTCTGTTTAATGTTAATCTTTTCCTCCTTCTCTTCCTCCCTGCTCTGTTTTTAGTTGCTCTCATTGTATCAAAGAAGACATTTGGCATTTGTTTTTTAGGGATTGGCTAGCTTCACTTAGTACAAAATATATTCACTCATTGGTCCTGATAGTTTATGGGCACATTTTGTGAGATGACTGAAATAACTGGTTGAATTTATATGCATTTTATGACAATTCCATAAGGAATTTTGCTTTCTACTTACAAAAAGGGGATAGATTTTTCTTATTGCTTAATTACATAGTTGTTTTCAAGGCTTCCCCAAAATCTCTTTTGATGTCTTTGAGGTTTTTTAATGGAAAAAACAGAATACTGAGGTGACCATTTTTTTTGCATAATGTACATTTTAATTACTGAGCTACTGCTATAATGTTAGTTTTCAAAATACCTTCATGTTTAAGCCTCAAAATAAATGTGGAATATATATATCCTTATAAATTTGTTACATATCATTAAATAAGACATGAACAAGTGAATTAGATTTTATGTTTTTATAGTGTATAGACTCCTCAAATGGAGATTTCATACAGGAATTTTTTCACAAGTCTTATGCATTTTACATAACATCTGAACTATTGATGATTATCTCAACTGATTATTATACTCACCTAAACTTAGAGTTTCTGTGACATTAAATTGGCTGAAAAAAAAAAAAGCTGTCTCAGGTCTATTCTGGGCTTCTGATTCTGATTTATCTCTCATCTAAGGGTAAAACACATCTTCAGTTGGTGAAAAATTAAGGTTTTTCACTTTATAGGTCATGACTAATTACAAGACATTTGGAGGATTTTGTATATTAAAATTCTCTACACAATATAATTTGATAATTTCTAGTGGGATCGCTGCATTGTGACTCATCAATATGAAATAATAAAACAACTGTTATCTTGTGGGGCCCAGAGACTCATAGAACTCTCTGTAAAGTAGAAAACACAGCTGAACATCTCTAAAACTGTCTTTGAGGGCCTTGTAAATTTGTGATATTTCTACATACATTTAATAAAATAAAGTGGCTAGAACAATAAAATCATATAAACTGCTGCATTAAAAACCAAACTTCCAAATTGGTTTCCAAGGTGTGTCCTGTGTAAGACTTCTTTTGTTGTTTTTGTTTTATTCTGTTTGCCAATTTTAATCACTGGGAAAGGGACTGGGAAAGGGTATGTGAGACTCTTGAGAGTTTATACTAGAGAGAAGCCCAAAAAGGGACTGAAACTAATCCACCTGTGAACAGCAGACATCATTTTTCATTCAACTTTATGTCTATCTGTGTTTGAAGAATTTCAATATATCAGAGAGGAGCAAGAGGAAGGGTAATAACACATCCTAAAACAGTCACATGTCAACTGTGAGGCAACTGTCCCGCCTAGGAAGCCTCTGATAATCTCCAGGCTAGGAATGGGCGCAAGGGTAATAATTATGATGACACAAAGTAGAGTCATTGAAACTGTTTACAGAACAGTGATCTATTATGAGCACCTCCAATCTCAGTAAATTCATATGTTGCAATTAAGAATCTACTCTTCCAAATAAACACAAAATTAATAAAATTGGGAGATTTCAAAATTTCAGTAACAGATATGGGTTTAGGTTCCTCAATTTATAAACTCATTTATTCTGAAGTTTAGGAGATGTTTTGTAATTTCCTGATACTTCAGATATCCCAGGGATATGACAAGCAGAAATTAGTGTGGCTTTGTAAAATATATAGGCATTCCTTCCTAATTATTAGAAGTACTATATTTATTTAATTAACAATTAAACAAAAGAAATTGATATTGTTTCAGTTTTCTGCCAAATACAATAGCATAAATATTCATAATTATTTGTAAGTGTAGAATTTATATAATTAATTTATAATATTATCCATAATTATTTGTAAGTATAGAAGTTATTTAATATATAACTTATGGAAGCTATATATAACTTTTATGTGCAGATGATATAGATACACACACACACACACACGACTTATTTAAAAGAATAAGTTTATGTCACTATTTCAAAAGTTTGGTAGGCAAGTGTAAAATTTATGGGATAGGCCAAGAGTACAGGGGCTGAAACTGCCATCCATAGTGAGAATTTCTTCTTCTTTGAGAAATTTCCATGGTTTTAGGCAGCGTTTTTTCCACTGTTACCAAAAGGTCTGACAAGAACAATTAGAGGAGGAAAAGTTTATTTACAAATAAACTTTAAGATAGCCAACTCTGTTCCTTGAGGCTTAAGGTGAGGCTAAATATCATGGTGACAGGGTGCTGTGAAGGAAAACAGCTCAAGAAACACACTAGGAAGCAGAGAGAGAGAGAGAAAGAAAGACTTCACTCACCAGGTACAAAATATATACCCCAAAGGCAAGTCCCCTTCTCCACCCACACCCCATCTGTCTACACTCACCACTCAGTTAATCCCTATCAGGGAATTAGTTCATTGATTGGGTTCAGGTTCTCGTAAGTCAAATATTTCACCTCTAAAGCTTCTTTCATTGTCTCACACATAAGCATTTGGGGGACACCTCACATGTAAACCATAACATCAGTTTTATTTTTAAAGGCTCTCATTGATTGTGATAACTTCAACCAAATCATGGAGGATGATCTTAACTTAGAGTCAATGACTGTTCCTATTAGGCACATCTACAAACTACATTCACAAGGACACACAGATTAGTGTTTTCTTGAATGTGCTTACTCTGTAGATGACAATTATGACTTTCTTAGAGGTCAATTTTCTCAAAATTAGACTAGATAACAAGGATTCAATTCATGATGATCACCAGGTCTATTTAATTATGAATCCATTTTGTTAAGGACGTGTCATAGTTCATCATGTAAAAAATATGCTTGCTAATTAAGTTTTGCTTGGACTCCCTCATCATAATTTCACTAATCTTTATTGAGTGCTGCTATATTCCAGGAATTATAGGAATACACAAAGCACCATACCATAACATTTGAAAGCATGAATTCTGGAACTATATTTCATAGTTCTATAATCTTGGAGCAATAAATTTCTTCCTCAAATTCTCATCTATAAAATGGATAGCACAGCATCTATGCTATATGATTATGAGGATTAAATAAATTTATACATGTAAAGAAAACCTGTGTTTTGGAAAGAATCGTCACTAGATTCCTGTTATCTTTTACTGACTACTATTTTAGTATTAAGTTAGCAACTACTTACTGAATGTGTTCACATGTCAGGTCCTCCTATGTCCTTTCCTTCAAAGACCAAATTGTTAATTTCTTCCTCACAATCGATTCTTTTACTCACAAATTTTGTAATCTGTACTTAGTAAGTCTTCACATGATAACTTTTTGCAAAATTTTAAAATTACTTTTTCTTTTACACCTTCCCTTACTTTGCTTGGCCTTTAATTTACTGATAAAATTACAAATTGTGAAAACAACATGTTTTGTTATATATTTTTTCAGCAAAATAAAATCTGACCTGAAGATATTTAGATTCCTTATTATATTCACTCTTATAAATGTTTATATGTCTCATCCAAGAAAGACTATTATGTTTGTTTAGAGGTGACGTCTGCAAATCTTACTGGTGTATGATGGAACATTTACTATATGTTCATTTTTACATCTGTAAAATTTAAAAATTACTTTAAATTCTGAACACATGTAATCCTCAGGTATTTGGATAAAGAACTATTAATGGGTACCTGAATTTGTTGAGCATTTATTTGTGCTAGACTGGAAATAAAATAAGACACATAAAATTTCAGTATAGTGATAGAGAAAATATGAAATAAAATAAAATATTTATGGGCTGTGAAGGTAGAGAATTATAGCTGTGAGGTACTTTCACTAGGGATATCAGGGAAGACCTTAAATTAAATAAGAACTATATTTTCTTTATCAATAGGGAATATTTCTACACTCAATATATTTAAACAATAGCAAAACTGCTATTCAATGTGAATTGAAAAGAATATGTGCAATTGTGCTTAACTAAGTGATGACATATCATCTTTGTCATTCATGGTAAGTGTTCCTTCAAAAGGAATAATTGTAATGGTCACACAGAGGTTCTCTACTCGTGTTACAAGGTCATAAATTTGCATCAATACGTAAAAATGTATAAAATGAAGTTTTAGGTCAATTTTTAAGTTCAATAAAACTCATTAAAACCAGCACAGTTATATAAATGTAGAAATCAGTTGTATTAGGTGTAGATAAATAGACAAGATCTCTTAAGATAATGTCTTTTCAAGGCCAAAGAACATTACCTTTCTTATTACTGCAAGGTCTAATGTGAGAATTGTTATTCACATCATTACATCTATTTAAGACAGTTCAAATGTGCTTCATCTGATTAGCACAGTGGATTAAAATAAGGTGTTAATAATTGTGGTCATAGGTTTGTTCTCAGGTTAATGTAGGCTCTCACATTGCAACCCCTTATTAAATGAGATGTGAGGAAACTGAAATACAAAATCATTTAAGCAAATTGTTTCACATATAGACTATCTCCAATGTAATCCTAGCTTCCAAATTTCATATATGATGGCATACTGTATGGGAAGCTTTCACCTCTAATTCTTAGTAAAAGTATAGACACAATTTATTCCTTCTGTGAAAAACACAAAAGAAAACTGAAACCACAAAAGAAAATTATTGAACATGTAAAAAATGAATGGACTTGCTTAGGTCATCTAAGTTTTGATGTAAAATTTCCTACATCATTCCAATGTAATAGTGAATACTTCAATTTTCTTTGCAGAATTCTTTATCCCTCTCCATTTTACAGAAGTCCTCACTTGGATTGATTAGCCCCTACCTCAGTGGGGATCTCTGAGTGATGCAAATTAATCCAGCTAGCACTTTCTCTATTTTTACATGTACTAGTTCAATCAAAATTTTGAAGTTATCACTATCATTTCTTTTCTCTTTCCTTAGTACACAATAAGATATTGTGTACTAAATCTCCTTGGAGCAGTATTTAGGAAATATCAAAACTGAGTGCATGTTTCATTACAGAGAACTTAAATGCTGGTACATAAGTTTTGAGTGACTGGAATGGCAGATACCTGTGGACCCAGTTGAAGAAAACTTTTCTAACCAATAAACAATAAAATATGTTTCTTTGATCAAGAAAGAAAGCTAATAACTTCTTCTTTATGTAGGAAAAGTGCTGTCTCTCCTTCAGTAATAGTTGGTTTTAAACAAACTATGGACACATTTCCTTTACCTACTACATGTGCAAGAATATATTTTCCCTCAGACTGCAGCTGGTCACTATCCATACCACAGAAGGCAAGCAGCCTCAGAATAAAATAATGTACTTTCCAGCCAGAGGCAGAAAAAATGGAAGCTGTCATGCCATTTCTGAGCCACAGGCCCAGCTAGTCCCACCTCTGTCCTACCCCCAAATTTTCTGGCAAAACAACTATAAATTCCATACTGTAAAGCCATTTGACTTATCAGAAATAGAAAGCATCATAAATGATCCAGTTCCAAATTTATTTTATTAAACTTCAAATAATTCATATTTATTTTATCCAAAATTAAATCAATAATTTCTTTTCATTAGAAAAATTTGGTTTCTCTCTCACTGGTAGTTGCTTTTAAACAACCATTTAACCTTTTTAGCATGTAAAGCTTCAAAGTGAACATGCCTTCGAAAATGATGAAAAAATGGAATTTAATGACTATATTCAACAAAATGCATGGGGAAAATTGGCCCCCTTTGGCAATACACCTGTCCACAGAGGATGATTTTTGATAATCTACATGAAGATGTCAAATATGCTTATAACGAATCTGGAATATAAAAATAGTAAAAAAGTATTTTATTCCAATGCAAACCAGAATTGCATATTCCAGATATAAATATATGATCTTCAAAATAAAAATAATAATTTTAGTATAATGCTATTATTTTCTGTTCTTAAAATAAAGAAACCATAGCAAGTAATAGTTGAATGCTAATCAATATAGTTGGTATTTGAGTGTCCACTGTGCACACTGCAATTACCTATTTAAAAAATCAATGCCTAGCCAGGTGTGATGGCAAATGCCTTTAATTCCAGCAACTCTGGGAACTAAGGCAGGAGGATCCCAATTTTGAGGTCAGACTGGGCAACTTAGTGTTAGGGTTTGGATGTGAGGTGTCCCCTAAAAGCTCATGTGTAAGACAATGCAGGAACATTCATAGGAGAAACAATTGGGTTGTGAAAATCTTAACCCAATCAGTGAATTAATTCCCCGATAGGGATTAACTGAGTGGTAACTGAAGGGGTAAGGTGTGGCTGGAGTGGAAATTGGGGGCATGTTTTATATATATATATATATATATATATATATATATATATATATATATATATATACACACACACACACACACACACACACATACATACAGAGAGCGAGAGAGAGATACATAGATAGATATAGATAGATTGATCTCTCTCTCTCTCTCTCTCTCTCTCTCTCTCTCTTATTGTATCTGGAGAATGGAGTCTCTCTCTCTTTCTCTCTGTTTCCTGATCACCATGATGTGAGCTGCTTCACTCTGCCACCCTCTTCCTTCATGATGTTCAGCCACACCTTGAGTCCTAAGGAATGGAGCCAGCCTTGTATGAACTAAGTATTGAAACTTTGGGTCCTCAAATAAACTCTTCCTCCTCTATAATTGTGCTGGTCTGATGTAAAGTTATATCATTTTTGCTTATTACTCTCATGCTTAAATTTTTTGACCAAATTTTTCACTGGGAAACTCATAGTTTAAGGGTTGAAAAAAACATTTACTTTTCCTGTGGTAATTTGTAAAATTAAATGTGATACTCCTCTATACCATAAGCAAATCTTTTTCAAACATGATATAAAAACTCAAATGTAGCTCAGCCCAAACCTATTTTACTTTACAAAATCATCTATTAAAATGTTGCAATTTAAAAAATATCCCTACTAAGTATCAGTGTCTGTCTATATATAAAAAATACAGGTATAATAAAAACTTTAAAATCATTAATCATCATAATCTAAACCAAAATGAGATGTTACCTTACATCAAATAGAATGCCTATTATCAAAAACAAAAAGGTCAGTATCAGCAGGGATGCAGAGGAAAGATAACTGTTAAACACTGTTGGTGGGAATGTAAATTAGGACCAGCATTATGGAAAACAGCACTCAAGTTTCTCAAAATTATTAAAAATAGAAATATTGTATGAGCCAGCAGTCCCACTTCTGAGTACATATCCAAAAGAAATGAGGTCAGTGTTTTAAAAGATACTTACATTTCAAGTTTTATTGTAGTATTAACCAAGATGCAATCAGCCTAAATTTCCTTATCTGATGAACAAAGAAAATGTAGTATGTATCACAATGAAATACCATTCAATACTTTTCAGCAATAACAAAGGACAATGTGCTGTTTTATGCAACAAAGTGGATGATCCAGGAGAATGCTACACTGAGTGAAGTTAGCTACACACAAGGGCAGATAGCATATAATCTCTTTCATATATGGAATCCAAAACAAAATATCCTATAGAAGCAGAGAATAGAAGGGAGTTTAATGTAGGCTGGAATGGTTGGTAGGGAAGATCAAAGGTGCAATGTTTGTCAGAGAAAACTATAATTTCAAAATAGGAGGAATATATTTTTTCATATGTGCAGATTAGGCAAATATACAGATATAGAAAGTAAGTAAGTGACTTAGTGGCGACTTGGAGTCAGGGGAAGGGGTGATACTGGTAACCCAGAGTAATGGCTATGTAATTTCTTTTTGTGTGGTGAAGTGTTCTAAAAGTAAATGTGGTAAATGTTGCAGCACTTGGTAAATGAAGAAAACATTGTGTCATACACCTTAAATATTAGACAAAAAGTAGGAGTTGAGCAGTGAATGTGTCAGGTAGTGATTTGAATGGGACCCCATAGAAGTTTTTGTACAGTAAAAACAAATGATTTTTGAACTTTGCTTGAAATTATAAATCGTACCATGATTTGATGAGAAAAGCAATTATACCTGAATATTTTAGCAAGCCCAAATGAGGCCATTTAGATAAATGAGACAACTAAATGGACAAAAAAGAGAGGTTAGTTTCTCCTATGTTTTCTATATTTTGCTGCTGACAATAGATACTGATTCTCTATCAGCATTACATTGTCAAATGGGAAATATTACCTACCTCTTCAATGTAATGTGCAGGCATTTTTTCCTTATTTTTATTTCAAAACTGAACTGAAAGTTGACATCAATCAAGGAATTCTGTAATTAAATACATGGCAGATTACTGTTGTCAGTACAACGGGGCATAAGTTAAGATAGATTGCTGAAGAATGAGTCCCTCACCAAAAAAAAAAAAAAAAAAAATTAGGTATACAAGTATTTGGAAGTATAAATAAGAAATTGATGGAGACACAATGAAAAATTATACTGTAGAAAGCTATGCTATTAGTTTGCTATAACTGGAATTAGATTTTTTTATTATTCTGTGATCATAGAAATTAGAATGATTTATACACTAAACAAAACTTCCAAATTACTTAGAAATGCTCTGTGAATGTAACTGCATTTTTCTGTCTCTTAATATTCCTAAACAACAGTTTCTGTGAATTGTGAATATCTCTGTTCAACAAATAAATATTTATTGTTCTAGTAACACATTCTGGAAAAAAGCATGTAACAACAAATAAGAAAGAAACCAGCCTTTTAACTAAACTCATATATCATGCAATACAGCGTGTGTTTTCAAAAAATTTAGTAGAAAACATCAATGAAGGAATGAGAAAATATCTATTAACATAATTCTCTCCTGCTTTACTTTTGTGTGTAGAAGACAAATGATTTAATATTTATACAAGCACTGGGCAAAATTGTCATTAAGTATTTTAATTACTTCTGAATGTAGGAATCTAAACAAAAAATACAAAAGAGTCACAAAAATATGCCATAATATATGGCAAAATTATAATGTTATCTCACAGATTTCTGTATGAATAGACAATCTAATGAATAACTATGTTTTATCTAGTGTGGTTAGAGTTCTGTGGGATGAGGATACCACCTAACATTGTTTTCCAAGTTCTAAATTTGCTCAACAGCAAGTTTCATAATCTAGCACTTCTTCCAGGATTCCTTTTTTCCCTAATCATGTATATTAAGCATTTATATGTGCTATGATGTGTTGCATAATATGTTAGCATTATACCTACCTTAATTTATATTAATTATTTAAAAATTATATCTACATGTTGGTCTTCCTTCTTTATTTTTCTTATAGCTTCTTTGTCTATTTTCTCAGTAATTTCTACTATTTTATCATCTTTAAATATCTATTATTTGACTTTATGATAATTTTCCCCTGTATCTTATGGAATTCAGCACACATAAGTTTGGTTTGAGGGAAATTAGTGCTTGATTATGCCTTAGGCCCTAAATATTTTTCATGAAAGACATATGTATAACAAGTTGTAGGTCATTGATGGATGACTGTTCTGCTATGAAAAGGACTAGTGGACTTTTAGAATGTTATCATCAAAGCTGCAGCAAACACAAAATCTGAAAGCTTATAAGAAATGTTTGTTCTTTGGCCAGATAGATTACTTACAGAATTAGAAAGGGAGAGCCAGGAATCTTTTTGGTAATTCTGATGTATGCAGCACTTTGAGAAACATCATATCAGTACTAATATGCAGAAGAGATTAATCTCTATAAACCTTTGTCCATTAATTTCTGATGGGCAAGAGTAGTATGAACACACACACACACACACACACACACACACACACACACACACGCAGAGCCACTGGAATAGACTTCTGATAGTAGCCTATATTCTGTCTGATTTTAGATCATGGAAGCCTTGGTTTTGTTCATACTTCATGTTATATTATCTCTGTTAAAGTCGACTGAGAAAATATATTATTGATCACATTATTTAAAATTATACAATAATTTCCTCTTGTATGTAGGGGATATGTTCCAAGACCCCCACTGGTTGTCTAAGATTACAGAGAGTACTGAACCCTAGATAAACTATTTGTTCCTATATGTAATACCTATGATACGATTTTATGTATAAATTAAACACAATATGAAATTAACAATAACTAATAATAATGCAGAATAACTTGGACATGGACTCTAATACAGATAATGTGAATGTGGTTTCTCTCAACAGTTAGACGTGGTAGGGTATACAATGTGGACACCCTAGATAAAGAGATGATTCAAATTCTAGGTAGGCAAGAGTAGGATAGCAGAGAAATTTTTTTTATAATATTCAAAACGTAAACTTAAAACTTATGAATTATTTATTTCTAGATTTGCTATTAATATTTTCAGACTGTGATTGAGGTTTTACTTAAACATCTTGAACAAGTGAGGTTGTACTCATTGCTAATGGATCTGGGTGTTATATTGGAAACTGGAGGTAATTGCTTTAGGTTCATCTAAGTACATGTAGCTTGCCTCAGCTTGCCTCTCAGGTCTTTCCTGAACATGTATACAGTTTTGCACATGGTCACAGCCTCAAGAACTGCTATGTAGAATTTTATCAGGGCTTGCTTTGTCATATTTCTCTTATTTACTTGTTAAAATTCTGTCTGGTCTGCTGTTCTGTTACTTGCCTGAATTGATAGTCAGGCTGCAAACTACCTGTGCTGTTGACCTTCTCTGCTTGTTTCCAAAAGATATTGCTATTGTTTGGAACAGCACCCATGGACATTCTACATATTTTGCAATTTATATACTACAAAGCTGTTGATGAGTGGGTGAATGGAAGCACCCTCAGGCTAAAATACTGTGGGTTTTTTATCACTGTTTCCAAAATTCAGTGCACTTTATGTGAATAAATACTTCTCAGTTTGCTGAATTGTTCTGGTCAGCGCTCGATGTCTATAAATGATTGCTTTTAGCCAATTGTGTCCAGCTTCATTATTGATTATTGGGCAGAAGAGTTTTTAGTCAGCTTTTTAACTGTTGTGATTAACAATACCTGATAAGAACTATGTAGAAGAGGAAAAGTTTATTTTGGGCTTATGGTTTCAGAGGTCTCAGTCCACCATAGCTCTGAGTCCAAAGTGAAGCAAGACATCATGGCAGAGGAAAGCAGCTCAGAACATGGTAGACAGGAAGCAGAGAGAGAGCTGAATCACCAAGGACAAAATATATCCCCAAAGGCATCTCAAAGGTTAAGGTTCTCATCCACCCAATCATTTCTCCTCTAAAACTTCTTGAATTATCTCACATATGAGTTTTGGGGGACATCTAATATCTAAATCATAATTACTTCCTTATCTTAGAAATATTACCATCACATTTCTGTTTTTATGATGAGTTTATCAAATTTTGACAAAGAAATTTCACTTATTTTAATTATGTCCTTAAAATCGTGAGTTTACTTTTTGCTGTCTTGCTGTATTCCTCTTTTCCTTATGTAAAATTATTGTGTGTCTTTCTGGTCTCTGAGTTTCTATAAAAGAAAATATTTTGTTTTTATATTTACATATGGTATTTTAAAATTTATTTCATTATTTATTTCACCCATATTTCTATAGTTAATATTAAAAATTCGATATTCTTGCCAGGCACAGTGATGCATGCCTGAAATCCCAGCTGCTCAGGAGGCTGAGGCAGGAGGATCATGAGTTCAAGGCCAGCCTCAGCAAAAGTGAGGTGTTCAGCACCTCAGTGAGACCCTGTCTCTAAATTAAAAAATACAAAATAGGGGCTGAGATGTGGCTCAGTGGTCGAGTGTCCCTGAGTTCAATCCTTGGTACCCCCTAAATAATTAATAATTTTAATTGTTTTATATATATATATATATATATATATATATATATATATATATATATATATAAATTTCAGTAAGTTTGCTTTTCCTCATCAATTAAAAAATTTATTTAAAATTAAATAAGATAAAAGTGTCTCACTTTTATCTTATTAGTACGTCTTCTGAGAGTTGCTTAAATTTATAGTCATTATGTGAACTCAAAAAAAGTATCAACCAGAATCATGGTTAACAGAGTCCTACAATAAAGAAGATACTTCACTGAAAATTGACACCTTGAGATCAAAAGATATTCCTGTAATATTCAATTTGCAGTGATTATTTGACAGCAAATTTTGTTTTCTATATCCAGTAGCCTTTGTTTTTACCAGGTGTTTAGTAATACAGTTGATACATTATTGTTCCCCATTTTGAGTCCTCTTTGGAAATGCCTACCTTTTTATTTTCTTTCAAAGTTTATTGTACACAAAAATTTATTTTGTGACTTCCACATAACATGAACTTAAGTATGATGCTAAAATGTTTAATAATAATTATAGGTATGCTTTAGAGATTTTGTAGATTCAATTATAATCCACTGTAATAAAATGAACATCACAATAATGAGTCACACATTTTCCTTTTTTTAAAAGAAAATGTTCAGTGCATGTGAATTTTGTTTCCTATAGTTTATTAAGTGTTCAATAGCACACCTAAAACAATATTCATATTCTGATTATGAATGTTTTATTGCTAAAAATGTCAATGATCATGTGAAACTTCAACATGTTATTTTCTTTGTTCATTTTGGTGGAGTGGGGCTCTTGCTTCACTGTGAACATGTGCTGACTGAGCAAAGTGGTGGTTGCTAAAAGGTGGTGTGTGTCTGTGGCAACTTCTTTAAACATGATATTGAAGTTTACATTTGGTACATTGATTGTATCTTCCTTTCATGAAAAGTTTTTGTGTAGTATGTAAGGTTATTTGTTAGCATTTTACATCTCAAAACTTTAAAAATTGGAGTTGATTCTCTCAAACCTTGTACTGCCATTTTATCTAAGGGTATGTAATCTTCCAAATTCTTTGTTGTTAAAAAAATCTCCACAATGTTTAAAGCCTCTTTACCAGAAGTATATTCCATCTCAAGAAACCATTTCCTTAGCTTGTCCTAGAAAAGGGAATCCTCATCTTTTAGAGATTGATCTCAATGACAATTCAGTCACATCTCCAGGCTCCACTTCTAATTCTAGTCATCCTGTTTGCTATCATATCTGTAGCTATTTCCTCTCCTGAAATCTCAAACCCTCAAAGTCATCATCCATGAAGTTTGAAATCAAATTTTGGGTACTATTTTTTTTTGATATTTGACTTCCTCCCCTGAATCACAAATGCTTTTTATGGCATCTAGAATTGTAGCATGGAGTATAGGGTTGGATTCTTTCCCTGGTAAATTCAAAGAAGGAAATCCATGGACACAAGGTTTAGAGCAAAGTAACATAATTTATTAAAGCAACTCAAAGAAAGCAGAGCAGAGCTCCCAAGGGGAGGAGTCACAAGAGTCAATTTATTTAGATCTAATCTTTATCTGTGGCATGTCAGCTATAGCCTTACAGCATGTATTTCTTAAACAGTACAACTTGGAAGTCAAAATTATTTTTTAAGTTGTTTCCCTTTATCCAATACCTTCTTACTGTATTTGCAATTATATTTTTATCTTTCTTTATGACTTGTTAGATGGAAATGAGAAAGTGAGAAGGAAATCATTAGCTTCTTGTACTTTTGAAATATAAAAGTAAACCTATTGTTTTCTTAGTGTCTAGTGGAAAACACATATTATTCACTCATTTAATATGATTTAATATGATTTGTAAATACTTTTTTTTCCTGATACATATACTCAGTGATGAGATATAGTTATAGCATCTTATTTTGTGTTTATAATTTACATTCTATTTTTGGAATTTTCTTTTTGATAAATATATACACATACACACAGACCAAAATTTTATTCCAGAGAAGAGGGTGAAAGAGAGTTATATATTTGAAAGGATAAACATTTACCAAGTGAAAAAGAAAACATTAAAAATTCTAATATATTCTAGACTAAGTAAGAAAGTCATATGGTTTAAAACCTGCATTCACATATGAATTTTGTGTACAAATCAATTGTGATTATATACTTGATGTTATTCTTTTTGTGTAACAAAGGTATGTTGAAATTATAATTGATATTAGTCAGGCAGTACAGATGAGACACAGACACAGAAAGATTTCCTTTATTTGCTCAATAATATGGACATACAAAAATGAAGAAAACATGGTAACAACTCAAATATTCTGAAACATAATCATATGTTTTTTATAATTATTATCTTAAATATTTTTAAGGTAAAGTATTTCTTCTTTATTGAGTTCCTTCCACTTCTTATTTTCATGGTTGATATGAAATGATTTGAGTCTTCCATTTTACTTCATGCTACAGCATATAATATAATAAGTCTATAATTATAATATATACATGTAATATAATAAGTTTATAATTCTAATATGTGGATTTAAAAAGCAATTGACAAAGTCCATAAAGGCCTTTGGTTAAAAGAGAATATTAAGACAAAATAATTTTTTAAGAGAAAAGCTATTTGACCTCAAGCTTCCCCTTTTGTTTTTCCAGATATAAATATGCAAAACATAAACTACTTTCTTAAAATTATAATTTTGATTTCACTAATAGTTTTTTCTCAACATTACACTGGGATTTTTAAATTCTTGCAGGAAAAAATGAGAAATTTCCTTATCTGGGTAGAGAAAGAACAAAGATATGTTTGAATCTAGATTCCTCATCCCATTCAGAAAACAGATTTTAGTTGATATTGAAATTAATTTTAATTTAAGATGAAAGTGGTTGCTTTATGAATTTGACATTATAAATAAATATATAAAATAATTGACTATATTTTTATATTTCTATTTTAATGAGAAAATTTCTAAATTACATGACATTTTATTATATTAACTTTCTTCTGATGTCTGACTTTCATGTTAAAAATATCACTGCATCATGTCATAAAAATTAGATATAGTGCTGTGTTTGATGTGTACACAATTCTTTATGCTAGTGCTAAATAAATTCTTTGCATTTTTGCATTTTATGCTCTCCTGGCATCTTGTAATCTTCTTGATACCTATCCCTTTTCCTGTTGAATCCTTATACATTCTCAGTCTATCAATTCTACTTGAAATATGATGCTATAAAATAGGAACACAAATCCAAAGAAGGCTGTGAGTAAATTTAAATTTTCAAACTTTTGGCAAGAGGAGAATTTTTCTTAAAGCTAATTTTCTTGTCTTTTCTACTTACTCCTTGTGTCCCATTACATGTTAATATTTGAGATGGTTGACAATTTAACGACTAGGAAAGTTATGCTGCACAATTTTTATAATTCTATTTCTACTCACAAATGGTATAGAAAGTTCTTAAAATGATTTTTTCTTCTGATTCTAAGTGACTAAGTTGAGAACACAATGGAATTTCCCTGTAAAGCATGATTAAAAGACATTTAAAAGTACAAATATAAAGTCCTGACAAAGAGATCAAACTGGCTTTTCTAGTTGCCAATGGTGTAGAAGGCATTTGTTAACGAGAAGAGAAGTATAAAATCTATTAATGAGGATCACAGAGGGAAGCAATTCTCCCAGAAGGCCAGGCTAGACAAGAGAAGAGGGCAGGAGACCAGGGCTGCTTGCCTCAAATGAGACAATTCTGAAGAGCCATGGTGACTTCAGAGCTTCACAAATGTTCAGCTGTTGCTTGTGTTAGAATTCATAATTTTAATATTTTCAATGAGAACATTTCTATAATGCATGGCACTTTATTATCTCCTTCCTGACTTCTCATTTTCTCTATTTCAAATTCTCCATGTATCTTAAAAAAATATTAAAAGAAGAAGAAATCTGCCAATCCAGAATTCTATAGTCAGTGAGTGTATTTTTCAAAATGAGAGTAGAAAAACAATTATCTACAAATGCTATTTATTTTTCTGACAGATTCCAGAACACTGTATTTGCTGGATGTGGCCAGCGGCTTTGCTTGAAGGACTCTTAGCTAAAGACAACAGATCTGAACTGAGATAGAAGGTGCCACAGGTAACATGAGAGATAACAAGCCAGCTTTAGTGATGAATAAGCACTTGCTTGGAGGAGGGAAGATAGAGAGCTCTCAAATAAATCCCTGAAGAGATGGCTTTTAGCCTAGGTTTAAGTAAAGTGTGTATAGCAAACACCACATCCTCAAATGTATATGGAAAAACCTACAGATATTCTGGTTTGGAGAATAAGAAAAAGGATTGTCAGTATAGCATGGATACTGAAAAGAATAGGGATGTCCTGGAAGATAATAGCTAGAAAGGGCATCATTCTTCATGTCTCTCCTCCCACAATTCTGACAGACCCTCACACCGTGAATTGTGCAGAGTAAACTTAAAGCAACTAAAAAAAAAAAAATGACATGATGCATAGTTGCTGCCCCCAGTTTCCAGGTCAAATAGCATTCATTATATAAACATAATGAGATTCAAGATCTCCATAACTTGACATTTATATGTCTTAGATACAATCCAAAAATATCCAACACAGAGAAAGATTGTGGCAGGTGGCAGTAGACTAATACGAAGTGAATCGACATTAGCCTTAGTATATGCTGCAATGCTAGAGCTAGTGATTTGACAGAATGATTCAACACAGTTTCTGATATTTGATATGTGCAGTTCTTTTAACTCCTGATTAGGAAAGGTGATCAAAGTTATTTGACATTCACCTGGGAAGGACAGAAATTCTCCATCTGCCATGAAGTTAACATTCATGTATTCTACTATAGCTCCACAAATTCCTGATCCTGTGAATATTGCGCACCTTTTCAAATGGTTCACCACACTGAGAATATTTTGCTAATTGGACCTGCTAAGCAGGGAACATCCAGTACTCCTAATGCCCTTATTAGATGCATGCATATGAAAGAGTGAGAAAGAAATGCTACAGATTTCAAGGGTTCAAGGGCATTGAACACAGCAGTGTAGGTCACAGGGATAAAATTTCTGATGACATAAAGAACAATTATAGAGCCTTACTCCTCCAACACCAAACAAGTGGCATAGCGTTCAAGGTTTTATTTTTGTTTTACATTTAAGAGAGAATATACGACATTTGGGACTACTTCTCTGACCCAATCTCTAACAATGATTCAGAAAGAGGTCAATTTTGAAAAAGGAAGAGAATCAGAGAGTGTTTTCTCACTGATCCAAGTTTTGGATAATGTACCCCACCATTTGCAAAATTAAATTCAGGATAGAAAAGATATTCATGAAATTAAATATATTGTGTTCCTGGAGAGCCTCAAAGGAGGGTTCTGGGTTCTGGAAGAATGGTCTTTTCTGTAGCTGAAAATGACTCATTATTTGAAAAACATCTCCTGGCAGGATGCACCTAGTGGAGACCAAATGCCTGACCATAGGAGATAAGTGACTTTGTAATTATAACTGTCTGTCAGCAGCTTTGTTCTGTCAGAAACATGAAGCCTTAAGGTCAGTGTAATGCAGAATTAATCTATTGTTATATGAAAATGATATATGTGGGCCTGGGTGGATTCAAAGGGCTCACTCAGTATTTCTCAAAAGGTCACTCTGAATGTCATTTCACTTATCTCTGATGCAATATTGCCTCTTCCACAGCTTCCACCTATGGCCTCCTGCCTAATTTGACCAGCAGAAGAAGCAGGGAACAAAACTCAACTGGAATTGCTCAGTACATTTGTGTAAGGCTTTATGTTGTCTTACAGTCCTAGCTAGTGTGGTTTAAAGGAGAGTGATAAGAGAAACATTTTCTTAATTAGGAAGAATATTGAGCACTAAAATCCTTTTTGTAGGAAAAGGTGAAAAATCTGGCTAAAAGAAGACATATTTGAATATTATTCATTGAGTTGGCTAGTGGCTAGTGCCCGAAAGGAATAATATTATTAGATAGAGACAGGAAAGTTAGAGAGGAATTTAGGCAGGTTTATGGGTGTGGCCTCAAAGGACACAGCTCTTCACATCTCCTGTTAATACATAGCAGAGCACTGGCTGTGGAGGATTCACTGAAACTAATAATTCCATAGCTTAAGAATTTACAGGTTAAGTATCCCTTATCTGAAATGTCTGGAACATGACATTTTCAGATTTGTCAAAATTTTGGAAGAATTACATTTGTATAATGAGATAATATTGGTGATAGAACCAAATTCTAAATGTAAAATACATTCACATTTCATAGACAACAACAGCTTATATGTGTAGCTTAAAGTTTGCATTTTGAATGATTCATCACATAAGGAGAGGTACAATTTTCTACTTGTGGCCTAATGACAGCATCAAAACTTTGGGATTTTTGAAGTAATTCAGATTTCATATTTTTCAGATTAGAGATGCTCGATTTGTATTTTCTAGATAATTGTAAAGTTCTAAAATAGTCTGATAGACACTTCTCAGAAGATGATATACAATCGGTCAACAAATACATGAAAAAATGTTCATTGTCTCTAGCAATTAGAGAAATGCAAATCAAAACTACTCTAAGATTTCATTTCACTCTAGTCAGAATGGCACCTTTTAAGAATACAATCAACAATAGTGTTGGTGAGTATATTACCCAATCCCAACAAACCAAAGGCCAAATGTTTTCTCTGATATGAGGATGCTGATCCATAATAGGGATGGGGGGGGGAGCATGGGAGGAATGCATTCTGCTGTCATGTGTAACAAATTAGAATAAATAAATTAAAAACAAATTTTAAAAAATCTGCTAAAAATTAAAATATTAAAAAATCAATTAAACTTTATTTGATGATCTAGTTCATCATTTTCTCTACTATCAGACTTAGACAGTTTTATGATTAATTAAAGTAGAAATTTGAAATATAGATTATTGTAACTCTATACAGTTTATAAATAATAAAGTTTTATACATGCATGTAAAATCCTGAAAATAAGTGAAATGGATCCATGGTAAAAGTCGTTTTAGACAGTTTTTTTAAATCCAAAACAAACTGATTTGGATTAGGTGGTTACTAACAATTTGTAATAAAGTTAATTAAATTGTATCTGCAGATATTGTTTAAAGCCAGGGCTTTCAACTGAGAAATTCTGCATAATAGGTCAATTCAAGAATGATCTAATAAGGAAATGATGTAAGCAGTTATATTTTAGGAATAAAAATTTGAGGGATTTTCACCTTATTTTTTTCTGCATTAAAATGGTTTTCTATCCACCCCCCAATTTGGTCACTATTTGAAATTGGAAAAAAATTCTTCTATTTAAAAAAAGAAAAAGAAAAATGGAAAAAGCCATTATATTTAACATTTTAAAAGATAATGTTTTTGAAAAAAAAAACAACTATGTATTTGCCTTCCTGATCCGGTTTTGATTTATTTTTCTGGAATTCAGTAACAATAGTCTTTCCTTTGCTCTTGACTAAAAAATGCCACCATTTACATTGTTGTTTTCAAGGCATAAATCAGTGACTGGATCCACACAATTTTTTTTGGAAAAAAGTTTTGGAAGATCAGGTGAGAAAAATTCCTATAATAATCACAGAAGTCTGTAAGCATTGAAACTAAAATCTTAGAAAGAGAGTCTGGAGTTTTCAGATTTTATTAGGAAAATTAATACTGTTTTGAAAACTAAGTTAAGCACATATTTAACTGTCATAAAACAAAGTTAAATTAATTAAAATCCAATTCAAAATATTCAACAAAAATAACAAAATATTGAATTACACTCCTGTATAGAATGTGTAGCTTTGGAGTTATTTAAATTATGTGAAAATTATGAACATATTAACAATCAACTGAAGTGTTCACTATATATACCATTCTTTTTTTATTTCTGTGCAAATACAGTGTAAAAGAAGAAGACTATAGCAAAATTTCCTAATATTTTTATGGCTTTTTATTCAAATAAATGGCCATTTTGAAACACTTTCACATAATAGATTCAATACAGTTTCTTTAAAAACAAGCAGACAAACAAAAAACTCTAAATGTGTTCTAACTCATTGTACTTTACTAGAGTAAATTGCATACTCTCACTTCAATAGTTTTAAGATGTATTGATTAGCTCAAAATGGTTTGTTTTTGTTCAAACTATGTAAAATTTTATTTTTCTATATTATTATCTTCTAAAATATTATTCTAAATGTATATATAATTTTCAGTAGATTTCAATTTTCTTCCTTTGTATTTTCTCAATTAATCCTACTTGAGATTTGTCAATTTTATTGTTCGTTTTCAAAAACAATCTTTTAGTTTTTTCAGTGTTATTTTAGTTCATAGCTTTTCCACCTTTAATTATGATTATTTTCTACCTATTTTTTACCTGTTTCCTTTTATTAAATCTTATTATTTTTTGGTCCATCTTCTATTTGAATGATTAGTTCACTAAAAGGTTTTTAAAGTTATATTACAAATATTTATAAATTTGACTTTTCTCAGTTTTTAGCCACATAATATGAGTTTTTTGTATGTGTTACTTCCCTTTATTTTTCCCTGTACTATATTCCTTTTAACCTGTGTATTATATAGCAGGTCACTTTGAAGATTACAACAGGAGTAGATTCATTTTGAAATCTAAGAGACTGATTTTTAATTTAATCATACATTCTTTAAATATTTAGAGCTGCCTTAGGAAGTGAAATATTTTGGAGTAAAATTCTAATCATATTATTGACTTTTTTGTTATCTTGCTCAGCTTTTTATTTCTTCATTTTTTTATTATAGATTTCAAGCTCTTTTCCTCAGTCCATCTGTGTTAGCCACATTGTATATAATCATTCTACAGTGTCATCCTCAATCTTCTGGGTGTATTAATGGTCAGTCTAATTAGGGAAACTCACTTGCTGGTTTTGAGTGACTTATTTTATATGTTGTCTTCATCTTGTCTTATGGAAAGTATATTTTTACAGGCTGGGAAACAGCCACGTTCTTAGTTTCTTTCTATGTGTGAAGTCCAAGCACTGTTTCTACCTCTCTGCTTTCTACCTCTTTCTCGCGGGAAGATCCTAGGGCCTCTTGCTGTTGGTAAAACCTGCTGTACATGCTCCAAGCCATGGAGCCCATAAAGCTTGTAATATTAGCTTCCATTTCCTAGTTTGTGTTCCTTTTCTATTTATGACCTTCAAAGATCATTTTTCTTTGGAGATAAACAGAAAAAAAAAAACTATGTATGGATGTTATATGGTTGGCTTCTCTCCATCTTTATCAATCTCTGCTGTGTACATGCGGGTCTTCATTATGCCAATGTTTTTGAAGCAGAGGGAATTTTTCAAGGTCTAATGCTGATTGGAATGCTTGTACATTTTTGTGATCAGTAGGATTTGTAAGTAACAGAGAGTTAAGATGTGTTATAAAGTGCATAGACTTTGCAGTCAGATGTCCCAGGTCCAGGTCTTGCCACTTTGACAGGACCCTTACCTTCTAATTAAAGGGAACAGTAAATGAATCTACCAATTACTAGATATTACATAAGACAGGTTAATATCTCTAATATCTCTAAGTACCTTATTTGCAAAATTTACAAGAGTGTTCTCAGTGTTCTCTTTTGAAGAGACTATTCAAGTAAGATAATCTACAACAAACATGTACAACATAGTGAAAATCATTGATAGATGTTCATGTTTTCCTCTATATTTTAAGATATTTTGTTATAATTAAGTCTTTAGCTGAAGTGTACATTTCATAAATCATAACATAGGACTTTGAACAAATCTAAATCTGCTATAATAACTATAATAAAGACTTAAAACATCAAGAACATATAATTAGGACCATACATTCGTGATGCAGTCCAATTGGGTCATTCCTTATTTATTTATTTATTTGTTTAGTTATACATGAGAGTAGAATGTGTTTTTACATATTATATATACATGGAGTATAACTTCCCATTCTTGCTGTTGGTCATGATTTGGAGTTATACTGGTCATGTATTCATAAATGAACACAGGAACGTTATGTCTTTACTTTCTTTCCTCTTTTCACCCCACTCACCATTCCCTTCCCTTCATCCACCTTTGTCTAATCCAAGAAGCTTCTATTCCCCCACCCCATACTGTAATATTGTGTGTTAGTATTCGGATAACAGAGAGAACATTCAGCCTATGGATTTTCGGGATTGGATTATTTCACTTAGCATAATAGTCTCCAATTCCATCCACTTACTGGATGTCGTAATTCCATTCTTTTTTATGGCTGAGTAATATCCATTGCACATATATACCACATTTTCTTTATTCATTCATCTCTTGAAGGGCACCTAGGTTGGTTCCATAGCTTAGCTATTGTGAATTGAGCTGATATAAAAAGTGATATGTCCACATCATTGTAGTATGCTGATTTTAAGTCCTTTGGATATACTGGGTCAAATGGTGGTTCCATTCCAAGTTTTTTGAGGAATCTCCATACTGCTTTCCAGAGTGGTTACCAAATTTAGAGTCCCACCAGCAATGTATGTTCATGTGTTTGTTGACCAACTATATTTTTTCGTCTGTGACATATCTGTTCAGTTCCTTTGACCATTTACTGATTGTTGCCTTTCTAATTCCAGAAAAAGTGAAAACACAGCAAACAGCTGCCTTGCCTGTTTATTAGATTCATTATTTATGCATGAATTCATCCGATTTTTGCTGAATATTTACCAAAACTATCATCAACATGTAGACATGGTTAAAACAACACAGAGAAGGAGTTTAATATATGTGAGATATCTCAAAATACTTATCAACATGAATATATAATTATGACAGTTGTCATGAAAATAAAGAACACAGCTTCATGATAGAAAGTAACAGGAGCCATCTACACATGTGGATTATGGGAAGCTTCACTGAGAAAGTGTTCTTTTACTTGAGCTCTGAAGAACAATCCATCATGCAAACTGGGACTAGGATGGTTCCAGGCAAAAGGAAGATTGGAAAGCAGGAAAGACTTCAGTATTTTGAGTGATTCAGAAAAAGGCAGGGTAATTTGAAACTCAAATATGTTTGAGAGGTTTTTTTGATCCATTTTACATTGCTATTGAAAAAAATGCCTGAGGCTGAGAAATTTAAGAAGTAAAGGGATGTAATTACTTAATGATATTGGCAGCTGGAGGGTCCAAACAACATGGCACTGGTAACCTGAAGAAGCCCTCTGGCTGTGTCACCACAAGGCAGACACAAAGGAGACTGTCTTTGTGTACAGATGACCAAGTCCATGAGGAATATGTGTTGAATAAAAACCCATCTTCATGAGAATTACTCAATCATAGGAGAACTCACCTACTTCCCAGAGAAAGTAGAAATTCACTTATAAGGGTGGAGAGCCCATGACCTAATTATATTCCACTAGGCCCTACCATTTAAAACTTTCCACACCATCATACTGCAAAACAAGCCTCTACCCATGAAATTCTATGGGAAAAATCACATCCAAGCTACAACAGTGAGATAGAAAGTTTTTCCTCTTACCAAGGTAACTGAATTAAGCAGATGAATCCATTCATTTATGTATCCTTATTATTTGCCCCAGTAAGACAGAAAAGGTTACTTTTCTTCTTTTGCTCCTCCCCACCCCCTCTTTCTCTCTCTCTGCAAATAATAGGCTACAATAAAGTTCTTTACAACAATTTTGCAACAGTTATAGGTTAACAAAAAAATGGCAAGGAGAGAGTTCTCTAACGTAAATCCAGTTTCTCCTATTATTAATATCTTACATTGCATGGTACACTTCTTACAATTTTTGAACACTTTGTACATTGTTATTAAAATATCAATTTTACTAAGAATTTTTCAGTTTTCATTTTTTTACCTGTTCTAGGGTCTCAAATTACATGAACTTTACATGCCTTCTCAGGTTTCTTTTGCCTGTGACAGTTTCTCACATTTTTCTTGTTTTTAATGCCCTGAGAGTTTTAAGACATGATGATCAATAGAGTATATTTTAGTTCGGATTTATCTATTTGTTTATTGTTTTGAAGTGACTGGGATTGTAGTTCTACAAGGAAAACAACAGAAGCAAAGTGCCTGTTTTTATCATGTTCTATCAAGTGTACCTGCTATCAGCATGACATCACTATTGATGTTAGCTTGTGTATTGTTTTTTTGTTTGTTTTTTGTGTGGTACCCAGGATTGACCTCAGGAGCACTTGAGCACTGAGCCACATCCACAGCCATATTTTGTACTTTATTTAGAAACAGGGTCTCACTGAGTTGCTTAGCTCCTCTAAAATTGCTGAGGCTGGCTTTGAACTTGCAATCCTCCTGCTTCAGTCTCCTGAGCCACCGGGATTACAGGTGTGTATCTCTGGGCCTGGCCTAACTAGTACGTTTATAGAAATTATTTGGACTTCTGCAGGGAAGACCTGTCTTTTCTCATTTATGTATATATTTATTTATTTATTTATTCATTCATTTTATTTATATGGATATGTATTTTATATTTTTTGCTACATCCATACGACTTTATTTTGTTGCTCATTTTTCAGCCTGGGCCATTGGGAGCTCTTTCAATTGATGATTTCTTTTCTAGCATTTCTTCACTTTATGACATTACAAGAATATTTAAGGCCCAACACCTTGTACCTTTTCTTCCTAGTCCAAGAATAAGCCATTTTGCCAATGAACCCTTTTCCCTTTCATTGAGAACAATATTAGAAATTGAGATCTATATGCTAGTTTCTGTTTCTCTTCTAAGTAGTTCATTGTAACTTTGTGTAACTGGCAGATAATGTCTTTCTCATTAAATATAAAATATAATACTATTTGGAGGTAAAGTTAGAGGTGAAAAGGAAACAGCAGAAATTATACATCAAATTAAATCTCAGTGTAAGTAACAGAAAATTATTTAATTATGTCTGCCTATAATTGGTCTGAATAAGGTAAGTAACCTATAATTTCAGAATACATTTGTGAAATGAAAGATATATTAAACAAATTTTATATCATTAAATATTCTGCCATTAATAAAGAAATTTACCGAATATAAACCGTTACATTTCTAGGAAGCTGTTACTACACACAAAAAAAATCATGGTAGCAAAATTGAGAATTTTCTTTTATGATATAATGAACTGCAGTGAGTTATAAAATTCCTCAATTTAAATATGATATAGTTTAATACTATTAACAAAAAATTTAAAAGTATTTGTCTTACTCAAATTCTTAATTCAATTAACCAATGAAGAGTAACACTGTAAGGGAGGAGGGAAGGGTAAGGGAAATACTGGTGAGTATGATTATGTCAAAATGAACCTCATTATTATGTATAGATATATAAAAGTGCACTAATAAAAAAAGAAGTGAGGAAAATTCAGGCAAATATGTAACCCTTTTCTATGAGCTTTAACCCACTTCCTCTCAACATTAGGAGTGGATTGCATTTAATAGACATTTTAAAATGCTGTTTGAAATGATTGACAAGTGCTAGAAATATATTAAATAAAGAGAAAAAACAAGAGTAAATATTAAAACAAAGAGTGCATGTTTATTTATTTAATAGTTTTGGAGGTTTCAATTCACAACTGAGTAACCCTACAGCTTTGGACTTATTGAATAGCAACATATCAAAGCAGGAATATGTGGTAAAGCAAAATTGCCCTAATTATCAGCCAGGAGGCAAAGAGAAAGAGAATGGGGCTGAAGTGTTCCCCAGTGACCTAAGGACAATTCATTAGGCCCCACCTCCTAATGATCCCTTTATTCCCAGTAGCACCGACCAAGAGACTGAGCTTTTAACACATGAACCTTCAGGAGACATTTAACATCTAAACTATAGCAAGCTTCTTAGTGAATTATTTAAACTGTGTTGATCAAGCATATGTTATGTAATTCCAAATATGTTAATTTCTAATGATAAATCATAAACCAAATTATTCTGTGGCATTTTGTAAATCCTAGAAATTGTAGTCAACCTGCAAAACATTTCTAAGCATACATCAACCATGCACAATTCTTCTGCTATACAGATAAAAATATTTTTGCTGTTTGATATGATCTGGAAGATATTTTACACATTGAATGAATCAAGTCATTGAATTTCCTAAGACTTAAATCATGATAATTTGATTTTATGACATTTTCATTTTCTAAATAAAATAGTGCAGTATTAACCAAAATTTTGGTCATCTAGCTGATGGCTAAGTGTGAAAGTTCATATGTGAATAAGTAAGAGCTTGATAAAGTATTTGCAAAATTATAATGCTAAATGCAAAAACAGGCTATTCTTAGACATTGTTATATATCAGATACTAAAAAACAGGACTATGTTAATCTATCCATGTAATTGTTATTCCCATTTCACTTCTTTTAAAGCAAAATTTCTCTAATTAGATTTTTTTAAAGGAGAAAGGAGTCAATGACACACAACAAAACCAGAAGAAGCACGTTCCTATGCAACAAGATCTCTGGTTTAGTTTTTATGTAAGGGTTACGTAAAACATACATTTTAAAATCAGAATTCAACAGCATTTTCCATGTCTGTGTTCCAAAATAAAGGGTTAAGAATTTTTTTTTTTACCAATATATTGGCATGCTTTCTATAGTCGTATAATCTCTTTAGAACATGTAAATACAGTAAGTTTCTTACATGTGAATTACTTGCAAAACATGAGTTGGCTTTTAAACATATTCTCTGCCAGTTGTGTCCTCCAGGAGGCAAACACTGAAAAGGAGTTAGGAGACTAGGAGTCATTTGGGGAACTAAGAATATAAATTATAATGCATAAAGGGGAATGGGAGAAGCATTAAGCAAGGATTACAATATGAACCCGACTATGGAAAGAGGAAAGGGAGAAAACATAATGGGGCAGAGAAAGGCATGGTCCCTTGTGCTAATCTCGCACAGCACAGTAACCCAACAGGGGTCTTAAAAAGATAGCCTATTATGGGGGAGTCTTGTGTTGGGCAGAAATGGTTAGGCCCATGAACCCCACTGAAACCAGAGTTTGAGATGAAACTAGATTCTCATACTTCGGGTGGAAGATGGAGTTTGTGCGGGTTGCATGCTTCACCAATTTCCTCTGGGATCTTGTCTCCCAAATTTGAAGAATGAAATTCATTGACAACAACAGAAGGTTAGAGTAAACCAAGTTAGGATTTATTTATGTGAGAAGAGAAGATATAGAGTTCCTGTAATGCAGAAGGGAACCTAATAGCAAGAAAAACAATTTTGGTGTACTTGCTTGGGGGCTTAGATGATTGGGGATATGAGCATTGACCAAAATCTATGTTAAACAGGCACTGAAAAAATACCAAAGCCATTGATCAAAATCTATTTAACAGGTATTGAAAAAGTGTCAAAGGTATTGGCTATGTTCATACCCCTCACCCCGCCACACACACTTTTGGACAAAGAAGTGGGCTAGAATGTTTCAGGGGTTAGTCTTGTGATGTGGTCTTTATATTTGAACAAGATCTTAATAGGGTCCTGTTATCCTATCTTGTCCACCACTACTACTATCATATGGTCATTGATAGGCGCTTTCTGGAGCCAATGTCCTCAGTTTGAAACTGGAAAAAAAAAAAAAAAAAGGCTTCTAAAAGCAGTAAGTGACAGTATAGGGTAATTGCCCTGTTCCCACTTTAAGTTCAGGTATTTCCTTGAATGGGGAACCCAGCAAGCAGTACTTCTCTTTCCTGCCACATTATGTTACATTTGCCTTCTTTGAGAAGACACATTTGAACTTTTTACAAACTGTCACAAATTGTTAAAATAAAAGAATAGAATATCCCAACAATTAAGTATAGGCCATCATCCATATTTGTAGGTTTCCCATCTGCAGATTCATCAGTCTTTAATCAAGAACTTATCTTTTAAAAATTGAATATGCACTCTATGTACAAACATTTTGTCTTGTCATTATCCCCTAAACAATACAGTGTAACAATCAATTTGCATAGCATTTACATTACATTAGCCATATAAGTAATCTAGGGATGATTTAAAGGGTACAGGATGAAGTGTGTAGGTTATATACAAATATTACAATTTATATCAGGGGCTTTAGCATTGTGGATTATGGTATCCCAGAGGAGTACTGAAACCAATTCCAGAAAGATACGAAGGAATGACTGCATTAATCATTGCCCCAATTAAGCATTACAGAAACATTTTAACTAAATGCTGGACATTGTACAACTATTTAAGTTGTATGTGTTGATAATTTAAAGTTCAACTTCTAAAAATAATATGTTAAAACTGAAACAGTATAAGGGCAAGGATTGGCAACTATAAGTACAAATTAAACTTAACTGTTATTTTTTAATTGGTGACTCTCTGAACTGTAATTATTGTGAAAGGAGGCTTGTTATTATTTAATAGCTGCTGCCAGGTTCTTTTTTTTTACAGAGAGAGAGAGAATATTTTAATATTTATTTTTTAGTTTTCAGTGGACACACATCTTTATTTTATTTTTATGTGGTGCTGAGGATTGAACTCAGTGCCCCATGCATGCCAGGCAAGCATACTACCACTTGAGCCACATCCCCAGCCAAGTTTCTTTTAATTTTAATAAATGTTTCAATTTAACCTATTGTTTTAAAGAAATTTTTCTAATGGAATTGTATCTCTTGACTAGTGCAAATATAGACTATGACTTTCTCTCATAAATTTTGAATGGATTGGTGATGGCAACATTCAAAGAATAGAAACTACAAATGTATTTTATAATTTAACAACAAATTTAAACTTATCAATATCCCTGCTGATATCATTCTGATTGTTGATTGACACAAACTACTTGTAAATTATCATAATTTCATATAATTTCATACAATTTTTAGTTCCATTGATACATTACTTTTATGACCACATTATGTACAATGTTCACCAGGAGTTGTCAAACTTGCCACTAATAAAATTTTGTGTCAGTTTTGGTATTTTTAAAATATAGCCCTCTACTACAGATGAAAATGAAAGTATACAATTTTGAATAGCATACCCATGTACTTATCCTGGTGCAAAAGTTATAAAGTCATACAGTGCTTATAAGTTTTGAAATATAAACAATAATGTGCTTCTTGTTTAAAAGAATGGATATTTTGTGTTAAGATTTAATTTTTAATTCTTAATTATTTTAAATTTTATTGTAGAATAAACATTAATGTGCTACCACTATATTCATAAAATTAATGTGTTGTACATACTACTGCGCCACATACATATGTCCCTATTATTCTTAGTAATCCTGAAAAGTAATTATTATCATTTCTATTTTTTAGGTGGAGGTATTAAGGTCCATTAAGCCAATAAGCAGAAAAACTGCAATTTGAGCATAAATGTAATTTACTTTAATGCATTGTTTCCCAATAACAATGATGCTGTCCTAAAAAGTGAGAACTGAAACCAAATCAAATACCCAAGATTATACTTTATCTATGAGAAAAATCAGAACTTCGAGTACTGGAATGCCTCTATACTGGTAATATTTCTACACATGGAACCATAACAAAGTGAAAGGGTAAAATTGAAAGCCTCCAAAATCATCAAAAATTTAGTTTTGTGAGTATTTCCTCTATTTTTTTACAATGCCAGATGATATTGCATTCAGGAAATCTAAACATATCCTTGCTACTGGACTTCATCAAATTTCAAGTTCTCATCTTACCTTTATTTCTACCAGTACAATGGGGCTCTTCTCTGTGAGGGAGCACTGCCTCATTGAAGAGGAGTCATATTCCTAGGGAGTCAATTAGACATCTTAGTTTGGTTTTAGATTAAAAAAAATTAACTGAACTTACTGTAGATAAACCTAAGTAGAAGAGATTTTGCTGATAAGACCAACTTAACAGCTGTTTTTTCCTACAAGTTGCCAAATGCATTGATCACAACTACAAGTTTGAATGTTCTTTAATGAAAAATATTTAATTATACATCATGAAAAATGCCTCATTTCTTACCGTATGTTAGAGATAATTTTTCACCAAAAATGATCTTTATAAAGAAAATAGTTTGCATGTAAAGAAAATAGCTTATATACTTGTGCTTGCTCAAAATATAAAATTCTGGCCTCCATGGAAGTCTATTGAATCAAAATTTCTAGAACTGGATTTATAAATTCCCAATTGTATCTTTAACACATTCAATTTTGAAAACTGTTAGTTGAGGGAATAAAGTTTAATTGAAACTGGGAAAATTTTTGAACCCCATTCTTTTTAAGCACACATCGAATATAAAATTAGTCTGAATGGTCTCTAGCTTTGCTGTATATACTTTAATTAATGAGCAACTTTAAAATACTTAGACACTACATATTTTTGAATAAGCATTTTACCCATCTACTTTTGACATACTATTTCATAGTTAACAATAAGAAAAATCTGGAAATGTGTTAAATGTAACACATGTTTTATGCCAGAAAGCAATAAAATAATTTTTTTTCTTTTGGTTCTTTTTATTGTATGTTACAAAAGGATTTATTTTGACATAATTATAAAAAATGGAATATAATTTATACAAATTCAGTCTCCAGCACTTCTTCTTTCCCTCCCTTCCTCCCTACCCCCATTTCCTTCCCTCTATTCTACTAATGATTATATATATATATATATATATATATATATATATATAAAATGATATATACACACATATGTACACATATGTGTGTATGTAGTTATGTGAGATCTATATCTATCTATCTATCTATCTATCTATCTATCTATCTATCTAGATTCATCTTAGGCCTATATAATGAGTAGAAATCAGCAAAGAAGAAGAAATATATAGGCAATGAGGCTCATAAAACCCAAAAGACTCATTAAAAAGGAGAAAGCTCAAAAAGTTTAAAAGAAGTCAAAAACTAAAACCCTCTTCAATCTTCTGGTCCTTGTAACCACCATTCTTCTTCCACCTGTCAGTTCTCAGAAGAAAGGAATTCATTTCATCTACGCTATCAGAACCTTCCTTAGAAGGCCATGTTGTTCTTTGGGTGTTTGCCCCTGTTCTCTCTGCTCCACTTTCACACTATAATTGAAGTGAGACCTGTTGTTCATTTGCTTGTTTATTGATCACATCTAGTGAGTGTCATCTGGTTTTCTTCAAGCATTTTTCTTCTATGTAATCTGACATATCTTTTCCTATTCCCTTATGTTTTTGTCAGGAAAATATATGATTGGGGTGCCATGTTAGTCCCTGCTTTTGTGCTATTTTAGATATTATTCTTATTTCAGTGTTCCAGTGGCCTTAAACAGAACAGGAAATTGTGATAAAATGGAACAAAATGAGAAGTGAAGAGAAATGCCCATATGATTGAAAATGTCTTGAGTATTTTTTAATATTATTATTCAGGGTTGGTCATTTCAGATTGTTCAAAATTTTTGTATAAAATGCAGCTGCAAAATCTTAAATGAGTTGCTCACTCAACCTATTATTTAGAAAATTGAATGAATGATTATAATATATTTATTTTTCCTTATTTTAACATTTTGTTAGTTTTTTTTTCTATTTCACATTTTAAGTAGTTATTTCTATTTTAATGAAAAGTCTCTTTAAAATCAACATTTAACTAAAAAATTACAAGGTAGATAATCCAATAGTTGATTCAAGAAAAATATGAAGAGCATATAAACACATGAAAAATGTTTAATCACACTATTAGTCGATAAATGAAAAGTAAAATGCAGTGTATTTTATATTTCAAAATGTATAATGATGATGGTTTTAATGATAATAATTAAATTCTATGAATTTGTGTCATGGCCAGTATTGTAACATATCTTCAGAAGGAGTATAATTATGTCCAGTTTTCCTGGAAAGCGTTCAAGCACCATGTCATTATTAAGGTTCATAATATTTTGTCACTTCTTATTCAAAGAAAGTAATGAGAAATATATTCAAATTGTATCCATGCATATGAATTCTAAATATTATACAAATGAAATAATATTTGTAGAATACTTTTTAATAATTATTTTGTTATCATAGTAATTTTCCAAAAAAGAAATACAAAAGGAAATAAAAATTTACTAAAATAATTATAAAATATTCCTTTTTTATTTTTATGTTTTTTCTCTTACCATGTTTTAAAACTTAGAATAATTCTTAGAAATTTTATATTTCTCAATTTTAACAATGTAAAATAAATAATGTAAAATACTTTAAGAATATGAGTAAGATGTGCTTTTACTTTTGTCTTCTCATATAGCTTCATTTTTCCCCAACTTGCACAAGTAAGAGTCGTTTTCAGTTTCTTGGGCAATCTATTGATATACATCCAAGTTTTAGAATTTGTGCTATGTATTCTTTTAGACATCACTTTCTCAATGAAGATAAACTTCAGGTGGTTTTGGTGGTTTCTATATATATGTTTCAAATGCACTGTGTATCAGTTATTCAACAAGTATCATGTTTAATGATAAATTTTTCTGAAGACTCTTAAGTTCTTCATGGGAAGAACCATCTATGGTGACTCTGGCTTTTAATATTTTCAGTATTTCACACTTAGCATTTTGCATAGAGTGGAAACCTATAAATATTTGTTGAATGAATGTCAGGAATACCACATGGCATTCAGACAAAGCCTCTTAATACAGAATTATTCTATGTTTAAGTTAGCCATTATTAACAAACCATGGCAATAATTTCTTTTTTGTCTACAGTTGGCTTTAGGTCTTTCTTGACACAAACCTCCTAGTGATTACTAAGAAATTATTGATTTAGACATATCTGCTGAGACCAACTCCGACTTCCCATTTAAAAACTTTTTTTAATTTGTTTTAATTAGTTACACATGATAGTACAATGATCTTGACATATCGTACATTTAATCAGATGGGGTATAATTTCTCATTTTTCTGTGTGTACAGGTTGCAGAATCACATTGGTCATACAGTCACATATGTACATACAGCAATAATAATGTCTATTTTATTCTGCTGCCCTTCCTATCCCCCCTTCCCCTCCTCTCCCCTCCCATCACTTCTCTCTACCCAAACTAATGTGACAACTTCTTTTTCCCCCCTCACATCTTCATACATGTATTCTGTATAACGATGAGGGTCTCCCTCCATCTTCCATGCAATTCTCCTTCTCCTTCTTTTTCCCTCCCACCTCTCTTCCCTATTTAGTGGTAATCATCTTCTCATGCTCTTCCTTCCTACCCCATTTTGAGTCACCCCCCTTATATCAGAGAAGACATTCAGCCTTTGTTTTTTAGGAATTGGATAACTTCACTTAGCGTAATCTGCTCTCTTACTCATTATTTTTTTAATGGTTGTTCAAAACATTACATAGCTCTTGACATAAATTATCCAAAGCTCATGCAACACTTGTCTCTAACAAACTAAAGTCTTCCTAGCGATTTTTTGTTATGCATCTTTAATTCATCTAAATACTTGTCATCTGAATTATTATGCACAGGAACCATCCCAGAATATCCCAGATAACTTTCCCTTACCTATCCTCTATGACAAGGTATCTTATTCTAAACAACAGTTCTTACATTGTGAAGCAGGATCCACCTGGTTCTGTGAAGTACTCTGACTGCAGGAAGTTCCACTTACCCTATTCATCATACATTGAGTTTGGCCAGCAGGGATGAAGTGGGTATTCTTTACAGATATCTGTAGACTACAATTTTCTGGTCATTCTTTATTAACAGGAGACCCAACATAACGTGTTTCCTCAACTCTCCTATTTCTTTCTACTGATTCCCCCTGTTTACTAAAACCCTTTTCATGGGAGGATGCAACCACCAAGCATACTTGCCATAGCATAACTCAGAGTAACTGTTGTCATTTATTTTCATGCAAGTCTAATAATTTTACAAAAATATGGTAGATCCTAACTGTTAAACTACATATTATCTATTATATGCCTCAAAGTTTTATCACATACTTAATATACATAATAATAGTATCCACTTATAAAAATTTGGGTATTAATTTGAACTGAATTTTGTTGCCTCCAAATTCAAATGCTGAAGCTGTAACCTCCATGTGACTGTTTTGGGGAAAGAACCTTTGAAGGGGTGATTGAGGTTAAAAAGGTTGTGAGAATGGTACACTTATGAAAGAGTAAGAGACACCAGAGATCTCTATATGTCTTGACAGTGTGATGATATAGCAAGAAGTGGTTATCTACAAGCAAGGAAGAGAGAGCACAATGGAAACCAAACCCTGTAATAAACTTAATGTTGTACTTTCTAGACTCTAGAATTGTGGGAAAATAAATTTCTATTCTTTTTGCTAGCCAGTCTATAATATAGAATTGTATTAGAAGAATTAAATCGTGTTCTTGCTATCAAACAACATTATTTTTCTCAGATTTTAAAAAAATATACCATAATATCTACAATTCTGTCATTCTCCCTAAGATTAAATAATAAACTTTTCTAGTATTAGAAGCCAATTACTATTGTCATTTTGCTAGGAAACCAGTGTCAGGTCCAAATAATTTGACTACAACGGTTCTAAATTTCTTTAAAAGGAATTCTGTAGCCTATTTTCTCATTTTATGAGCCTATATTGTTTGTATATGTAGGTACCAATTGTAGACATTGGTTGGAAAAGCTTTCTGATTCCTTATTTTTTAATCATAAGAATGTGCTAGGCTCTACCTGTTCAAATTAATACTGCAATTCTCATAACCTTCCAGTCAACTAAACTCTGTAAATGAGTATCCATGGAAACCAGCAGAGTTAACATTAATCTGAATCAACTGTAGAGAAAGACTAAAGTAGAAAAAAATAGATGAAAGTTTTTATACTTTCCTGAGCTTAATATTATTAAAGATATGAAGTTCTGTATGACTCTTATAATGCTGGGAAATAAAAGTTGGTAAAATAGGAAACCATTGAAAAAATAGACCTTTTCTAGACATTAGGGGTTTTATTAGCAACTATTTGTTGCTCCTCTACCACAAGAATTAGGATGTGTTGATTATACTAGACTTAGGCCAATCTATGCTACATATCTGAGAGAATAAGTTAGCATTTTATTTATTTCAATTGAATGCTGGATTTTAATTTTCTTAGTCTCCATTGAGCTGTAGTCTTCTCATAAAGCACTATTTGACAATTTTAAATGTCAGAAAACCCAAGGATCTTTGGAAACTATTTATGGATACCTGCTGTCCCTGGTGATACACACAATCTATTCTGACACAAACATTTGCCAGATCTATTCCTCTTCTGGGACTCCCATTCTGTCATGATTTGTAGCCAATTGCCTGATGCTTCAATACCTGCCTAGTACTTTGACCCTTTCTTTGTAATGAGTGTTCCATGTGGAACGAAATCTTTTCTGTCAGGTCAAGATCTAACATAGTTGGTTCACCATTGACCTAAGGCTCTAAGTTTGTCCTTTTATCTTGCCATCTGTTCTTGACAGGTAGTGATAACAACTATATTACCATTCCTTAACATTAGTTTGTTTATTTAAATAAGGGTGCAGTGATGCATTTCTCTAATCCCATCTGCTCAGGAGACTGAGGCAGGAGGATTGCAAGTTGAAATCCTGCCTCAGAAACTTAGTGAGGACCTTAGCAAATCAGGGAGACCCTGTCTCTAAATAAAATACAAATAAAGGCTTGGGGTGTGTCTCAGTGGTTAAGTGCCCATGGGCTGAATCCCAGTACCAAAAAAAAAAAAAAAAAAGGATCTCTGATTCCTGATGGCAGCCATTTGACAATGGCAATGTAGATGGAAAAATCTGATGTTTGAGGATATGCTTTTAAAATTTAAAATATGAAATATTTAAAGAAACAAGTTATTCCTGTAGATTTGTTTGTGAATATAGGTATATTCCACAAGTTGTTCTTCTTTATTATTTCTATTTCTTTGTTGGAATCAACCTTGAGAGTATTAAGATCAATTCTTGAATGATTGTACATAATTATTTATTTCTTATATTTTATTTTGAGTGATGTAGAGAGTCTAAAATTTATATTTTAAATATAGTATTTAAAGTGTGTGCGCACCATAAAGTTTTCTATTTAGTTTTGTTTTCAACAATTCAGAGCTTTTTATTCACTAATTATATTTAAGCATTACGAATAGTGTGTATGTTTCAAACAGACACGTGGGAATTGAATTGACAAAAATTCTTTATTGGAAATAGTATTGGCTGCAAGACTTTCCAAATTCTTGCATTCAAAATAGCACCATTGTAACCTAAGTTAAAAAAAGGAATCGGATTTAAAGATCATCTTCAGATAGCTGTTACCTAGACATTTTTCTTCCTTTTCTGTACCTACCATTCTCCACTATTGAAAAGGAACTAGAAGCAACAATGAAATGTGCTCTGAAACAATGACAAGTAAAGGTCACTTATATTTTATAAAGAAATATCTGCAATTTCCATAAAATCCATTTATGTAAGTTACTGCCACAAAGACAATTGATGGTAAATTTGTTTTAAAATTATCTTAAAAGCTTTATTTTAAATGGTAGAACAAATGTCAGAGACTCTAAGACAAGATGAATAATAACATCACTCTAGTTTCAAATAATATAAATGTACAAACTGATTTATTTTCCAGAAAGGGTATACAAATACAGTTAAATGATTTTATATTTCCCAGCTGCCTGGAGAATCAGAATTATCATATACCAAAATCTCACTTGTACAGCATGTCAGGAAGAATTAAAACAATATTGGTAACAATTTCATAGACATTCAACTTTATCATTATGTTTTCATGGCTATAGTAACTGGAACTAGAAGTCTTAAATGACCTGATTTAATAATTAGATAAAAATAAGGCATGTTTGTTTAAACAAATTTAGAGGGACATAGAAGGATGAAACTTTAGCTGGCCTGCTTATAATGCAATGCTAGTCTTTTCAGTACATTGGTAATAGTGGTTTAATGCATTGAATGTGCATGTATATGCCCTTGAGGCATTCGTTGATAGAACATTAACTACTGTAAACTGCAAGAAAGCTAAGTTGTTTGAGCTTCTCAATGTTCCATATGGCTAACTTTAAAGTGTAAATTTCCTCTTAGACTTTAAAGAATTTACCTACAGAGGATCTAATTTCATTTTCTTTTGTTTCATGCACAAACTTATGTTACTCTACTATGAGCATTGATATTGGCTTTGGATTGGACTGGAGATTTCTGAAATCAAAGTAACACTATAAGAAGATATAAATGTAGAGATTGCCAGCATACTGCAAACATAAACGAGTACAGGTTCTCTTGATAGATTGTCTTATAATTCAGTATTGAAATTGTGGACATATGGAGCCAGATGAAAAAATAAAATTAGTGGATATAGGCCCCCAAATAAATTAATTAGGTGTAAAATCCATTTAATTATAAAACTTAAGTCAGAGACTATCTTTTCTATGTATTAGTGAATTTTGAAGGAAGGTGAAAATGGTTCATTTTCTATTACCTATTAGAAAGCACTCCATGGAACGCAGAATTTCCCTCTAGATACAACAGATCCACAGTCTACATAGTCAGAGGTAAGAGACTCACAAGTCATGAAAGCCAATATTTCATATAGACAAAACTGATGAAAACACTTAAACCCACAAATGTAAACTCAATGAATGGCAAACATGAGAACCATGAGCAATTTTCCCTGTTCATATCATAATCAACTTGCTCAACAGAATAATCAAATTACTGACAAGATTGCTTATCAGAAAAAAATGGAAATAAAAAGGCAGCCCAGAACATCTTTAAATATTGAACACATAATTTTATCAGCCCAGTGTTTCATCTCTAGTGAAATATTGTTCAAAGAATTAAGATAAATTGAAAACCTTTTGAAATACTCAAAGCCATAAGAATTCATCACTAGCAGAACTATACTCTAGAAAGCATAAAAGTTAGTGCTTCAGGCAGAAACAAATGATACCAGATGGAAATTGAATCTACCCAAATGAATGGAGAGCATTAAAAAACAACTGCTTGGACAAGTACATAGATTTAAAAAAATTAACATTTTTATAAGGTAGTTAACTATCTGAAAAATTTAAAAAAAATGTACTGTTTAAACACATGTAAGAATAAAGAACATGACAATAATAGCACAAATGCTAGAAGGGAAAAATGAAAGGATGATATTAAAGGCTAGGATTGTATTGATCTGTGAAGTGGTAAGCTAGCCCTTGGAGATAGATCATGATAAGTGAGGGATATATGTTATAAATGTTAAGTAATCGCTAACCAGACAAAGAATGATAGCTAGTAAGCAAAAACAGGAAGTAAAATGGGATGATAAAATGTAGTTAAACTAAAAGAAATATTCCTCCACCCAAAATTAAAGAGAAAGTTGACAAAGAAAGGAGTGAAAGGGTAAAGCTGTGTCTAAGCTGCAAAGCCTGTGTTAAAATGTAAGGGACTAGGTATTGTAAAGTTTCTGAACTGCACACAGAACCTGAAATTCCTGAGGCAGTTAAGACAATGCCCTACTAACCGTTTAGTTGATTAATAGCCTAGGACCCTGTGCAGCTTGGCACGTAAGCATTCAGGGCCCGAACCAATCAGTTTAAATATAACCCCCTCCTTAGGAATGACCTATCACTCCAGCCTGCCCTGTTCCCGCCAATGAATGTACTAATCAAGTCTAAGAATTGTTGTTTGATTTTCCAGCTGTGTAAGGTGATTTGTTAAAGGAGACTGTAATGTGTGTAAAGTCCCCGCCCTCCCCAAAAAGTGTACTTAAGCACTGCTCAACCCCTGCCCGGGGCTCTGGGCTGCTCTTCCTTCTTGAGTGAGCACGGAGCCCCAGCGCGCTGGATCAATAAACCCCCATTCTTCGGATTGCATGAGTCAGTCTCTTGGTGGTCTCTTCCTCCGATGTTCGCTGGACCCTTACAGGAGATGAATGGAAAACAACTGCAAGGTAAAAAAAAAAAAAATAGACCAAAGCATAACCGTTATCATAATAATGAAACATTCCAATTAAAATAGATATTGTTAGATGAAATTAAAAGTAAACAGACTCACCTATTTGCTGCCTACAATATGCAATACCCATTCAAAGAGAAATAGCTTAAAATAAAAATAGTAAAATAAATATCACAGCATTATTTTGATTAATCAAAATGAAAATGGAGAAGCTATAGTGATATATCAGAAAGTGTAGATTTCTGAAAAAAGAAAGGCATTTATTAATGATGATAATCCAACAAAGGGACATATAACCCTCATCATTTATTCACTTAATAATGAAACTTCAAAATATGTGAAGCTAAAGCTGAGAAAGAATCAAAAGGAATAAACAAATACAAGATATTAGTGGGATATTTTAATTTCCTTCTAGTACTTGTTAGAGCAAGCACACTGAATCAGTAAGGATGGAGAACACTTGAGCAACACTGCCCGACAGCTTGACCTACTTGTGATGTACACAATGTTCAACGCAGCAATAGAAGGAGACAGACAAATGTTCTTTCTCAAGTGTATGAAGATTTTTTTTTCATCAAAATAAACCACTTTAGGGAAAAAGCAAAATGTCAGTAAACACAATGGTTTTAAATTCTACAAAGCATATTCTCTGTGCAAAATAGTTAAATTATAAATCATAGAATTATCTCTGGAAAGTTAGCAAATATTTGGAGATCAAATAATATATAATGATATAACATATGCATCAAAAAATAAAAATTGAAAATAAGTATTTTGAGAAGAATTTAAATGAAAATACTTTATGGCAACATTTATAGGATACTTATGGGAAAAAACGTTGAGTATGAGAGATTTTTAACAAACTTATTTTTGATCTCAGACCTTATTATTCTCGTTTTTTTTTAAATCTTGTGTTTTATTCATTGAGTGAATTCACATAGACAAAAATCAGTTATTTTTTAAAAAATATTGTTTCCTATATTCATATGCTTTTTATGTATTTACAATTTTATTGTTCAATGCATTTTTAGGGTCATGTTCATAATTTCCTCACTATATAAATTTTGCAAAGACCGAATTTTTATGGAGTGAGGGAAGAAATAATCTAATAAAGAGGGATCTATTAATGCAGGGTTCACCAAAAGTTGCTCAAGTAGTCTACACTTGAGGAAACTGTGTCCTTTGTAGTATTTTCATTTCTTGTTCCATCTTTCCATGTGAAATGTGCCTGGCTCACTTTTCATTTGTAAGTATCACCATATTTTGATATGATTTTTTTCCTGCTTTCAAAATTTTAGATTTCATGCTTAAGAATTTATAAAACACAATGGTACCTTAAAAAGTCATGATTAGTAAACACCTGTATATTCATTACCCAGTTCAAGAAAGAAAACTTGACTTTTAAAAACTCCTTGCTTTTTTATCATATCTTTATTGAGAATTGACCATTAATAAGAAATTTTGTGGATTATTCACCTGTTTCTTTCTATATCAAACACATGTATCCATTCTTAAAATCAATAGTTTATGTATCTTAAAACTTGTACAATATAATCGTACCTGTTATTTTTTAACTTTCTTCTTTCAATCAACATGATGACTTAAGACAGATGTCTCTGTTGATTCATGCAAGTATAATTTTTGATTCTCAGGTGGAGTCAACCATTAAAGGAGCACTTTAAATTCTGTGGAGGACTGGGGTTGTGGCTTAGCGGTAGAGTGCTTGCTTAGCATGTGTGAGACACTGGGTTCGATCCTCAGCACCACATTAAAAAAATAAAATGAAGATATTAAAAAAAAAACAATGTACTTTAAAAAAATCTGTGGAGTTGCTTTCTTTTCTCACAAAGATAGAAAAATATCATTGGCATTTAGTAACAAAAAGTCAAATGTCACATCCTATGCAACAATTTATTCAGGGGCAACTGAACTGGTCAATGAGGGGATTAGGAAAAAGACAAACCTACACAAAAATAGAGATAAAACCTGGGCTTAGTGGTTCAGCTGCCTCTGGTGGAGGAAGACTGACTACAGGCAAACTCAGCTCATTTATTATACAGGTTTAAACATCAGAAGGATTTATTGTGAGAAAGCTTCTTTAACATAAACAAAACCAAAGCTGAGGGTAAAAGCACCCCAATTAGTGCTTATCAGCTTGCACCTATATTACTCTCTACTTCCAGGCAGCAAATATTGGAACCAAGGTTATGAATTAATAAATTCTGTGACTGGCACAAAACCCACATTTGAACAAGGCTTGACTATATAGGTTGGGGAAACTTTGATAGGTGCCTTAGCCCTGAGAAATTCTCAAGGGGTGTGTTGCCACTGTCAATGGGCAGTTCAGACCCATGATTCATTTGCTGCTTCCAACTTTTTTGTTTTATTTTTTAAGCACAAATGATGGGCTATTATTGGAAGCTCTTGGATGTCTTTTGTTACTAATTCTTTTTTTTGTGCTAAGATAGCATTCTGCTATCTTAAAACAGAATTAGTAACAAAAGCATAATTGCAAAAATGTATCATTTTGAATGTTTAAACACACTGACGGGATCAAATGATGAAAGTCATTGTTTGTTCAGCAAGCCATGCAGGATCCATGGGATGATTCATGCTTTCTTGAATATCCTGAATGTGATGCTGTAACTCCATAAGGTCTAGACTGTCATTATTTCTGTGCCAAATGTCCATTAAATGATTTTTAACTTTCTTTTCAATCCTATTGGATAGCATTATATTTGGCTGTTGTTAACACAAACAAGTTTGTAGGCAGTATGTATTGTGGGACCAACATATAGGTAAACTCCCACAATATCCAGTATAATTAAATATATTTGAATGAGGAGGTGGAATATGTTTATCTGAAAAACAATCCAACATTTGAGTATCACTAGTAAATAATGGAATGGATTCTTCAGTCCATACAGCTGGGGTATATTAAAAGTGCATCTGGGAAATGAGTCCAGTAAGTTTCCCCATGACCTGTACTTACCTGACATCTCAGTAAACCCAGCATAGACACAACATGGTGGCTGGAGACTTATGCTGTATAACTATCTGTTTGTTCAACCTGATGTGTGAATTTCTTCAGCCATTTGAATTGAGGCTTTAAATCCTCCATGGTGATGGTGAACAGCATATTCAGAGGAGAGGAGAGCTGTATTTTCTGGAAATACACAAGCATGGCCTCTGCCCCATATTATTACTGAATCTTGTCCATTCAGTTGTCCTCTTTGTTAGTTTCTCCACCAGTCTAGGCCTGACTGACCTACAACTTAAAAAATTTAACACAAAAAGAGCATGATTCAAACAATTTTGAAGTTCTATCTCTCCCTTTTGTTTTTGTAATTGTACTTTCAGCAATAAATGAATCTACTCTACAAGAGGCTGGACTTGGGGATTATAAGGAATATCTGTTCGGTGATATATATAATGTTTATCACAAAACTGTTTAAAAAAGGAACTAGTATAAGCTGGATGATTATCAGTTTTAAATTTTAGAGGGTGGCTCAGCACCATAAAAGGTATTTAAACAGTGAGAGATGACCTAATGAGAATTTTTTGCTTAGCCACAAAAATTAATAAAAGTCACCTGTCAAGCTTGTGAGGATTTCCAAAGCCAAAGTTGTTCTTGAACTAAAAAGGGCATCACGATGAAAGAAGGCTCAGCTCTCACCAATTATGTGACTTAAATTTTGTCATTAGTAATAAGCTGAGCAATGAAATTATGAAATGTGGTCTGAATAAGTATTGCAAGTCAGCCTTACATCTTGTTTCTCCTTTAGGTGACGACCCTATAATTTTACCTTTGTAAGGCATTAAGAGACAGCAGTTGTAAAATTTATAAGGAAAATACAAAATGAAATTAACAAGAGTAAACACATATTTTTTTTAAGACTGGTTCTTTCTAAATAATAGAATTTAAGAGACACAAAAAATTATTTTGTTGGGATGAGAGTAGATTAAAATTTTTAGAAATGCTTATTCCTTTAACAAATAGAGGATTAAACTTTAGGTTTATATCAGTATGTTAATATTTGGCTTGTGTCTGTGGAAACAGTTGCTTTTTATTTCTCTCTCAGCCTTTATTTAAGAAGCCCAATTTCCTCCTGAAATGAAACAGAGGTCTTTGAAGAAAGCTTATCTATTTCTATAAACAGGCTCCATGCAAGAAACTCAGCACAAAGCCAGCCTAGTAGATTAGGAACTTTTTTTTTTCTTTTTCTTTTTTTAAAGAAGAAAAAGTCTTTAATAAATTTAGCTGATTTTGTTAATTATATATAACCAATTTAATCACATACCAACTTTTTGAAATTTATCCTCCACAAATTTTTGTAATCTACTTAGACATTTTATAACCTTTTATTTTACTGAAGGACCTTTTCATTCAAAAAACATTTTCTTTTATTCTTTATATTAAAATATATTTTTGTACCTAAATTCCTTCTTACCTTTTTTTCTAGTTACTGTCTTCTTTTAAAATTTATATTTTGAAACAATCCTTATAAGATTTTTGAATATAGACAAATTGTTTTACTTTACTAAGATTAATTACTTTTGTTTTCATGGTACCAGACTGAAAACTCTTAGACTATTTGCATATAAATCATACCTTAAAGAAATCAACTCTCAGCAACTCTGTTTTTAGCAAAGACACAGGAACAAAGAAATCTCAAACCTTTTCCATTAACCAATTTATAAAAACACCTCTAATGTTTAAATGCATTTGCTTGATTTTATATTTAGTAAATGAGATTGTAGCACATTAACTTTGTAAATTAATTAGGTGTTCTCTTAACATATTTATGAAGATTAATCCCATTATATTAAATCTAATTATTTTAACTGTAAGCCAAAATATGAAACAATTGTAGTTCTCAGTATGTTACATCTGTTCCCTGTGGAAAAAAATTGTTAGAATATGGATATTACATTTTGGACATCTTATAAACACCAAATCTTTATTAATTGGCTGACCACTCAGAAAATTTTATGAGTTAGTAATTTTTTAAAGACATCTTTATCTTTATTTGTTTACCCAACTTAAACTGAACTTCTATTTAAGTCATGTAAATTAAAAACAACAACAACAACATTTGGGCCAGGCACTGTGGAGCATGTCTGTAATCCCAGTAGCTTGAGTTCATAGCCAGCCTAAGCAATGGTGAGGGGCTAAGCAACTCAGTAAGACTCTGCTTCTAAATACAATACAAAATAGGGGTAGGGATGTGGCTCAGTAGTTGAGTGCCCTTGAGTTCAATCCCGGGAACTCAAAAAATAAAAAATAAAAATAAAAATTTTGTATTCATTTTTTACTTTAATTTATGAGCACTCATTTATCTATGTGCAAATTTTCATACCACATACTATATGCAAACAAAAGACACCTGTGTGCACATATACACAAAAGATACCAGAAACAAAGATCTTATAATTTTTTGTAAGTGTAGCTACATTGGTAGGAGGCAATGTTATAGATATTTATTGAAGACTCAGTCAGATTCAACCTGTTAGAAATTAAAATAGAGCCAATCAGACTTTTATATTATGACTTAAATATAGAGCAGGTCTGTGTAGATGAAAATGGCAGTCATAAAATCTAACAGCCATGAGGACACTGTAATAAAATATTTCAGATAGCTAGCCTGTTGTCCTAATGATCATCAGATCAAACCCAACACCATCATCCCTAGAAAAATTCATCTCTGAGCAAAGGCAATGTAAAAACCTCTACAGTTAGATAAAATAAAACTGACTAGAAAAATATTTATTTAGGTGCATAAGATCAAATATGAATTCATCATAAAATTTTATGAGTTCAAAGACATAGGAATTTTTTTTTTCCTGCAGTGAAAAACAAAAACAGTTATTACTCTAGTAAAGGGGCATGAAAAACATCTTTTTCAACTCAGAGTTCACTCTAAGTTCAAATTAGGGTCATGACACTTTTCCCCCCTTTAGCCATCTGAGTCAAAAATAGCTTGAATTTTAAAGGGACATTTTTCTCCTGCATTCTTAAATCTTGCATGATTCTCTGAAAATGTAGTGCTACAGTTTATATTTTTTCTGGAAACACCACCCCATTAAGGTTTTACTGGAGGAAGTAAAAATTGTCCATATACATTTGTTTGTGATTTGCAATCATTAGCCCAATATTTATAGGGACAGCAACATGGATGCAGACCTGATTTATTTTTATGATGAGTCAGGTTCTGACAGTTTTTATCCAAGTGTCCAGGCTTGTCATAGTTAAAACAATTCCTTTTGGAATTTTTATTTTTCCAGGAAAGTTGCAACATGTCTCTTAAAGCCAGAGTTTTAACTTTATCCTCCCCCACTCCTGCCTGCTTTCAGGAGACAAAGACTCTGGCTGAGCAATGGGAAGGGCTATGGGAGACACTGACTCTAAAGAGTCTTTGTTAGCTGTTTGCAGATTTTAATGACATTTTAAAGCCATAAATGAGGTCATCAGCTTCCTTTAATAACCACATCTTTTAAAAAAACACAATTTTTTTAAAAAATATTTTTTAGTTGGGCACAATAACTTTATTTTATTTATTTATTTTTATGTGGTGCTGAGGATTGAACCTAGGGTCTCACATGTGCTAGCGAGTGCTCTACTACTGAGCCAAGACCTCATTCCCAACACACGTCTTTTTTAGGAGCATCCCATTCACCTTGAAAAATCAAAGTTCCTGTGTGTCCAATGTCCATGTCCATGGGCCAAATGTCAATGTCCTGTACAACAATTTATTCAGGGGTAACTGAACTGACTGATGAGGGGATTAGGAAAAAGAAACAGATACAAATGTAGAGAAAAAGCTGGGGCTTGGTAGTTCAGCCTGCCTCTGGGGAAGGAAGACTGACTACAAGCAAACACAACACATTTATTATATAGGTTTAAACATCAGAGATTTATTGTGAGAAAGCTTCTTTAAGATAAAAACCAAAGCTGAGGGTAAAAGCAACCCAATTAGGGCTTATGAGCTTACACCGAACCTCTCTACCTCCAGGCAATAAGCTTTGGAACCCAAGGTTATGAACTAATAATTTCCACGATTGGCACAGAATTCACCTGTAAACAGAGCACCACCATATTAATTGGGTAATCATAGATTTGTACCTGAGCCAATTAAAATTTAAAGATGATAGATATATCAGTTTCTTTCATATTTCATTTAATTTTTGATTTCCATATGTTCTATGTAATGATATATATATATATACAAATTCATAATCAAGTCTTCCAGTAACTTCACTTTTGTCAGTGTGGAAATATCTTTATTTCAGTTATTATTATTATTATTATTATTATTATTATTATTATTATTTGTTCTAATTGGTTATACATGACAGCAGAATGTATTTGGATTCATTGTACACAAATGCAGCACAACTTTTCATTTCCCTGCTTGTACACAATGTACACACCATTTTTTCAATCATATATGTAAATAGGATAATGATGTCCATCTCATTCCACCATCTTTCCCACCCATATGTCCCTTTTCCTTCCATTATCCCCCTCCACCCAAACCAAAGTTCCTCCATTCTTCCCTTCCCTTACCTCCTCCCGTTATGGATTAGCATCCATCTAACAGAGAAAACATTTGGCCTTTGGCTTTGGGAGATTGGCTTATTTTGCTTAGTATAATATTCTCCAGCTCCATCCATTTACCTGCAAATGCCAAGATTTTATTCTCTTTTAAAACTAAGTAGTATTCCTTTGTGTATATGCACCACAGTTTCTTTAACCATTCATCAATTGAAGGACATCTAGATTGGTTCTGCAGTTTAGCTATTGTGAATTGAGATGCTATAAACATTGATATAGCTGTGTCAGTATAATATGCTGATTTTAACTCCTTCCAGTATAAACCAAGGAGTTGAATAGCAGGGTCAAATGGTGGTTCCATTCTAAGTTTTCTAAGGAATCTCCATACTGCTTCCCATAGTGGTTGCACCAATTTGCAGGCCCACCAATAACGTATGAGGGTATCTTTTCCTTGCCAACAGTTATTCTTGCTTGTGTTCTTGATAATTGTAATTCTGACTGGAGTGAGATGAAATCTTAGAGGAGTTTTGATTCAGATTTCTCCAATTTGTAGAGATGTTGAATATTTTTTTATATATTTGTTGATTGATTGTATCTTACTCTAAAAAGTGTGTGTTATTTCCTTTGCCCACTTATTGATTGGGTTATTTGTGGGGTTATTTTGTTATTGTTGTTATTTTTAAATGTTTTGAGTTCTTTGTATAGTTTGGAGATTAATACTCTATCTGGGTACATGTGGTAATGATTTTCTCCAAATCTGTAGAGTCTTTCTTCACATTATTGACTGCTTTCTTTACTAAAACAAACTTTTTACTTTGAATCCATTCCATTTATTGATTCTTGATTTTATTTCTTGTGTTTTAGGAGTCTTGTTAAAAAAGGCAGGCCCTAATCTGACATGATAAGGATTTGGGTCTACTTTTTCTTCTATTATCTACTTATTATTTTTAACATTAAAACTATTATACATGGTATATTATAGCTAAATCAACTCTTCTTTTTGTTGTATTCTATATTAAAATGGATGTAATGTAAGCTTTATTGCTATCATTATTGTAATTGTTATAGGTATAATTTTTTCTACTTTCACTCTAGCAAAATTTAGGGTTTGTATACATATAATCCAGTCAATGGTGTTGTTATTGACCATTTCCCTAAAAATTTTTATATAGAATTCATTGATTTTAAATCTATAATGTTTTACCAATTTTTACATAGTATGGGGTACAGGTCTTGTAAGTTATAATTAAAAGTTTCATTTCAATGTAAATTTTAATTTAGTACATTCCCAGTCAATTAATAACTACACTTCAAAATCCCTTCTTCAGTATATGTGTAGAAATGATACAAGCTAATATTTTGAAATGTTCTAAATATAAAGAGATGTGATTTTTAGTTGGGTGTGGTGTGGCATGCTTGTAATCCCAACAACTCCGGAACCTCAGGTAGAATGACCTCAAGTTCACAGCTAGCAACTTAGCAAGGCTCTAAGCAACTTATTGAGATGCTATCTCAAAAGAAAAAAATCAAAAGGTTTGGAGTATGATTCAGTGGTAAAGCACCCCTAGGCTTAGTACTCAGTACCAAAATTATAATAATAAAAAGAAAGTGGTATGATTTTCTTTTTTACTGCTTTTCCCTTTCCCTAGTGATTAGAAGAAAGGCAAACATTTTGGACATGGAGACAAGAACTGTTAGTAATGACAACAATACTGAAGAGGTTGGACTCCATAGTGTGTTACCACAACAGAAGGCCTGTTTTTTTCTGGGTTTGAACTACTTACATGTGAGAGAAACTAAACTTCTCCTCTGGTAAAGTCATTGTATTTGTACATTATTTTTACAGTACCCCCTAGTGTATCCTAAATAATATATATGACTACCAAAAATGTTTTAATTTAATATGGGTTGAAACACATTCATCAAGCTGTGTGTCTTCTGATATCTAGAAAATTCTTATATATGTTATATGATGTTTGCTTCATATACATATGGAGTAGGAGAGTAACGTGAACAAGATGGCAGAGCAGGAAGCCCTGTACCCTCCTGCCTTCTACAAACACACTGATTTTGCAACACAAATAATTTCTCCTTATGGGAAATCCAGAAGCTAATTGATAGCCTTTTGGATCCTAGGAAAATGTAAAATAAAATTCATTGAATTTATCAAGGAGAGCCAAGATGCTCATTTTTTCAGATTCCCTTCCCTAGGTGCAGAGTGATATGATCAAGAACAGACTCCTTGTCTTCCATTTTCCCCAGGAGAGTGAAGGAGTTGGTTTCTTTATCCAGTGTGTCATCTTTTCTGGGATTGCTATAATAACTAGAATCTATCTCATCCAGCATTAACACAGTAGACCCTCTCCCACAGTGATCACATGAAAAAGCCCATCAACCAGCCTTTCTCCTTGGAGGGAATAAAAATTGATCCATGGGCTTCTCTGGCAGCCCAAGGAGTTGCCAGTCTTGAAGGTCTGACAGAGTTGGCAAATTTGGCTTGGTGGAGAATAGAGATGCCATAGTTTCCCTCTCAATTACTGACCTTCTTTAGCATAGAATTCAAATACAAAAAAAGCTAACCACGGGTTCTTATTTACTCTGGTATGGGAAAATATTCGTAGAGGCTCTTAAATGATACCATATGAATCAGTTATCATGTTTGCCATTATACAGTGTACATAACCCTGAAATTAATGTTAGTTCACTTACTGATTTTTATAATATTTCACCGATCATTTTATATGGTGTGTGTGAGTGTATAGATATAACTAATTTAAGAAATATTTATTGAATTTATATATTTGGTGTGTTGCAGTATATGCATAAATTAATGACATTTTAGAATTCATGTTATGTGACAAATGGCAGCGAATTATGTTCCTGTACTGTATGAGACAAGTTGGATAATAAAACAAATTTTACCCCAAGTTTCTTTAAAACAACAGAGCCTGAATCATAAAGTAAGGTTCCTACTCTTTACTGGAAGGTGAAATCCTTGGAAAATATTAGTGAGGGAAATAGAGTGTGAAGCAGAGGAGGAGAGAATAAGAATAAAGAAACTAGCTTATAGATGTGACTGTGGATTTAGGTTATGAATGATTTATCAGCAATACTCTATGATAATATTTACTGTTATTGTATTAATTAATGTAGCATGCTATTATGTCAATGTATTCGTTATCTGTCACTCAAAATGAATGGAAAATATAAAATATCACTGATAAATGTGTCATATATCAGGGCATATTTGGAGATTTGAACAATGTCATCTCAAGGCTTATGATGAAACTGCAAAAATTGATATGCTGGAGGAAAAACCTCCACCTGCTGATAATTTAATAACCTTGGCTCTCTCGATTTTAACCTCACCCCCTACATTTGTTGAAATCACTTTTGGATAACCAACAAGCAAAACTTCTTGTTCAGATACTGGCTGCATCACAGACTAAATAGAAGTGAGATGATTTTGAAATTTTTTCTCTGTGAAACTGTTTTGAGGGACTTGGAGTCAATGACATATAGTGAATATTTAGTACAAAATAAAGGATGATTTCATGTAAAAGTCTTTAATGTTCATAGAATTTTTAATCTCAAAAGAAATTTTATTTAAAGTAATTAGTTCTCGTAGGTGAATAATGATTTTCATGCATACACTTTGTTATCCTAAAGAAATTTAATTGCATTTATTCTGAAACTTGTGACACAAGAATAATCAAGAACACTACAACAGTCAACTACTTATTTTTTTCCAGATGTAAATGATATTTTATGAAGATAATTAAAAAATGCTTTCAAATTTAAAGGGGCCATCCAAAGTAATTAGCAAATCCCATATCAACATTTTGAACAGATAATAGATGAAGTATCAGATGGAGGCTAGAATATACCCTTTATTATTGTTAAGATTCAGCTGTAATCCAAACGCCTGTGTTAGAATGAGATTTAAACAGTAATTGGAACCTGACACAGGCAGGTGGATGGTTGACATGTCTTTGGAAGAAAGGCAGTGTGCATAACTAGCTGTTTTTCCCCAGTCAGAAAATGTCACTCTAAGTCTTTAAGGACATAATGAGTCAGGAGAAAAAATGTTCTAGAGAAGTGACCGGTCTGGAAAGCAGTATGGAGATTCCCTAGAAAACTTGGAATGAACCATCATTTAACATAATTACCCTACTTCTTAGAATATACCCACAGGACTTAAAATCTGCATACTATAGTGATGCAGTCACATCAATGTTTATAGAAGCTCAATTCACAAATAGCTAAAATATGGAACAAACCTAGGTGACTTGAACAGATGAATGAATAAAGAAAATGTTGTATACATACACAATGGAGTATTAATCATCCATAAAAAAGAATGGAATTACACTTTTCCTGGTAAAAGGATAGGACTGGACACTATCATGCTGAATGAAATAAGCCAATCCTAAAAAACCAAAGGCCAAATTTTCTCTCTGCTATGTGGATACCTACATACAATAAGAAGGGGGGTGGGGTGAGAAGAGAAATTAATTTGATTAGACAAATAAGAATGAGGGAAAGGGAGAGGGAATGGGAAAAAGAAAGACAATAGAATGAATCGGACACAAATTTTCTATATTTATATATGAACATTGCAAAAATGGGATCCTAAGTAGAATAAATTATACTCCATGTATGTATACTATGTCAAAATACATTCTACTTTCATGCATCTAAAAAGAGCAAATAAAATGTAAATAAATAAAGTGAAGACATTGTATGAAAAAAAAAAACAAGAGAATGAAGAGGTAAGAGAATGGGAGATCTTTGTCATCAGACCCTCTGATAAACAATTAATATTCAGAATATAAGAACATAGAAAATTTAACATCAAAACAAAACAAATAAACCATTTAATAAATGGCAAAAGAACTAAATGGATACTTCTGATAAAAAGAAATAAAAAATGACCATCAATTATATAAAACATGGTTAAACATCCCTAACAGTTGCAAAATGCAAATAAAAACTACATTGATATTTCTTTTCATTTAAGTCAGAATGGCAATTATCAAAAATACAAATAATAAATACTGGTGAGGATATGGTGCAAAAGTTACACTTGTACACTGTTGATTAAACTGCACAGTAATACAACCACTCTGAGAAGCAGTATGGAAGGTCCTTAAAATCTAGGAATAGAAGCACCATGTGATTCAGCTATTCCCACTCTTCTGTATTCATCCCAAAGAACTCAAATCAACATAATATAGAGGTACAACCACATCAAAGTTTGTATCAGCGCAATTCATAAGAACAAAGTTATAGAACCAGTCAAGATGTCCATCAACAGAAGAATGGATAAAGAAAGTGTGCTATATACACACAATTGATTTTTACTCAGCCATTAAGAAGAAGGAAATTATGGCATTTGCCAGTAAATGGGTGGAAATGGAGAACATCATGTTAAATTAAACAAACCAGACTCAGAAAATCAAGAGTCCTTTGTTTTTTTTTCTCATATATATGGAAGCAAGCTCAAAATAAGGAGAATAAAAGGGGCAGGGGGGAGTCCTATGAAAATAGAAAAAAAGAGACCAGTGGAGTAGAGAAAAGGGATTGAGGGTGGAGGAAGAAGGGACAGGAAATGGGAGGAAATGTGAAATGAAAATCATCTAAGTATCGTATGCACATAAATGAATATAACATAGTAAATTTAAGCACAAAGTAAAAATAAACTATAAATAAGTGGAAGGAAGACTATTAGAAGAGGGGGAAAAGGAACGGGCAGGGAGGAGAAAGGGGAAGTAATAGGGCATTAATTGGAACAAATTATTTTCCATACTTAATTATGTCAAAATGAACTTAAATAATATGTATAATTATAACGTACTTATAAAAAATAAGAAAAATAAAAACAAATTTCTCCAAATAGAAGGTAGGAAATGATTATTACCCTCTAATATAAATGATCTATAAATACAAAAGTGTTCTCACACTTGTATAATTCTTTATGATTACAAAATAATAATAATACCTTCCACACAATTAGTAAGTTTCAAAAGAGTCAAGACAAATCAAAACAAAAACCCTTGATGTAAAAAGATGGTAAAGAAATAATTCTTCTCACAGTAATTTCAACATTGATTGACAGGTTTTGTCAATGCATGTTTTTCAAAATCTTATGACTCTCACACAAATATAGAATAAACATGTATGGCAGTTAGGTAATTAATAAGTACATTATATGGTATATTTTTTTAAATAGTAGAATTTGGTAGAAACAAGTATATAAACATTGAAAATAGGAAATTACTTAGATTGGTAATTTACAGACAAAGCTGGTTTAGTAAGTGTTGTAAGAATATGTAGCTATAACCTTCAAGGTTATCTTATATATTGTACAGAGATAATTTTTGTTTCTACCAGAAATTAATCTAAAAACATCATGTTACTTTAAGAATTCTAATTCCAAATGAATGTCACATGGTCAATGAATCAAGACTGCTTTTCCTCAGGGAGTTAAATAATTGCTGATGAGTCTGTTAAACAATACTACACTTTAGAGTCTGAAATGAGAGGCAGTTATCCTTGGTTTAATTTCTAATTTCTGTATATTTTTTTAACAGTTTCAGCAATGTATTAATTTTTCAAAAAATATTGAAAGTAGTTTATTTATGATAAATAATAATTCATAAATACTAGAAGAGAATATGAAGGTCTTTAAACTAGAAGGCCAGTAACTCCTCCATTTATTGTAATCTTTTCAAGAAAGTTTTCAACAATGTCATCTACAAAATAAAATTAACTACAGATTAGTGTCCAGTAGGCAGGCATCAGTGTTCAAGATACAGAAAACTTAGCTCATAAGGACTGGGGCATTAGCAAAGCCAAAGGGAAGTCAAATGTGTGGAATTCTGCATCACCTCTTAACCATGTTGTTTTTCAACTTTTTATCAAGTATGGGAAAATGTGATTTTATTTTCTTAACATAAAGGTTAGACATGAGTTTCTAACTTACTCCAGTGAGAATTGTGTTGTGAAATGGAATTGAAAGATCATATCTTATAGCACTTGGTATATGGAGACAGACCAATAAATGAATGAATGGACACTTAATGTTTAAGTTAGTTGACCCATGAAAATGATATATCTGAAAATTTCTGCTAGAACTTATTTAAATGCAAGTAGACTTGTATGAATATACTTATGAATAAGCTGGAATTTTTCAGATTATGCATTATTCTGCACAACTTTTTATTATATCACATAGAGCATTTTAATTGATAAAGGAATTCACTCCCAGAATGCAGCAATAGTAACCACCAACTCATCATTGTGTATATGTATTTTTAAACTTTTCCTGAGATGATTTTAAGAGATTGCTTAGTGCAATCTGGCTTATAATGAGAAGGGATTTGTGAATAATCAAGAGCGGATGTCATATTACACTGTGTCCACTTCAAACCTTGCCAACATAATTTTAAACAGCTCTGAAGTCCCCTTAGAGACATCTGCCTCTTCAGGGCATTTTCACAACATTTTGAAAAGATAACAGAGACACATCCCCAGATATTCAGACAGAAATGTAAGAAAACTCATATTGGAAAAAAATACAATTTCAACACTATTAATATTTCAAGGGCAGTAGGTTATATTCAAGAGAGCTGTAGATTTCCATTTTAATTGCTGCAATTTTATATTATAAGTACAATAATCAAAATTCTCTTACCTTATTGACTACTTGTTTTTCCAGGTGGGCCTAGAATACCTCAAAATGGTATTACTTTGAAGCACTTAAAAGATTCGCATAAATAATAAACAAGTGAAGTTTTAATCTATTTATTCATAAATGTTTTATGATTGAAAATGCAATTTAGATCCTGATATATTATTGGCACAAATGATAAATGTTATAGATTGAATAAGTGGCTTTTGAAATGAAAGACAACATGTTTTAAAAACTGAATTAACATATACCAATGTTTTTACAAAATGTGTTTCAGAATATAGAAAGAGAAAGAAAGGGAAAAAAACGAACAGGGAATTTCATCAGAATAGAGAAAAGATCAGTAGAGTAGATGAAGAAAATTGTGGGGAGGAAGAAGGGACAGAAAAGGGGAAGAACAGTGGAAGGAATTTGACAGAACATTTGTATGTGCACACATGAGTGTGGCAGGGTGGGTCCTGGAATCAGCTGTTTCCACAGGACACTGATAAAAAAAAATTAGGTGAAATGTAAATGGATTGAAAGAGATGAGTAGGTGGAGTGGGAGAGGTTAGTGCTGAGGACTGAATGACAGCAGGTTATATTCCATGTCTTTGTGAATGTCAGGGTATATCCTGGTGCTGTATATAGTTAAAGAGAATAACAAAAAATGTATTTCAGGGAACATTTGGTGATGCATGTTGGTGTATCTGGAGTCTTTGTCTAATTCAAACTTAAATTCAAAATATAATTTATTTTTCTTAAACTGTAATAAGAGTAGAAATTTTAATTTTTATACTAAACTTTAATATCAGGTTTATGGATAAATATGCCAACCTGTGCTACCTGGTCAACTCTAAATTAAAGGTTTTGTAAACATCTCTGAGCACATATTCAAGCTTGGTGGAAACCTGTTAATGATTTAGAATGTTGAACTCTGCAACTGCCTATTTTTATGGGTGAAGCCTTAGATATGTTTGTTCACCTACAGTTTTACAGACAGCACCCTGGTGAGGCATAGATCTATTTATTCAAATAGCTGAAAAATTTCACATGAATGTTCTTAAGGCACATATTTACTGTGGCTACCTCAAAATTAATGACAAGAGCATATTAAATATATGATCAACTGTTTTGTGTATTTGTCATTTGGCTTTTATAGTTGTGAAGATTTTGGACAACCGTTGATATTTTTAGTAACCTGAATCTAAAGTATTCCATTGCTGATATAAGATTCTGGGTACCTTAGCTGTAAATGAACCTAAAGTTAAAAGACGAGGTCTTAAAATAGGTGGCTTTCAGGTTCATTTTATGAGACTTTCTCAAACATTTACAAAATATAAACAAAAAGTATAGTCATTTTGCTATCTACCAGTGTATAGCCTGTCTCCTTGATGTTAAGTCTGAATTTCAGGATTATTCTCAATCCTCAACTCAAATAACACTTCCTCAAACTGCCTCAGATTGCTCTATTTTTTTCTAACATAAATTATCTGAAATTATCATTGTATTTATTTGCTTCAGTGATTTCCATCTGTCTATGAAATTATAGCTATAATTTCCATGAGGAAAGGAATATTTCCTGTTTTGAAAGCCTGGAACCAAGTACACTAGATAGAAAATTAGAAGATAAGGACTAATCAGATATTATCAATTTTTATAATATAACAGATACTGAGGAATTTGTCTCACACTCAGAAAGATTAAATGTGATAGGGAGAAAACAATTAGCAAGGTGAGAACAAAGTAATGATGGTTTTATTTACACTAGTGTTTAGTTTCTATAATCACTAATATAATCATTATATATGAATATAAAATCACATAGAAACTCAAAATGGATATTGAAATGTCCCCAAAATTTAGTAGGCTTGACTATCGTGACACATAATTGACCAAAACATAACACACATTGTTTCATAGTTTAAGTTGTACTACAGGTTTATAGTGTACCTCAAAAACATTATTCTCATCAATGTCCAGAAATTTAATACATCAGTGACTCAGAGTAAGTTCCCAAATCATTGATGATAATGTGCTATGTTCTTAGTGACATGGTCCCTAAGGATAGATGTACTTTTGACATATACTTGTTCATCCTGCCCTTACCATGCTTAGTACCCAGTTTTCTATCTATAACTCACTTTATTATATTTTCATTTTTAAGTAAGATGAAATATAGGTAAAATCTTCACCCATGAAGTGTATACAAGAAGCACAATAGACTGACCCCCGGGCTGAGTTCGGGATTGCAGTCGGGGAAGGAAGCCGGTAAGGCCCCGCTCCCCACAAGGGACACTCCGCTAAGGCAAACAGCGGCCACCATCTTAGAGGGCTGAAGTACCCACCGCCACTCTCCGACAGATTGCAGCAACAAAACAGGTGTGTGTGACCCAGCCCAGCCCCCAAACTTAGGGGGATTTCGCATAAAATCTCTCCTAGACTTTCAGGGGGAGGCAGTATCAGAGTGAGCCTGCATAAAGACTAAAGGGGAGCTAGAGGCACCTGACGCTCAACACCCCCTCCCATCAGTGGACAAAACAAAAGCTGCCTAGCCAGCGCTGGGGGAGGGGCAAGCAGAAAAAATCAAAACCATAGAGTTCCGGGGATCCCAAAAGCCAACGGTGTGACCCCGGAGATCCAGGCTGTCTGATACGCACGGCCTGCCCCGAGGCTACAGAAGGCGTGGCGCCGCAGAGAAGGGGTTAACCAGTCAGCAGGGAATTAAGTGGCTGCGACAAGGTGGTATCCCACCAGCCAAACCCAAGCCCGCACTGACCCCCGGGCTGAGTTCGGGATTGCAGTCGGGGAAGGAAGCCGGTAAGGCCCCGCCCCCCACAAGGGACACTCCGCTAAGGCAAACAGCGGCCACCATCTTAGAGGGCTGAAGTACCCACCGCCACTCTCCGACAGATTGCAGCAACAAAACAGGTGTGTGTGACCCAGCCCAGCCCCCTAACTTAGGGGGATTTCGCATAAAATCTCTCCTAGCTTTTCAGGGGGAGGCAGTATCAGAGTGAGCCTGCATAAAGACTAAAGGGGAGCTAGAGGCACCTGACGCTCAACACCCCCTCCCATCAGTGGACAAAACAAAAGCTGCCTAGCCAGCGCTGGGGGAGGGGCAAGCAGAAAAAATCAAAACCATAGAGTGCCGGGGATCCCAAAAGCCAACGGTGTGACCCCGGAGATCCAGGCTGTCTGATACGCGCAGCCTGCCCCGAGGCTACAGAAGGCGTGGCGCCGCAGAGAAGGGGTTAACCAGTCAGCAGGGAATTAAGTGGCTGCGACACGGTGGTATCCCACCAGCCAAACCCAAGCCCGCACTGACCCCCGGGCTGAGTTCGGGATTGCAGTCGGGGAAGGAAGCCGGTAAGGCCCCGCCCCCCACAAGGGACACTCCGCTAAGGCAAACAGCGGCCACCATCTTAGAGGGCTGAAGTACCCACCGCCACTCTCCGACAGATTGCAGCAACAAAACAGATTGCAACAAAACAGGCCCAGAGTATAGCTTGAACTGCCGAGAACCATCACTGAGGGGAAATCTGGTCTAGCAGGAGAACCCAAGCCTAGCAGGAGAGAACAGGAGACTAGAGGCAAGGCTCTCGTGACTGGGCAGCTGTAAACTGCAGGCCCGCCGGCGACAGTTCATCCATTGCCAGGGTAACTGGGCGGTAGGAGAACGCCCTCCCGCTGGCGATGGATCACCTGCCCACGGCCTGAGATATTGGGCGGCGGGAGTCTGCCTGCCTGCCACGACCGGGTGCTGAAACCAAACAGAGACAGTCCACTCACACTCCCCCATTAGGGCACCCCGGCAAGGAGACTGGGGCACGGCATAGCAGAGTAGTGTCGTCACTGGAGCTCGGACGTCGGAATTCCTTCCCAGCAGAACCCACGTTAGCAGGCATAGTTCAACATTACAAAGGAGAGACATCAGAGTAATACAGAAACAAAACAAATCTATAGAAGAGAGCAGAAACACGACAATCAAAAAGAACTGGAAAGTAACGTGGACAACATGAGAAAACAAGGGAAAAAAGGATTTCAAACAATGCAAGACAACTCAATTCTACAAGAGGACATAGAAACCTCAGAAACAGGGATATGGAAAGAACTCAGGGGATACCTAACTCGAATGGAAAGGAATATTAGAGAAGACATGAGACAGCAAGTCCAAGAAATAAAAGTATATTTTGAAAATGAATTAAACAAACAAATTCAAATGGCAAAGAACGAGATCTACCAGGAGATAGAGATCTTAAAAAAAAATCAAACAATAATCCTAGAATTGCAGGAAACTATAAGCCAAATTAAAAACTCAAACGAGAATATTACAAATAGACTTGATCAAGTAGAAGTCAGAACATCAGATAATGAAGACAAGGTTTATCAACTTGAAAAGAATATAGTCAACACAGAAAAGATGCTTAAATCCCACGAACAATCTATTCAAGAGTTATGGGATGTCATAAAAAAACCAAATCTGAGAGTCATAGGGATAGAAGAAGGCACAGAGTTTCAAACCAAAGGAATGGACAACATATTAAATGAAATAATTCTAGAAAACTTCCCAGAGATGAAAGATGGAATGGATTGCCAAATCCTGGAAGCCTACAGGACCCCAAACATTCAAAACCATAATAGACCAACCCCAAGACATATAATTATGAAGATAGCCAACATACAGAACAAGGAGAGAATATTAAAAGCTACGAGAGAAAAGAGGCAGATTACTTTCAGGGGTAAACCAATTAGGTTAACGATCGATTTCTCATCACAAAATTTGAAAGCGAGAAGATCCTGGAATAATGTATTTCAAATGCTGAAAAATAATGGATTCCAACCAAGAATACTATATCCAGCAAAATTGAGCTTCAAATTTGACAATGAAATTAAAATCTTTCATGATAAACAAAAGCTAAAAGAATTTGCAGCAAGAAAACCAGCTCTGCAAAGCATTTTGAACAAAACACTACAAGAAGAGGATTTGATAAATAGTGCCCAAAACTAACAGCAGGAGGTATCTCAGTAAAGGGGGAGGAAAACAACCAAAAAGCAAAACTAGCCAAACTAAAATAAATAAATAAAGAAGCATGACTGGAAATACAAATCATATCTCAATTGTAACCTTAAATGTTAATGGCCTAAATTCACCAATCAAGAGACATAGGCTAGTAACCTGGATCAAAAAAACAAATCCAACAATATGCTGCCTTCAGGAGACTCATATGATAGGAAAAGATATACACAGGCTGAAGGTAAAAGGTTGGGAAAAATCATACCACTCATATGGCCCTCGGAAGCAAGCAGGAGTGGCCATACTCATATCGAATAAAATCAACTTCAAACCTAAGTTAATCAAGAAGGATAAAGAAGGTCACTATATACTGTTAAAAGGAACCATCCACCAACAAGACATAACAATCATCAATTTGTATGCACCAAACAATGGAGCTGCAACGTTCATAAAACAAACTCTCCTCAAGTTCAAGAGTAAAATAGACCACAACACAATAATTATGGGTGACTTCAACACACCGCTCTCGCCATTAGACAGATCCTCTAGACAAAAGCTGAATAAAGAAACTATAGAACTCAACAGCACAATCAATAACCTAGACTTAACCGACATATATAGAATATATCAACCATCATCAAGTGGATACACGTTCTTCTCAGCAGCACATGGATCCTACTCAAAGATAGACCATATATTATGCCATAAGGCAACTCTTAGTAATTATAAGGGTGTGGAGATAATACCATGCACCATATCTGACCATAATGGAATGAAATTGGAAATCAATGATAAAAGAAGGAAGGAAAAATCATACATCACATGGAAGATGAACAATATATTATTGAATGATCAATGGGTTGTAGAAGACATAAAGGAGGAGATGAAAAAATTCTTAGAGTCAAATGACAACACAGACACAACATACCAGAATCTATGGGACACAATGAAAGCAGTTTTAAGAGGGAAATTCATTTCTTGGAGTTCTTACCTCAAAAAAAGAAAAAACCAACAGATAAATGAACTCACACAACACCTCAAAAACCTAGAAAAGGAAGAGCAAAACAACAGCAAATATAGTAGAAGACAAGAAATAATTAAAATTAGAGCAGAAATCAACGAAATTGAAACAAAAGAAACCATTGAAAAGATAGATAAAACTAAAAGTTGGTTCTTTGAAAAAATAAATAAGATAGACAAGCCCTTAGCCATGCTAACGAAAAGAAGAAGAGAGAGAACTCAAATTACTAACATACGGGATGAAAAAGGCAATATCACAACAGACACTACAGAAATACAGAAGATAATTAGAAAGTATTTTGAAACCCTATATTCCAATAAAATAGAAGATAATGAAGATATCGATAAATTTCTTAAGGCATATGATTTGCCCAGATTGAGACAGGAAGACACACACAATTTAAACAGACCAATAACAAAAGAAGAAATAGAAGAAGCCATCAAAAGACTACCAACTAAGAAAAGCCCTGGACCAGATGGCTATACAGCGGAGTTCTACAAAACCTTCAAAGAAGAATTAATACCAATACTTTTCAAGCTATTTCAAGAAATAGAAAAAGAAGGAGCTCTTCCAAATTCATTCTATGAGGCCAACATCACTTTGATCCCAAAACCAGACAAAGATACTTCAAAGAAAGAAAACTACAGACCAATATCTCTAATGAACTTGGATGCAAAAATTCTCAATAAAATTCTGGCGAATCGAATACAAAAACATATCAGAAAACTTGTGCACCATGATCAAGTAGGATTCATTCCTGGGATGCAAGGATGGTTCAATATACGGAAATCAATAAATGCTATTCACCACATCAATAGACTTAAAGACAAGAACCACATGATCATCTCGATGGATGCAGAAAAAGCATTTGACAAAGTACAGCATCCCTTTATGTTCAAAACACTAGAAAAACTAGGGATAACAGGAACTTACCTCAACATTGTAAAAGCTGTATATGCTAAACCTCAGGCTAGCATCATCCTAAACGGAGAAAAACTGAAGGCATTTCCTCTAAAATCTGGAACAAGACAGGGATGCCCTCTATCACCACTTCTATTCAATTTAGTTCTCGAAGTACTAGCCAGAGCAATTAGACAGACAAAAGAAATTAAAGGCATAAAAATAGGAAAAGAAGAAATTAAACTATCGCTATTTGCGGATGACATGATAATATACTTAACAGACCCAAAAGAGTCTACAAAGAAGCTGCTAGAGTTAATAAATGAATTCAGCAAAGTGGCAGGGTATAAAATCAACACGCATAAATCAAAGGCATTCCTGTATATCAGCAACAAAACCTCGGAAATGGAAATAAGGAAAACCACTCCATTCACAATATCCTCAAAGAAAATAAGATACTTGGGAATCAACCTAACAAAAGAGGTGAAAGATTTATACAATAAAAACTACAGAACCATAAAGAGAGAGATAGAAGAAGATCTCAGAAGATGGAAAAATGTACCCTGTTCATGGATAGGCAGAACTAACATCGTCAAAATGGCGATATTACCCAAACTTCTCTACAGGTTTAATGCGATGTCAATCAAAATCCCAATGGCATTTCTTGTAGAAATAGACAAAGCAATCATGAAATTCATATGGAAAAACAAAAGACCCAGAATAGCAAAAGCAATTCTAAGCAGGAAGTGTGAATCTGGAGGCATAGCGATACCAGAGGTCAAACTGTACTACAAAGCAATAGTAACAAAAACAGCATGGTACTGGTACCAAAACAGGTGGGTAGACCAATGGTACAGAATAGAAGACACAGAGACTAATCCACAAAGTTACAACTATCTTATATTTGATAAAGGGGCTAAAAGCATGCAATGGAGGAAGGATAGCATTTTCAACAAATGGTGCTGGGAAAATTGGAAATCCATATGCAACAAAATGAAATTGAATCCCTTTCTCTCGCCATCCACAAAAATTAACTCAAAATGGATCAGGGAGCTAGGTATCAAATCAGAGACACTGCGTCTGATAGAAGAAAAAGTTGGCTACGATCTACAAATTGTGGGGTCAGGCTCCAAATTCCTCAATAGGACACCCATAGCCCAAGAGTTAACAACAAGAATAAACAAATGGGACTTAATTAAACTAAAAAGTTTTTTCTCAGCAAGAGAAACAATAAAAGAGGTAAATAGAGAGCCTACATCCTGGGAACAAATCTTTACCCCCCACACCTCCGATAGAGCCCTAATATCCAGAATGTACAAAGAACTCAAAAAATTAAACAATAAGATAACAAATAACCCAATTAACAAATGGGCCAAGGACCTCAACAGACACTTCTCAGAGGAGGACATACAATCAATCAACAAGTACATGAAAAAATGCTCACCATCTCTAGCAATCAGAGAAATGCAAATCAAAACCACCCTAAGATACCATCTCACTCCAGTAAGATTGGCAGCCACTATGAAGTCAAACAACAACAAGTGTTGGCGGGGATGTGGGGAAAAGGGTACACTTGTATACTGCTGGTGGGACTGCAAAATGGTGAGGCCAATTTGGAAAGCAGTATGGAGATTCCTGGGAAAGCTGGGAATGGAACCACCAATTGACCCAGCTATCGCACTTCTCGGACTATTCCCTGAGGACCTTAAAAGAGCGCACTATAGGGATACGGCCACATCAATGATTATAGCGGCACAATTCACAATAGCTAGACTGTGGAACCAACCTAGATGCCCTTCAATTGATGAATGGATAAAAAAAATGTGGCATCTATACACAATGGAGTATTATGCAGCACTAAGAAATGACAAAATCATAGAATTTGCAGGGAAATGGATGGCATTAGAGCAGATTATGCTAAGCGAAGCTAGCCAAGCCCTAAAAAACAAATGCCAAATGTCTGCTTTGATATAAAGAGAAAAACTAAGAACAGAACATGAAGAAAGAGCATGAGGAAAAGACTACAGTAAACAAAGACGAATGGGGGGAGAGAAACGGAGAGAGAAGGGAAAGCATATGGAAATGGTAGGAGACCTTCAAGGATACATAAAATTATAAGAGGTTATGAGGGGCAAGGGGGAGGGAAAAAAAAAAAAAGGGAGAGAATTGAACAACAGCAGGGGAGGTAGAGAGGGAAGATGGGAGGGGAGGGGAGGGGAGGGGGGATAGTAGGGGATAGGAAAGGTAGCAGAATACAACAGTCACTAATATGGCATTATGTAAAAATGCGAATATGTAACAGATGTGATTCTGCAATCTGTATTTGGGGTGAAAATGGGAGTTCAAAGCACAATTTGAGTCTAATGTATGAAAGATGATATATCATGAACTATGTAATGCGATAAATAATCAATAAAAAAAAAAAAGAAGCACAATAATATATTTAATGCTTAAATCTCAGGGATTTTATAACCCTACAAGAAGAGTTCAAGCCTCTTATAGATAAGAAAAGCTAGGTGCATAGGAGCAATATCATATATATATATATATATATATATATATATATAGTCAATGATCAAAGTTTGTTTTATTTTAACCACATTCCCTTTGACCCCTTATTTAATGTTTCTCTGTGATTTTTAATTTTCATATATCACACTGACCCACTAAAAATAATAAAATCAACACCACATTAATTTAAAAATTCTACTTATCAACCACATCTACTTCAAAATAGATGAAGTCAGTTTCAACACGTATGAGCCACATTATTTTTTTGGTCTGAGCTGTAGAAGACTTCATGAGATTAAAAGTATGTATTTATGACTTCTTTGGATAAAACACACAAACGCATATTTAAAGCATGTATTTCTAGTTTCTACTATAGAAATTAAATTAATGAATAAAAATAATTTTAAGATTGATAAAAAATATAACAATCATGTGCTTAATATTATAGTAAATAATTTAGAAAACATTTCCCTTGATTTTCCTCAGTGAGAAAGGTTAAGTTTCTTCAAGAAAATTACTTTGAAAAAGAAATTATAATTGAACCCCTTATTAAAACAAAGGATTAGGATATGATCTATTCATGTGAACTCAACTGGACCCAATATTTTTCTCAAATTTCTATTCTGTCTTACCTTTCCCTAAAAGGAGAGATAATTGTTTCCTAAGCCTCTCAAAAAGACACATTGAATATAGATAATGACTTTCAGTCTGTATATGCAGTTTCTCTGTTTGTGCATACCTGAAAATGTTTCTGAACACAAATTTTCCTCTAATTCTAATGTTTTTCTACTTTTTATATTTAGAGGCATACATTTTTTCCAAGATAACAATAAATTATTTTTACAAAGTAAAAAATAAAATCTTGATTTGATTTAAAACTAGTGTCTCTCAACAATGTACTATACATGTTTTCAATATTTTCAATACATATCTTAAGTGTTCAGGTCACTAACTTTTGAGAACTATATATGCTTATAATAAATATCACACAAATACATTTTTTTAGAAAATTCAATTATCCTAGTAAGTGCCTTTATGAGCTTTTCTAATTGACTAATTTCATCACCCAGAGACAACTCTTTCCTCATCTCTAACATTTTGGGTAATTTTGCACCTTTATTTGTAATTCACCTGAGTGGAATTTAATGTATAACCATCTGTGTGTAATTTGTATTGCTCAGCATGTTTTTCAGATTGATCCATTCAGTGCTATGTATGAATCAATAATTTGTTATTGTGTGTATGCTAATGCTATATTATAGCATTAATCTTAATCCATTCTATTGTTGAATGAATATTTTAATCTTTCTAGTTTTAGCCATAATCAAATAAAGCAACAAATACTATTTTTTCTACATATTTTTGTGACAAAGTCTTTTTATTTCATTTGATGTAAAAATAAGGAGAATTGCTGAACTATAGATGTGATTTTAAAATTATAAGAAAACATTAAATCGTCATCTAGGCAGAGTGGCATTAATCCCAGTTACTCAGAAGGCTGAGACAGGAGATTGAAAGTTCAAAGCCAGCCTGAGTAACCTAGTGAAACTCTGTTTCAATCTCTAGTGCTGCAATCAATCAATCAATAAATAAATAAATAACAAAAACATTAAATCATAGTCCAATAGTTCATTGTGATTGTAATATTTTATGCTTACATATCAGTTGCTCCAGATTTTCCAAAAGAAGTAGCTAAAAATTAGTAGACGGTTTCTACTTTAAATCATGCACTTGACATTTTATCAGAACTCATGAATTACTACAACATGAATGTTGAGAATTATCCTGAAAATTCATGCAAAAGATTATGTCTAATCTTATATAATTTTTCACACTGAAGATTAGTTTTAGTAGTTGAGCTAAATTTTTTTTTAAAAATATGTTTTTGTCCTACTTAAATAACTCCTATACCATTAGATGAATGATCAAAATAAATTACTCTTCTACTTCAAGTTTTCCCTTTCGACGTAATGTAAATTGTCTTAAAAACATTCACTAAAATGTGGTAAATGCTTTAGCAATAAAAAATGAATGCACTGGATTCTCTCTTTAAATCTTGAGTTTAAGCCAATATTGAGAGAAGAGAGAACACAATTAGGAAAACAAGAAGTGAGAGTCAAAATTTTTACTTCATAGTATGGGAGCCCTAGCCTTGTGTGGCTATCATGTACTTGAAGTGTGATTGCTGTTAGAAACAAATGCACTTAATATGAAAATATATTATGAAATATTTCAATAATATTTACATTTAATTCATTTTGAAATGATAGTTTTCGTAGGTTACATTAAATAAGCTGTATTATTAAAATTAATTATAGCGGTTTTATTTTTTTAGGTGCCTAATATTTAAAATTATACATGCGGCTTGCATTTGTGGCTCACAGTGTGTATCCAATGGACAGTACTTATCTAAGGCGTAGTCGTAGAGGTAGAAAGCAACCCTAATAAGAAGACAAAGCAAAGCTTAGAAGTGCTTCAAGCATCATTCACAAGGGAGTTACACAAAGGCTGCATAATGGGAAATTTGAAGAGGAATTGAATATACTGGCTAGTATGAATACAGTAGTGATAAGAATCTCTCAGATTTACCAGTAAAAATAACTATCTAAGGTATCAAAGATTTCTGTGACCCTTGATCCCAATGACAATATAGAGGAAAAAAAAGATGATAATAATAATAATAATAATATAAGCTATGGTGGTGAAAATATTGACTATGCTCAATTGCCATGACTATGGCTCATTTTATAATATCAGACAATATTTACTTATTTTAATCTACTTAGCACATTTATTTATACCATTACATGAAGAATTAAGATACTTGATCTATTTTTATATTAAATAGAAGTCAATCTGTTTAACTTCCAATATAAATTTTCAGGAGTTAATTTCTGTGGCAATTAAATATATGATATATCTGAAACTAGTATAAAAGTGAGTCTGTTTAAAAGGAAATTATTTAATTTTTTCTTCAAGAATTCACATTCTTTGTTAGTTTTCTTGTTTCATTATATGAAGACAGATCTCTTAGAAATACAATTAGAAATTTTATAGACTCTGCTGTTATCTTGAGTGTACAATGATAATGACAGAACAGGTTCTAACAAAATCAAAAGTTTAAAACATGACTACATGATATTTTAAGATGATTTCGGTGAAGTACTTACTAGAAATTAATCTTCTGACTCTTGATAACCTGTATGCTCTCCTTGAGGTCACTGTGATTCATTATATTTATAATCAGTTATTATATGATAATTTTGAATAATTTGAAATGAATATTATTGGTAAAGTGTGACACTTTTAGCATTATAAATTTATTTGAAGTTAATTTAGTGTGATGGTAAAACATCATTATTAAAACACCGAACATTTTATTATTCATACTGGACTCTTGATGTATAAGACAAAAGGTTTTCTCTCCTGAATTCAATTTTAAGGAAATATTTTATTTTCTGATACACTTATAAACATAAAGTATCAATTAGTCTTTTCACTTTCAAATGAAAACAGCAAGTAGTTAATTTATTATATTTATAATATATTCACACACAATTATTTGGAGTCATGCAAAACAATGCCATCTACACAGAAAAGTCTTTGATAATGAGGTTGCTATCAGGCCATTACTCTGTTATTTGCAAAAGAAATGAAAGAACAAGAGACTCTGAAAGAAGAAAAAGATAGAAACTATGTTTTCAAGAAAATGAAAAAAAAACTTACATTAACTTTTAGAATGAACACTTTAAAAATAATTTAAGAAATTATTCAGTGACTGCAGCCTCAAAGCACAGATGTGAAAGCTGTTTCTGGAAAATACAAAACAGCTGGCAATCCTGTGTATTAGAAAACAAAAGCAATCAGTTGGAAACACTAATTTCACCAAGAGTGAATTGCCACAATTCCAAAAATAGTTCATTTCCATTAAGATTATTCATCTTAGTCCTAGTGCACAATTTGGGAAAAAATAAACTTTTTTTCCAGAACATAAAAGATTAGTAAAATAACACAAATTTTAGATGTAGAAGACTGCAGGCCATAAATTCTTAAATCTTCAGTGCTTGGAAATACATTTGCTTCATTTATATGTTTTTTCTTTCTTTCTTTTTATGATCAAAAAGTCCACCATGTGAACAAGTTTTCAATCTTTGACATGGATCCAAATGGAGTGATAAGTGAATACAAATTTCTCCAAATGCCTGAGAAAAAAAATGAAAAGTCTTTTCACTCTCCTCCCCTTCCCTCTCCTCCTTTCCCCTCCCATCTCCTCCCCTCTCCTCTCCTCTCTTTTGCTATCCAGGATTAGTTTGTTTGTAAAGTTTGCCATCCACACAGGTCAAGTCCTATTTCAATAATAATATCTTTCCTAAGTACATTGTGAAAATGGTCCACTGCCTCCTTTCATTCTCTCCTCTGTTTTTTTGAACCACATTGACCACCCTGAGGATCCATACCTCCTCAACATCCACAACATAGAACCCCTGATTAATATTTGTCAGGGTGGGGAACAACAGTGGCACAAAAGGCATTCATTCTGACTGGTGTGTGATTATACCATATAGATTTTTAAATGTTTCTTTTTGCTGTCATTGTTATTTTTAGATATACATGACAGTAGGGTGTACTTTGACATAATGAAATTCTGGATCTGAATGATCTGGTGGTTAATGGCATTTTCTTATCCTTTATTTTTGTTTGTTTTTAGTACTGGGGATTGAACTCAAGGGCACTTAACCACTGAGCCACATCCCCAGTCCTATTTTGCATTTTATTTAGAGACAGGGTCTCACTGAGTTGCTTAGCACCTCACTGTTGCTGAGGCTGGCTTTGAAGTCAGGATCCTCTGCCTTAGCCTCTGGAGCTGCTGGGATTATAGGCATGAGTCACTGTGCAAGGTTCTGCAACACTTTTGACACCTCTTTATTCATACTCCACAAATGGCCACTTGTCAGATGTTAACATCCTAGCTTTGAATGCATATTGTTCTTCCCTCAAGAGTTAATACATAAACAACTGAGTTCCAAAATTATTCATACCTACAGAATAATTACTTCATTTATTCAAATATTTACTGAACTCATGTATCCAAATGCTATACTTGTCCCCAAGAACACAATATTTAATAACCTAGACTCCTTTCATGTTACAAATATATTTTAAACTTTTATTCAGTGGAAGTTTTCCAAAGCATCATTACCTCAATTGTTTAGCATAAAAATAAAGAAACATATCCTGAGTTTTTAATGAATGTTTATTCATTATGGTAGTCATTAAAATTACTTAAAAATGGGAAATTATTTTCTGCCTGAAATTAAAATAAAATGTTAAATATGCACAAAAATATTCTTTGTTCTGTTAAAATTGTTATTCTGTATGCATAAATTTATTAAAATATTTTTCTAAAAGCGTATAGACACACAATCCCTAGCACCGTGTAGCATATAGTAGATATTTAATAAGAGAGGAATACTATTCAGTTGTGACCCTAATGCATTCCTTTAGTTAACTTGCACTGAAGAAAAGGACATCTCTCTTTTCTTAGTTTGAAATACCTTTCAAACTTCAAATGTCACCTCTAAATTTATAATTTTGTGACTTAGCATAGAAGTGATTATTCAGCTTATGTACACAGTGTTGTCATTATGCATCAGCCGCTTGGTATAGAACTTCACTAGCTGGATATGACAAACAAACCTTAATTCAGTTGGAATTAATTTAAAGGTATATTATAGTCACATCCCCAGAGTTATTCTGAAGATCTACTTATTCTTTAATTTTGAACATGATCATTTTAGACATTGATGCAAAATGTAAAAATTATAATTTTATTTATTTTTTCAGAAAGCTAAACTGACTTTGGGGATTTATTTGGAATATCTACATTACTTAACAGATTTTTTTCTTAATCTTTTCTACAGCTATCCTCATATGAACTCATTTGGAAAGAGTTAACAACTTTTAGGACTCCAAATGGAAACTGCAATACTCAATCTGACAAAAGCAGATTGTTAAAGGATTGAGATGAAGATAGAAGCTCAGTCAGTGGTAGGGCACTTGCCCTGTGTGTTGATGCTGTGGGTACCTTCCCTAAAACCACAAAAATAAATAAATAAGTGAAAACAGATAAAACATAAAATTAGAATATTTGTGGTTGCAGGTATTTCAATGTGAGAAGAGTGGATGGATAGATGATGCACAGAGAATTTCTAAAATAGCAAAACTATTCTGAATGATGCTACAAAGATGAATAAATGATAATATCAATTTTGTTTGAAACTCTAGAGCAGCACAGTGCAAAAAGTGAACACTAACATAAACTGTAGACATTTCACTCAACAGTAAATTATAAATAATGTGCTATTAATTGTAACAAATGTATCAGACTAATGCAAAATGTTAATAATAGCAAAAAATTGCTAACGGAAGAAGGGGGAAGAGGGGATATATGGAACTCTGTACATTTTGCTTATTCTTCTGTAAGCATCCAACTTCCCTACAAGATAAATTCTATTATTAAAAATTAAATTCTATTTAGAATTTTTTAAAAATTAAATTTTGCTAAAACTAGGTATTCTCTAAGTCCTGCATAAATATCATCTTAAAGAGTTTGAAACAGCATGCAATATCAATAAATAGCATAAAAACCAGGAAAAAATTACACATTGGTATTTTGTTTATTTAATTGATTAAAACACTGAGAATGAAATAATATGAGTGCATTTTAATGATTGCTATAATTTCAGAATATTTAAGACTATAAAATAGCAAATATTAATAAATAGCAAATACAATCAGCAATAAGATGAATAATAAAAGTAACAAAATTAAAAATTTTGGAAAGGCAAGAATGGCTCAGTATTAGAAAAATATCCTAATAGGCTAACATTTAAAAATCAATATATAATAATCCATATTGTTAAATTCAGAAAAATGAAAAAATCTGCAAAGCAACTCTAATGTCTTGATATATCCTTGAAACTATTAAAATGTATATGTTAGTATAAAAGCCAATAAATTGTCTCATGTTGATATAGTAAAGGCATTCCTATTAAAGTCAGAAATATGATCATGAACCCATAACTTCTATAACTTAATATTAATATATGAGTTTCAGGATATTATTATTTCATAATAATATTATGACACCATTTCATAAAGAATAAACAAAATTACTATGTATTGATCATGTCATTGTACACTTTTGAAGCAAAGGAAAATAAAACAATAGCTATGTGAACAATAAGTTCTGTAATAAGTTGAAATTATAAAATTCAATTTTTCTTATGAAAAAAATTATTATCTTATTTTTGGGGGAGATGGCCCTGGGTATTGAACACATAGGCACTTTACCACTGAGCTACAGTCCTAGAACTTTTGATGTTTTTAGTTTGAAACAGGGCCTTCCTAAGTTACTAAAGGTCTCATTGAGTATCTAAGGTTGCCTTTGAATTTGTATTCCTCCTCCTTCAGCTCCACAAGTCACTGAGATTATAGGCATGTGCCACCACACCTGGCTTAAATCTTTACTAACTCATATAAAAATAAATTTGAATTAATTTGGAATTATATTTTATTCCTAATCAAGAAGCATATATGTTCTACTATTATTGTCTGTAGATTTACAAACACATTCACTGTAATTTTATTCAGACTCTTAATGCACATTCTAAAATCTTTTTGATGACCTAGAAGAAACAGTTTACATCCCTTTAAAAATATTCACATTAGAGATAGAACAAAAAAAATTGAAAAAGAAAAAGTTTGCAGTAAAAAAATTTCACATCAGATATTAAAAAAACTGAGGTCTTAACTACTAAAATACTATGATACCATCTTAGAAATAAAACAATTCTACCTATGTAGCAGCAATTTATAGAGCATTTGATAGGAAGGGGTTTAAATGACAATGTTCTTCTTCATTACAATACCTGGAAGTGGACATTTTCAGATGTGTTATCCTGGATCAATGATTCTGGCCCTTGTCTTATCATGACAAAACATACCCCATGGCAACAAGCAAGTCCTTACACAACACTAAATCTTAAAAGGGTTAGGCAAAGTGATTTTGCTTTTCTTCCTTTTTGGTCTCTAATATACAAGAAAAAACGTTTTTCAGTATGTCATATACCAAGTGACTTCCTTGCTTACCTCTTGTCTAAACCCTACAAAACAGTAGGATTATAATGGAAAGATTAGGTTTATTATGATTCAACCCCTGGTCTTTCTTCACACATTTGTCCCTGAGAACACAACTGGGATAATGCTGGCAACATTAGTTGGCAGTGATGGATGTTGAGAAGACAAGTCATCATCTGTACTCCACATTTCAATCAATAATAAGATGCAGAAAGTAGAAACATTTACTGTAAATTTTGGTTGAAATTGAATTTCTAATCAATGGAATGAAAGATGAATTATTTAATAACTGATATTTGGATAACTGCCCATGTCAATTGAAAGAAAAATTAAAATAAACTTTTAACATTCATTGCACCTTATAATAAAAAATAATGATACCAAAGTAGAATTTAAAAATCATAAAATTAATTACATAAGACCATTTTAACCTTGAACTTGGAAAAATTGTAATAAATTGACCTTAAATCCTTAAAGGGAGCCTGGCATTGTGGCACATGCCTGTAATCCCAGAGACCCAAGAGGCTGAGGCAGAAGAATTGCAAGTTCAAAGCCATCTTCAGCAAGTTAGCGAGGCCCTTATGCAATTTAGTGAGATCCTAACTAAAAAAAAAAAAAAAAAAAAAACAATAAAAATAAAAGGTCTGGGGCTGTGGCTTCATGGTTAAGTGTCCTAACTTGAATCCCAAGCACCAAAAACAAAAACAAACAAACAAAAATCATATTTGACAATTTAAAATTATCTTAAAGCCAAAAAATAAGAAAAAATTTTAAATTTGAAAGTCAAGTAACAACATAGAAACAATATTTATATTATTTTCAAATGATAAAAAACTTATTTTTGTTTTTATTAGTTCATTATAGTTGTACATAATATTGGGGTTTATTTTGAAATAATAAAATATAAATAGAGGGGCTGGGGTTGTAAATCAGTTGTGGGGCCTAGCATGTGTGAGGCACTGGGTTTGATTCTCAGCACTGCATATTCATAAACAAAATAAAGGTCCATTGACAACTAAAAAATATTTAAAAAATTGTGCACATCTGTATTGAGTGCGATATAATTGGGTACAGTTTAGATCCCAGTACTTCCCCTTTCCTTCCTCTTTTCCCCTGTTCTTTCTCTACTGTAGTGTTTTTCTATCTTTTAATAGTTTTTGTTTAATTAGTGTATTACAGTTATACCTAAAGGTAAATCCAGTGTGGTATATTTCTAATCATACAAAGCATAATTTGGTCAATTCCATTCTACTGTTACTCCCTTTTCCCCTTCCTACTCCTTTCACATCAATCACCTTTCTCTGCTGCATTGATCTGCATTCTATTTTCATGAGATTTACCTTAATTTATTTTCCTTATTTTGGTCTGATTTTTGCATATGAGAGAAAGGAATCATTCAGTCTTTGACTTTTTTGAGGCTAGCCTATTTCACTTAGTATAATGTTCTACAGTTCCATACATTTGCCAACAAGTATCATAATTTCATTCTTTATAGTTGAGTAAAACTCCTTTTTTCATATATATTGCAAACAACTTACTTTTAAAACAAAATTATTAAATTACCAATTAATATTGTTCTAGTATTAATACTTACCATATTTATTGAAAGCTTATTCTGCATGAGAAAATTAATAAGTACTATTTCATGCAATCAACAACCAATATGGTAGTGCTCTCATAATAATTCCTTTACATAGATAGAAAGATGGAATATAAAGACAGTTTTAAATATTCACTTAAGAACATAGAGATAATTTAAGTTAAATTATCACTATTTGCAGATGACATGATTCTATACCTAGCAGACCCAAAAGGGTCTACGAAGAAACTATTAGAGCTAATAAATGAATTCAGCAAAGTGGCGGGATATAAAATCAACACGCATAAATCAAAGGCATTTCTGTATATCAGCACAAACCCTCTGAAATGGAAATGAGGACAACCACTCCATTCACAATATCCTCAAAAATAATAGAATACTTGGGAATCAACCTAACAAAAGAGGTAAAAGACTTATACAATGAAAACTACAGAACCCTAAAGAGAGAAATTGAAGAAGATCTTAGAAGATGGAAAAATATACCCTGTTCATGGATAGGCAGAACTAACATCATCAAAATGGTGATATTACTAAAAGTTCTCTATAGGTTTAATGCAATGCCAATCAAAATCCCAATGGCATTTCTTGTAGAAATAGAGAAAGCAATCATGAAATTCATACAGAAAAATAAAAGACCCAGAATAGCAAAAACAATGCTAAGCAGGAAGTGTGAATCAGGTGGTATAGTGATACCAGACTTCAATCTATATTACAGAGCAATAGTAACAAAAACAGCATGGTATTGGTACCAAAACAGGCGGGTGGACCAATGGTACAGAATAGAGGACACAGAAACCAACCCACAAAACTACAACTTTCTTATATTTGACAAAGGGGCTAAAAGCATGCAATGGAGGAAGGATAGCATCTTCAACAAATGGTGCTGGGAAAACTGGAAATCCATATGCAACAAAATGAAACTGAATCCCTTTCTCTCGCCATGCACAAAAGTTAACTCAAAATGGATCAAGGAGCTTGATATCAAACCAGAGACAAGGCATCTGATAGAAGAAAAAGTTGTCTACGACCTACATACTGTGGGGTCAGGCTCCAAATTCCTCAATAGGACACCCATAGCACAATAATTAATATCTAGAATCAACAAATGGAATTTGCTCAAACTAAAAAGTTTTTTCTCAGCAAAAGAAACAATAAGAGAGGTAAATAGGGAGCCTACATCATGGGAACAAATCTTTACTCCTCACACTTCAGATAGAGCCCTAATATCCAGAGTATATAAAGAACTCAAAAAATTAGACAATAAGATAACAAATAACCCAATCAACAAATGGGCCAAGGACCTAAACAGACACTTCTCAGAGGAGGACATACAATCAATCAACAAGTACATGAAAAAATGCTCACCATCTCTAGCAGTCAGAGAAATGCAAATCAAAACCACCCTAAGATACCATCTCACTCCAGTAAGATTGGCAGCCATTATGAAGTCAAACAACAACAAGTGCTGGTGAGGATGTGGAGAAAAGGGTACACTTGTACATTGTTGGTGGGACTGCAAATTGGTGCAACCAATTTGGAAAGCAGTATGGAGATTTCTTGGAAAGCTGGGAATGGAACCACCATTTGATCCAGCTATTCCCCTTCTGGGTCTATTCCCTAAAGACCTAAAAACAGCATGCTACAGGGACACTGCTACATCGATGTTCATAGCAGTACAATTCACAATAGCAAGACTGTGGAAGCAACCTAGATGCCCTTCAATAGACGAATGGATAAAATAAATGTGGCATTTATACACAATGGAGTATTATTCTGCATTAAAAAATGACAAAATTATAGAATTTGGAGGGAAATGGATGGCATTAGAGCAGATTATGCTAAGTGAAGCTAGCCAATCCCTAAAAAACAAATACCAAATGTCTTCTTTGATATAAGGAGAGTAACTAAGAACAGAGTAGGGAAGAAGAGCATGAGAAGATGACTAACATTAAACAGGGATGAGAGGTGGGAGGGACAGGGAGAGAGAAGGGAAATTGCTTGGAAATGGAAGGAGACCCTTAGGGTTATACAAAATTACATACAAGAGGAAGTGAGGGGAAAGGGAAAAATAATACAAGGGGGAGAAATGAATTACAGTAGAGGGGGTAGAGAGAGAAGAGGGGAGGGGAGGGGAGGGGAGGGGGGATAGTAGAGGATAGGAAAGGCAGCAGAATACAACAGACATGAGTATGTCAATATGTAAATCAGTGGAAGTGTAACTGATGTGACTCTGCAATCTGTATACGGGGTAAAAATGGGAGTTCATAACCCTCTTGAATCAAAGTGTGAAATATGATATATCAAGAACTATGTAATGTTTTGAACAACCAATAAAACAAGAACATAGAGAAGTACATAGAAGAGTTAATACGAATTTATATAGAAAAATATATACTTACTTGCAATAGAAATTAAGTTTATAGGAATTACCTTGACGAGATAATCAAAACATAAAAAGATGTGCACAAGAGTATTTATTCATAACACCATTTTTACAATGGCACTCTTTCAAAGTCATATATAACATGTAAATCATAGAGATTGGTTAAGTTAATGATGGTACATGCATTATGAAATTTTACACAGTCATTAAAATGATAATGTAGCTCATTCATTTGCATTGAAATATGACTACAACATACAGTTGGATACTAATTAATTAAATTGAAACAGAGAAGACTGACAGAAAGCATTAATCTCTCCTTCCCAAGATACAGTTAAAATAAATGTAAATGAATCCTAGTTGTCCACATGTGAGTGTGTTACTAAAGAGAATATAATAGCAACAGTAGAAGGGCACAACAGACTGGGATGAGTGATGACAATACAATTTTTGTTGGACTGTTGTTTTTGAAAGGGCAGTGGAAGTTCCTCTTTAGAGTAAATATCTTGCAAAAGGAAACTATTTGACAAATTCCAATCCCCGAGACATTTGGATCTTAGCATCTTCAGGAATTTGTTAAATTTGTATAAAGTAATCAAATAATAATAATAATAAATGCAAATATTCATCTGTGAAAAATCTTACATAGGCACAATAACTTCCTCAAGTGTTTTTAGTACTTGTGCAGTGAATGTTTTGGTAATCTGACGAGGCTTATGGCCTCTAAAAATAATATTTTTAAATACAAAAAATAAAATACTTAATCTTGTGAGGAAAACTAGCTATATTAAGTAAATTATTAAAATTATAACAATTACATTTTTCTTTGTTGATTCTTTAAATAAGACTTATTACACACACAATAACTAGTCATGAACAGAATGGTTGTAAAAGTATTTTATTATTCTACTTGGTGAGAAAATCACAGACACTGCTGGTCTACTGGGTTGTTTGTTTACATTCTATTTAAAATGCTAAATTTTAAATATAAATGAATAAAAATAAAGATAGTTACCAATAGCCAAATTATGAAACCAGGCCACGTGCCCATAGCTGGATGAATGGATTTAAAATGTGAGATACACACACACATACACACACACACACACGCACTCACAATGGAGTTTACTCAGTGATAAAGAAGAATGAAATTACAGCACTTGTTTAATGGATGGAACTGCAGAGTATCATGTTAAGTGAAATACAGATGTTGAATGTTTTCTATCATATGTGGAAACTAAAACAAAATAAAGGAATAAAGGAGGGATGAGAGACAGATATCAATAAAACAGAGGGAAGATCAATAGAGCAGAAAGGGAAGCTGAGGAGTGAGGAGGGATAAAAAAGGAGAGGAAATGAGGAATGGATCTAAATTTTTACATGCTATGGACATATATAAATATCCCACAGTGAATTCCACCTTTATGCATAACTGCAAAGCACCAATTAAAAATAAATAAATAAACAAATATATAAATAAACAAATGGAAGAACAGAAGAGTAGAGGAATGGAAACCTGGAGAGTAAAAAGGAAAAGGAGAGAGAATGTTCTGGGGGCTGAAATTGAACATATCAAATCCATGCATGTATGACTATGTAAAAGTGACCCCAAACACCATGTATAACTATAATACACAAATGAAACCATTTAAGAACATAGTTTTCCTTCTTTAATTTTGTAGGTATCCTGAACAAAATTATTGACATCTTTAGACACCAAGAGTGGCTGAGATGCCATTCATTTAAACAAATAACAATTTATATAAAACTAATAGGTCTATTTAATGTAGGAAAATGAGGAGAATGGAAGACAACTAAAACAAGTGAGTGCAGAAATTTTTGAGGAAAAGAACTGAGATACAGGAAAAAATGACTATTTTTGTTTTAGTTTTTACTTTTGCATTTTGTTCATCAAAACTTATATATTGCCACTTGATTTTAACTGATTTATAGTAAGCTTTATAACAAAAACATTTTCTTAAAAATTATCGCATTTCATGAGAATCTTAATCCATTTCTGTAAATTGTGTGCATGTACAAAGATGTCTACAAGGAAATTTTTAAAATGTTATCAGTGATTAACCTATGGATAAGATTTAAAGTGGCATTTATTTCTTTCTGTTTTCCATATTATTTGAATCACTGTACATTGATACCTACAAATATTCATAAATATGTGTGCACATAAATTTAAATATATATAGTATGCACCTACATAAGAAATGGGTATATAATATCAATATATTAGATTCAATGGGAAAAAGAAATAAATTGGTATTTAAGTAAGTTTGTTATAAACTAAAGAATGTTGCAAGTTAATGAATGTAACTTACAGAAGAAATATAAAATCTTTCTTTGAGAGAAATACAGAAAAATATCAATTTTTAAAAAAGTCAAGTAAGAAAATATATGAGAATTTAAAAAATTTAAATCTGATAAATGATATTTTATTAAAGTAAAACAATTACACATTCATTAATTTCACATTTAAATTTAAATTGTCTAGAATACCATTCATATGAAATAATATATCCCGATTCTTGCATAATCTTGAGTGTCATTTCATATCACAAAAATTCTGGCACATGAAATTTTGATTTTTCGAAATCAAAATTCTTTTATTCACTGTGGCAATTCAGTGTTCAAAAATTGAGGACAGTATTGCATTTATTTATGAATCAAAATATATACTGAGTCCATCACATGTGCCAGGCATGGCATTAAGTGTGAAATTTTAAGTATATAAAGTCCCTGTTTGTATTCACATTGATAATATATACCTGTAACCAATATGCCACTGATAAAATGTGTCAGTTCAAGTTGCTACAGTAAAATTTCCATATGCTTGTTGACTTTGGCTAGAGAAATTTATTTCTTTCAGTTCTGAAAGCTGGGCATTCCAAAATCAAGATGGTGGCAGACTCAATGTCTAGTGAGGGACCTCTTTAAAGAAATGTCATCTTGCACTATCCTCACATGGAGGACACAGTAAGTCTCTATCTCTTTTTATGTAGACAGTAAACCCAATATGGAGGATCCATGGAAGCTCACCTAAACCTAATTACTTCCCAAAGGCACCATCTCCTAATGCTGGGTCATTAGAGGTTAACACTTCAAAATAGGAATTCTACAATGACACAAACACATGGTCTGTGACAGCCTATTAATGTAGGTGTAATTCGAATTGAGCAGACGATTCCATACAAAAGAAAGAAAAACATGAAAAAGATGTAGAGCAAATAATATGCTTTAGAATTTAATAAAAGAAAAACTACCCTGGGAGATTAGAATTGGGTTGTATCAGGAAAACCAAATGGGAATAAGGGGGAAAGGGGGAGAAGCGTTCCCTCTCAGAAAGAAAACACCACTGTCTTCTTAGAAGGAATATTACATAGGAACAGTGTTAGGGAATTCCAGAATCCAAGATGCTGAAGTGCTTAGCAAGGGAGAAGGCGAGTCTCTTAAAATAATAATAAAAAAAGCCACATCAAATGGTAGGTCAAATTAAGGAAAATACTAGTTAGTTTTAAATGTGAGTATTATGAAAGAGTCAAGCAAAGTAAATTGAAAATTTTTGTGATTTTAAATTATTCTGGCTGCATCATCACGGAAAGCAAATAGGAGCGGGAACATGATGATCGTGTAGAAACTAAGAAATAAACTATTGTTAACCTTCTTGTGAATGTATATACCCTGTTCCTCAAAATGCTGTTTGACGATATTATAAGCATAGTGTTTATACTGTCTCCCTCATATATTAATAAACTGAGTAAAAGTCTGAGATAGTTCACTCTATATTTTCATGATTTATTTATTTTGAAAACTACTGCGGTTTTTGAAGTCTCTTGAAATGAGCAGGACTCCTTTCACTATTGGTTTTACAACTGTAACTTATGAATTCATTAACTTCAAGGCTATTTTTTTTTGTTTCTGTAATGAATCCTTTGAGGCAATATACCCTTTTCTGGTAGTTTATTTTACTAACATTTTCATGACTGCATATTCATATCTTTTCCTATTTCTTGTGCAGGTTTGATTCTTTGTTTTGCTTTGTTCCTGACCAGATGATTATTTGTCACTGGTTGCCATAATGAAAGAGAATTCAATTTTAGAATCTATTTGGTGATTTAAATTGGGTGGTTACTGAGCAGTTTTCTAATCCATTATTTATGTGATAAAAAAACAAACAAACAAAGAATCCAGTCTCTCAGCAGTTTTTGTTTCTGTGATGGAGTTCTAAGATTATCCCTGTGTTCTTGTCCCCATAGTGTTCCCCTGTGATTAAGTAACATTAAACTAATGAAGAGATTTTTGTAGACATAATTAAAGTGTCTAATCAGTTGTCTTTAAGTTGGGTAGTTAATCTGGGTCAGATGATCATAATCACATAAACCCTTTAAAAGCAGAAAACTTTCTCTTACAGGTGGCAGAAAGAAAGGTCCAAGAGATCTTAGGATAAAAAGAATTTAGTAAACAGAAAGATTTGGCACACCTTTGGAAGATGCATTGTGGCAGGTAGACTTAAATGTAGCCTGTAATTGCTGAAATCAGTCCTTGGTCTGCAGCCACTGAGAAAACTGAGACCTCAGTCTTATAACAGTAAGGAAATTGATTCTGTCTATAACCTTAGAGGTAGGAGCCAGATTTTTCCCTGAGCCTCCCAATAAGCTTCCAGCCCAATCAGTAACCTGACTTTGGCCTTAAGTGACTCTAAGCAGAAGACTTAGTCCTACCTGCTCAGACTTCTCACATACTGAGATAATAAGCAGATGTTATTGTAAGCCTTTTAAATCTATTGCATCTTTTTCCTCAAGAATAGAAAAAAATATGGTTTTTACATTTAACTATGTGATCTCAAACCAATGAAGAAAATACTAACTGTAAAGGTGTGAAAATTTTTAGTATTGGACAAATAATACTCTGAATTTCTCTTAAGTGATCCTGAAGCATCTACTCTAAGTTTCAAGAAGTAAGATAGCTATTTGACAAAATATGATTTCAGAGTCTACTAAAAAGTACTGTACCAGAGTGCAGTCAACTATTGCTATATCAAAAATTTTGATCTTGTCTACAGATTTTCATGCTGATAGCTATTAAACCATGTTTCATCTGTTCCAAAAACCTGATTTAGGATTGCAAAGGCAGTCTGCAGTCCAGAAGCAATGAGCTGTGGAGAGTGGTGACAGAGAATGGGAGAGCAGTGACTGAGACAGAGGGTCTCTGATGATCTAATGGCTGTGGCCACCTGGTGCCTGGGAATATTTCTATGCAAAGGCATAAGATACCCAGCTCCTTTGATAATACCCTGCATGAGGAGGCTTTGCAGAAGTCTTGTCAGCTTAGACCTTGATCTCAGGCACATAACTCCCAAGGATAGAGGAATTTTCATGCTAGACAACCACAATGTTTCACCAGCTCTGGTACTCTTGAGCCTGCCAGCTTAAAGGGAACTATAAACAATGAATTTTCTTGAGCTCCACACAAAGCTCCTAACATTGTACATTGCAACTGTGGATTGCAACTCCAGAAAAGATAAATAGATGTTTCCTGTTCTGTAACTTTCTGAGTTCAAAGAATAATGCTTACAGAGTCTTTGACCTAATAATGAGACCTGTATAAAGATTGCTGGCTTAACTCTTTAGATCTGCTCTTCTATCAGAGAGCAGCACTCCACCTGATCACAACTATATAACTTCAAAATCTATATGTGTGAGTCTTTATTTTCTAATGCCCCATCTTCATTCTCCAGAACTGCAAGTGTGGCTGCACTGGATGCAGAGGATTTGGGGATTTATTTATGATCCACTTCCTAATAAACACAGGAGGGACCTCATTATATTTCTCCATGGTGATTTCTAACAATCATTTTAGATTGACTTTGTTTTCCTTAACTGCAAGAAACCACTTAAATGTCATATAATCCTGTGATTCTTGGGTTATAAAATTCTTGCCTTTTCTGAGTATTCTAAACTTTCACACACACACATGTATGTATGTATATGTTCAATAAAAATGTGTTCAAACTTTTACCAGGATGTATTAATTATGCAACAGATACCTAATGTGGAGTTTTAGATTTGAGAACTAAGTTTATTTGGTAAAGAATGACAAGCCTTCCTTTAGGAAACTATCATTGTATTATAAAAGTAAAGTGAATGCTTTCGATATCTTCTCTAGAGAATTGATATGATGAAGAGACTAAGATAAAGAGAAGGCAAGAAAGATCTCTTTTTTTGAAATATGTAGAGGACCTCAAAGAGAAAGACTTTACTAATATTTGTAAGTTTTGCATGTAAAATCTCACAAAGATAATTTTAGGGGTTGTTGTTTTTTTAGTATTAGAATATAAGATCAAATTATAGAAGACTTTTTGGATTTCCACCACCATGGTAGTGATTGAAATTTTCAAATACAAACTAATTCTTTTCTTTCTGGTGCCAGATAGCATAGGAAACATGTTATTTATAAATATCCACTCTTCACTATGACAGTAGTCAGCGAAAATCAAGTAGGAATTATGATAGAGAATAATTCTTCACAATTATTTGTGGTCAAATGGAAAAATATTGAGAAAAATCTTAAAAATAAATAACTAAGAAAAATGGTGGATTCACATGAAGATTATTTTATTAGCTAAGGGAATGTACCATCGTGAAATTAACTTTATATTTATTCCTAAGAACTCAGAGTCCATGGAGTTACCATTCTAACTTGTAAATTTCTGTTTGGTAGAAAACATAACTCCAAAGTTTACAGTTTAATGGCCTTGTAGGATATAAATTAGTTTTATATCTAACTCAGCAAATCTCATTCACAATGCCGTCTCTGGAATATTGTAAATAGTTTGCTCCTCCAAATGACTTCTGCACCAGCTTTAACCTTCTAATTAGCTTGCTCAGTATAAATTGTGAATTGAATAAAATATTTGATATGTTTTCACTTTATATTTATATAAGTCATTGTCTTAAATTTGGAGGAAATGTTTACAATAAACTGTGTTTTGGCATATAGATGAAGTAAAGCAAAGAGAAAAAGAAACAATTATGAAAGTAAAATTAGGAACAACTAGTATTCTATTTCATATGGGTTTTCAAGGTAAAGAAATGGTGACTATGATTTCTGTTTGCACACAGAGATAGATATCAATACTGTTAAATGACTAGGGACGACAAGACATAGAATGAGGTTTTTATTTTTGAGGTGGATAAGGGAAGGGTCAGAGAGTAGGAAAGAAAAAAATCAAAGGTCATGATTCTTATCATAGATATCTTGGGGTTTGAGGTACATCAATCTATAGGTGTTGAGAATATAAATTTACATTTGGCTGTAAATCTCAGAATAGAGATTTAATATAAAGATAAAGATATCACTTTGATTGTCTTAAATATCAGTGACTTAGTTGAAATTGTGGCATTGGCCATTCAAGAAGAATGAAGAGAATATTTTAGCCATGACCTCTATCAAGATATCCTGCTTTGCGCTCAGGTAAATTATTAAGTAAAATATTCCCTTTTAGGGTGTGGGTTAATGCAGAATGTCACATAATATTAGCAATATGTCTCTTCAGCTCTGATTTTTCTTTGCTGGCATAATTTCAGGTAGGCATTGTGCCAGTATGAGGAAGATGCCCTCAGTACCTCCAGGATTGACAGAGAGAGAGTTTTCTTGTATTAAAAAGTGGCATTGGAAAATGACTATGACTGAGAGCATGGGGTAATCAATCTTGGTTAACAAATTGCCTCTATTGATGGGGAAATTCTGAACCTTGTTTGAAATCTCTGTCAGATAAAGCATGAGAAGATTATGAGAGAATCACCAGTTTTGCTTTCCTGAAGATGACAGAAGATACTCTGGACAGAGAACACAGACATCTGCCCAGATTAAGAGAGAATGTCAGAATTCTATGTATTTGAGGAAAAGCCTGGAAAAAAATCAGCTCAATAGATATTGAAAAAGAAAACCTGAGTGATTTCAAACAGTAAAAAAAAAAATTCTTTGTTGCAAATTGGTGTAAATATTTATGAAAATCTTTGTGTCAAAAGATGAGCTGAATAACAACAGAAAACTAAACTGATATGTCCTAGGTGGATTATTTAAAAAGTAATTTTAATGAGTAAATATTTCCAATATGTTTAATAAAAATTAGGAATTGCTACTTTTGTCAAACTAAAATATGGTAGTACTATACTACAGTGATTAAATGTTGGCTAAAAGATGCTTGCTGCAAAACATAAAATCAAAGATCTTTTTTAGCTTTATGGTGGACTGATATTAATATAAACAAATAAACAAATAAATAAAAAGACTGGGTAAATACAATCACACTTTTAGCCTGCTGTTGAACTGAAAAGGTGAAAATCTGAAGCTGCCAAAAAAGAGTTAATTTAAAATCAGAATGATAGACATGAATTTGAATTTGCTTTGTTCTAAGGATCACTAAATATTCCAGAATGAAAAGATCCACTAGTTACTTCCAAATCACCCATGAGATAGATACTAGCCATTTGGCCCATGAAAGAACATGATGAAAGGAATTAGGACTTTGTCCCCCACAAAAGAGACTCTGAAATGCTATATCATCAGTGAATGTCTAGAGGGCAACTCTCATCAAAAGAGAAAAATCATCTGGCAGGAAGAGAGATGGCAAGCTATGATATATTTTCTTCTAAAATTCTAGCTGGTAAAATACAAAGAAATGAAAAAAATGACCATTAGTATGGTATTCAAAAGAGCTTAATAAGGCAGACTTGGAGTATGTATATAAACTATAAAGTTTGGAAAAATCTTAATCTGAAAAATTTAATTTCAAATAATATGAGGGTTGTGAGATCTCATAACTTCTGTCAAAAATTTAGAGATAGAACAGAGGAATTTTTTTTAGTTCACATTCTAAGGATTTCCCAAGATTGTATACAAAAGGACTTGCTTTGCAGGATTTCCAGTGACTTCACACCTTTAATTATCCCCACACTAGATTTTTGTACTCACTTGAGTACACCTTGATCAATTATGTACAGTGAGGAAGTGGTATGCATTTATCAGTGACACAAGGCAACAGTTGGATAGTCTACAGAAGAAGCATTCTCTAGATATTTCCTCATCACAAGGTACTCATTAAATTCAAACAAGGCTGCATCCCACTTCCTTTCAGCTCGAATTTTTCTTTATCTACTTTTTTATAATTTAACTGCATTTAAGGAAAAGTTCTGTCAATTTATATATGCAAGAATTATTTAAAGCAAAGTATAACATTTCTTATAATAAATTTAGACTTTATAATGAATAAAAACAGAGAAAGTCATAATTCCTAGTTCAAATGACAATGATTTTTTTAAAAAGCTGTTCCAGAGTTATTAAATTAAAATTGGTATATTATAACATTAATTTAATTTCCATTTTTGTAAATGCCTTAGTCCTAATTCAAGGGAAACGACGTTGATTTTTTTAGCTTCAAATGATACATAAGAAAAATTACATGATTCAAATTCATAATAATAGCTGTAATTATGACTGCATGATGTTCTCTTATGTGATCTAAAATAAAAGAATTTATAAGTGACAATGGAAATGAAGCATATTTATCAAGAGTTATTCTAAATGAATTTCACTCTAAGATAATTTTAAAAGTTATATATTATTCATTCAGCAAGTAATGTTTTAATCTCTAATATGTGCCAGGATTTATGATGTCAATACAGAGATATTTTTCTTAAGTAAGCTGTTGCTTGTTCTCTTTGAATTTCTTTCAATAAGACTATATTTCCCTTCTCACTCCCTTAAATGGAAGGTGATCCTCAGGGTTATACAAAATTACATATAAGAGGAAAGGAGGGGTAAGAGAAGAATAATACAAGTGGAAGAAATGATTTACAGTAGAGGGGGTAGAGAGAGAAAAGGGGAGGGGAGGGGAGGGGAGGGGAAGGGGAATAGTAGAGAATAGGATAGACAGCAGAATACATCAGACACCAGAATGGCAATATGTAAATCAATGGAAGTGTAACTGATGTGATACAGCAATCAGTATACGGGGTAAAAATGGGAGTTCATAACCCACTTGAATCAAACTGTGAAATATGATATATTAAGAACTATGTAATGTTTTGAACGACCAACAATAAAAAAAAGACTATATTGGAAGATATGATTCTGAAATGCCACTAAGGTAATTTTAGGTATTATCTCAGCTCTTTCAAGGGCAGTGTCTATAGATTTGTCATGCATTGTATATATTCAAATGGCAATAGAAAAGTTTCCATCTGGAAGGCAAAGGCGTGTTGCTTGGGCACATGTTACAACCTGAAATTTGAATTTCTGTGCCATAATGTGTAAAGTTTCGTGGGATAGAAAATGCAACTGACTATTGCAAAGGTCAAATTCAGTTGACTATTGGAGAGATTTGGCAGATTTCATGTGAACTATATATTCAAAATAATTCTATGATGTGTCACCTAAAAATATTCCAAATTATTAAGACAAAGGGTACAACTAAAGAATTTTAGATAAAACTGAAAGATGGCTCTGATACTGACTGGTTCTATAAAGTTTCTGGTTGTATTAATTTGCAGGGCTGGAACATGTTAGCACCAACAAGTCTTTAATTAGTCTTTCTGTTTAAGATATCACCAATTCATTCTCTTAAAATATGTGGAAGTCTGATGTTTTAAAAAATCAGTCTTATAAGGCTAAAATCAAGGTGATTGCATAGCTCTTTCTTTTTGTTGACTCAAGGATGGACATATTTCCTTGCCTTTCTAACTCGTAAAGGATTTCTGCATTCCTCGGTCTTTATAATAATAGCTGTAATTATAACTGCATGATGTCCTCTTATGTGTAAACTAAAATAAAAAGAATATTATTCTTTTGTGGTTCTTTTATCTTCAATGCAAGCATAGCAACACAATAAAATCTCCTTCTCCATGCAGCCCCTGATCCCATTTCCAGAGACCTGACCCTTTTTACTTTCTCTTATGAGAATCCCTGGGCTTATGTTGGAGGCATTCAGAAAATTCAAAATAATAAGGATGTCCCAAGATTCTTAATCACATCTTTTGCTGTAAGAAAATAATAAACCCTTTGCCCTATTTGGTGATAGTGACAAATTCCATGTATTGGAATGTTGACAACTGTGGGAGGTGTTGTTCAGCATACCACACTTAGTGAACTTGGGCAAGAAACTTAAAGTTCTATGTTTTTAATTTCCTCATCAAAAGAAAGAAAGAAAGAAAGAAAGAAAGAAAGAAAGAAAGAAAGAAAGAAAGAAATATTGTAACGTGCCAATGTCTTAATTAAAACTGTGTGTGTGTACTATATACCTATGCACATATCTGTAACTGTGTATATCACACATATATAATATGTAAGCATATTATCAGTTTATAGCTTTATCATTTAGGTATCATTAAAATGGTGCCTGACTCCTAGTGTGACCCCTGGCTATGTGTTAACTGTCTTTATTATGTATTGGTCATGCTTTTATATAACTGAATACTTCTTGAAATCATAAAAACAATCTTACTAGGTTATTAACAAATAATTACTCTGAAAAATAAGTTGTATTAATCACCAATAATAATAATAATAATAATAGCAAGCACCTTGAATGCTTATTTCATGTCCTCTCCTTAATATAATTTTTTAAAAAAATGTTTGATCACTCATTGGGTACCTTTCCCATTCCATCCATCTCAAATTCTCATGAACTTAATGCTCTGAAGTTTTCATGTATCCTTAAGGAAAATAGAGTACTAATTTGAAAATACTTCATATTTATTTTTAATTTAAATAAATGACATTTTGCTATGGTCTTTATTGTTTGCTTACATCTTCACACAATGCTATGTTCCAAGAGAACTTTAATTAAAAGTACCATATTTGAAATAATATAGTATGATTTGCTCTGTTGCTATCACTTCATATACATGTGATGTAGAAAATATGCTTCAATTTTTTCTCAGTGTCTCTAGGTTATTCCATCTGGCTGCATCCCCAACATGTAACTTATTTTCTTTTCCCAGTGATGGCCACCTAAGGTCCCTCTAATTCACTTTAAATGTAAATAGTGCAATTAATGTACTTTTCCATTATGGAGCTATGTTGGACTATAGGAGACATACTACAGATGGGAATATCTTGATCCTTAATACATGCAATTACTTAAATTTAATAACTAATTCCAGTTTTTATTCACAATATTTTATGGATAGTACAGTAATGCACATTCTCTTTTATGTCCTCATTAACTCATGGTTCTATGACACTTTTCTTTTGTCAAGGTGTATGAAGCTTCAAAATTAAAGTAAAATTAAACCACTTTTAGACATTTTCAGGCCTTTTTATCTTCCCTCAAACAATTGTGCTATATTGCTAAATAATAAACCTACTATATTTTTAAAAAAGAAACTTTTGGAGTAACTTCTTTTAGCATTGTCACTAAAAATTTAAGATATATAATTGTTCACTTTTTTAGTACATTTTATTTTGTAATATATTTAGAATTATAGAAAAGTCCAAAAATAAAGTAGAAAAAAATTAAAATATATTCTTTACCCAGTTTCCCACATTTTTAACATTTTATACTATCATGGTCAAAATTACAAATTCAACATTGGTATATTACTGTTAACTACATTTGGGATTTTGTCAGTTTTCCCATTAAGGTGATATTTCTGTTCTAGGATCTACTCCAGTTCACTACACTGTGAATAGTCATCATGTTTCCTCTGCTAAGCTGATCTATGAGAACTTCTTCCTGTTTTCCTGTGAGAAGACTTTAAGTTTTTGAGTGCTAGGCCTATTTCCTGTAGAATGTCTTTGATCTGGGTTTTTGTTATTGACTTTCACATGATTAGACTGAGTTTTGTTTATCTGGGGAAAGTTTACAAGAGATAAATTGAAAATATCATCATATCATATCCACATACTTGATATCTACATGCCACTGGTAAAGTTACTTTCATTGCTTGGATAAAGTAGTGTTTAATGTGTTTTCAGTTTGGTGCTTTTTTCGGAAGGTGGTGAAGATCTGTGAGAAAGGGTGCCTTGTGGAAGGATTTAGGGCACTGTGGAGTGCCCCCAAGGGGAACTGTTGGACACATGTCTCTTCCTCCCTATCTTTCACAACCTGGTCATGAGGTGAAGAGTTTGCCATGTTTTCTCTGCCTTGATGGGTTGCCTTTCCACAGGCCAAAAGTAGTGGAGAAAACCAACCATGGACTGAAAGTGTGCTGATGTAACATGGAGCCTGGATGGGTGGGTTTTTTGTCTCACAAATTTGAGGAATAAAATTGATGGATGCAAGGGTGAGGTAAAGCAACGGGATTTACTAGAATAATAGAAAGAAAGCAGAGCTTTCAAAGAGGATGGTCCCCAAGACAGTGATGCCAAAGGTGTCTGTTACCTAGGGTGGTTTTTTTTTTTTAAAGTCATATCTGATAGCCCAGTGATTGGTGGGATAAAGGATGCCATCATGGACCAATAGAGCTCTTCAAGCTCTGAGCTTAATAAGCCAATCATAAGTACATGATTTCAATTCCTTATTTGCATAATTAAGAAGACAGGTTCAATCTTGTAGTTGGACATATCTATTGGGCAGAGGAAGCACTTCAGGTAGGGGGGGTCCATGTTGTGTTCAGCCATTGCTAGGGGTAGGGGCAAGGGAAACTAAGGAAGGGACACTGTGGTTGAAGCTTTGAGAAACAGAAACAGGTATTCTAACTCAGAAGAAATCATAGTGGTTACATCTGACAAGGAGTAGTAAATCACAGATGTCCTCCAGACCTGGTGTCTCCTATCAGGTTGGCATGATGCTCCCCCCTTTTCTTCTCCAAGGCCCTCACCCTGGCTGACTATAAGGGATCCATCTTCCAGCTTCACTGACAGATCTGGGGTCTGGTAGTGGCCATCTTCCTGGTTTATATTGTCAAAGAACTGAGAAAGAAAGATCTGATCCATGCATCCCCTTAAAAGGGAATTAATTTAATTCATAAATGGTCCTCTCTCATGACCTAATTACCTCCCAAACCCCTCCCCCCATACTATTGCATTGTGTGTTAGGATGTTAACATATGAATTTGGGGGAAAGATAGTCAGTCCATAGTAGAGAAATACAAAAAGAGTATTTTCACTCCCTCACCAACAACTTTATAGCATAAAACTCTCACTTTATTGTTTTCAGACATGACAATCATTACCCTGGTGTAAAGGATGCAGCTTCTGAATGCTGGTCAAAATTTGATAAGCTACTGTGTTGCCAAATGAAGTGTAAAACTGTCCTTCATACAGTGGCTATAGAGTCATTATGTAGTCTTTATATTCATGTATTTCTCTGTATTTTCTCTTATATTGATTTTAATTTTGATTATATAGAAAGATAGATATCAAAGTTATAGCTTCTCATACAAACAAGTGTTTTCCTTTTATCAAAATGAGCCTTTTCTATGTTATCAGAATAAACTTTTAAGGAAAAAAAACAAATATTAAATAACTACTACCAAATAATATTAAAGAAAAGAAAAACACACTCACTTCAAGTCTATGGGGAAAAAATACAAGTTTAAGTTACACTATTTCAGAAATCCAGAAATCCCACTTTTATTTAAAATGTATTTAAACATATTTAAAATATAGTGAGAAAATTCCACAATATAGAACATATTAAAAATGCCCACCTTATTTTCATGTGATATAATAAGACATCTATTCTCTCTATTAGTTAAGAAGAGAGTTGTTTCAAAGTGGGAAAAAAAAGGCATATGAATTTGGTTCAAATATTTCTGTACTTAAATGATAATAGTTATGTTACTAAAAATCTGAAATATTTGTATCAAAATATTATTTCTTAATATCTATAAAATAGTTTGAAATTTAATTCTCTTCATGATATATTCATCATTCATGTCTATGTCATTAATATCTATAATTATATTTCTATTGGGAAAATAATTTCTTAAATATACCTTAAAATGTATTTTGCATCACAAATTTGTTTTAATATCAACTAAAATATATTAGAAAATAATCTTTTAATTTGCTTTGTTTTTCTAAGTCACTATTCATAAGAGAAAATAACATTTATGAGCAGAAATGAAAAGAATGTGTACTAAAAATCAACTCATATAGAAAATCACATAATTTAAAAGAAGAATTGAATAACAAATTAAATGAAGTTTCACCAATTTTCACTGGGACTGAATTTAAAATATTATAAATACCATCAGAGTATACTCAACAAATCATTTAATAAGGGCTTAACTTTCATGAATCAGAATCATCAATTTCAAGGTTCCTCAAGAGTAGGCAAATAAACTTTTATAATGTCAAGCAGCAAGTTTGAAGAATTCACAGATTTTGTTTTTTTGTATCTAAAAAGTAACATAGTGTTCAATCTGATGTTCTGACCTAGAGTTATGCATATTAGAAGATAAGATAATTGTTAGTGGAACATCACAGGGGCATCTATCATTGAAGAGAGTTGAGGTTCAGGGTAGTCTGCCCTTCTAACAAAACAATTCTTGGAAATAGAAATCACATATATGAGTTTGTTTTTCTGCTATTATTTTAGCATATTCTGCTTTAAAAATGTCTTTTTTATCCTAATGTTATCAGAATGAATGAAAATGTAGTTGGTGGCTGCTTATAAAAATTGTTAGGAAGTATTGATCTAGAATCAGTATAAAATGTCTGCATTGTTTTTGAAACACAATTTTCCAAAGAACTAATGTATCAAATAAGAGAAAAATCAAATCACAGCTTGACGTTCCTTGGCCAACTTATTCATCTTGGCAAACTCTGCAAAACATCAGTACAAAACATCAAAATTTTGTAATGATTTAGTTTATTACTTGTACATTTTGTCTTAATAGAGCTTATCTTTTCCAGACTTTTAAAAAATGTAGGTCAACATGGATTGGATATGAAAAAATAAGAATATTTCAAAATAATAAATTTTAAGTGTTTGAAACAAAATTTAGAAGTTTTGTGTAATATACATAAATCATAAAAAATACATATTTACAGTGAACGTATCTCTCTATTCCTTAACACCCCACAGCACAATTGAATTATAATTGAGCCCTGAAAACATGAGCATTTTAAGACAAATGCCACCAAATATGTTCTACCTTTTTGTGCCTTCCAGTACTTTTCAGAGTAACTCAATATTTATTTCAGTCCCAATTATAATGTTACTATAAGCAAATGATTCTGTATTTTTTTAATTTTTAAGCTGACAGTTAATAAATATGAAATGTATACTGGCTCTGATATAATCACCTTAAAGAAGATAGGCAATAAATTGAACTTCATGCAGTTAATTCTGGAGTAATGAGATAATTTTGGTTTTTGGACAGTGTGGTATACAATGTGTATTTTCTTGTAGGACAAGAAGAGTGCATCACTTTGGACAGGGCTATATTTTTTGAGAACATAGAATTGATAATATTTCTGTGTCGATACTTATAGCAGGCAATCGTCATGATATTTTTCTTGGAAGGGTATTGCATTTTAACTAGTAATGCATTGATAATTAAGATCTCAACACAACTTGAATGAATTCCAAGGTTAAAGGGAAAGAGAAATAGATAAAGAGTAGGAAAGAAAAGGAAGATGCAGAAGGCAATGATACTGGGCAGAAAGTATACTAGGCAATTATTTTTTAAAAAGAAGACTCTTTTCTGAAAATCAATCTAAGCCATTATAGGTAGGGGGTCTCTACTCTGTCTGAACTGAACATTGCTTCCTGCTGTTTCTGTCAAAAACGAGACATTGTGATTTCCAGTGTAATTTCAAACCTTGCGATATGAGGTTGGCCATCTGCCCCTGTTGCATGCTGGAAGATCTCACACCTGAATGAAAGGTAATTTCACCTCTATCATGAGGTGATGTAAGATGTGCTCTTCTCAAGGAAGGATAATACAAATTCTTCCCTTTCAAACACATGATATTGCAAGAAGCTTATTGAATCTTAGCTTAAATTATTTTATTGTGCTTCTTCCATATGTATTAGACATTGCCGAAAAGGAATGGATTGAGGAAAGCATCAGGATATTTGTTGAATTAAATTGAATAATTTAAACTTAATGTTATTGAACTGTATGCCTAAAAATGATTAAAATGGCGAATTTCATGTTGATCATGTTTTTTTTTAGTTGTTGATAGAACATTATTTTCATTTATTTATATGCGGTGCTGAGAATAGAACTCAGTGCCTCACACATGCTAAATGAGTGCTCCACCACTGAGTTACAACCTTAGCCCCTCATGCTGATTATATTTTACAGCCAAAAAAATGCATATTTACAGTAAACGTGTGTCTCTATTCCTTAATACCCCCATAGCACAATTGAATAACAACTCTTCATTTTCTTCTGCATCATACCTGAGTTTTCTCTATTTTATTAAAACAAGTATCTAAATATTCTCATATTTTAACTTTAGCACAAAATGATGTCCATTTTCACCAAAAAAAAATCTTAAAAATAATATTAAACTATACAACAAGCCGTAAACTGTTAGATAATGTATTCATTTGAATCAAATCAAAGTGTACAGGAAGCAGCACTCCAGAGTTGGATAGGTATAAGGAAAATAAAAAGGAGACACAGAGACAAGATGTAGTGGCAGGAAAGAAAGATGACAGAGAGGCCAAGCTGCCAAGCTTTATTTATATCAATAGGTTACTTTAGGTCATTGGCATCATTAGTGCATATTGTTCATTGTATTACTTGGTAGGTTACAGACTTAGCAACATTAGGCAGCTTATTCCTCAGTCACATACTAAGTTGCAATGCGCAATGTTAGGAGCTTTGTGTAGGTCTCAAGAAAGTCCATTGTATAAAGTTACTGTTATGTGGGCAGGTTTAGGCCCAGTGAAACTTTGTGGTTATCTAATAAGAGAGCTCCTTTGTTCTCAGGAGCTGTGTCCTGAGATCAAGGTCCAGGCTGATAAGTCTCTAGAGGCATTGCCACAACAGCTAGACATAGCACATGTATTAGTTACCTTACTAGTTCCTAGGAGAAACTGCAGAGCATTCTAAGGGTGGGAAACAGAGTACCATGTACCCCCCCAGGAGTTTGCCTACCAGAGGAAGGCTTCCCTGTATATTTCCAAGGTCAGAATCCCTACAGACAGGTGTATGTTTTTTCATGAGAAATGGAGAGTGCAGGTTGCAAGAAGCAGCAGTACTTTGTTGAGAACCCTTAGAGGCATCAGGGACATGTAGGAGTCAGGATATTAGTGCAGGAAACGGCCTTTGAAGTACCAGTTTTTGTGTCAAGACAACATGAAGAGGCTCAGCAGGTATCACGAGTGCCTCCATGCCAACAAGAGACCATGTTCTCTGGCTACAGGATGAGGTAGAGTTTCCCCAGATGTCCCTATGACACATGCTGACTCAACATGCAACTACTAAAAACCCAAGAGCCCTCTCTTTTGCAGTATCCCTCTGGTGCCCTCTACTGTGAAAGCTTAATAGTGTACTCTCTGTGTAGATGGTTAAAGGGATTGTGTAAATGGATTTGTGTTTGTGTGTGTCAAAAAAAACAAAGAGTTTGGAACTGAAAAACAATAAATTCATAAATGCAACAGATAATAAAGTTTCTTACCCTCACCGAAATTCAACTTCAACAATAAGGAAGAAGGGATGGTGAGGGTAGATATTATGGCTTCACAAACCTGGCAACAAGATGATTTCTTTCTGGCAGCAAGTATATGAGTGTGGGCTATGGTACTGAGTTGATGGCATCAGTGCAGTGATTACAAGCAAGATACACAAATACCAATGTTCTAAGACTCTCATCAATGTTCCAGTCAGTCTTGCCTTTCAAGGGAAAGAATAGACTTGCTCTCTTTGATTTATCTCCTTTTTCCCTGTGAAAATGTGGGAGCATATTGATATGTTTTCTCCCACTGACTTTGACCGTACCTTGAAGTATAGGTGAATAAAATAATTGATTTGAAAATTTTTCTTCATCATCAATTTAAGGATAGTTTTACAAATCCAGGTCTGTTTTATTACGTTTAGGATATTTAAGATCACAAAGAATAGCTTTTATGCACATGGATGGTAATCTTGATTAGTATATCAAACAAAAGCACCAGTAAACTCATTTACGTTTTCTGATGCTATTTTGAAATGTTAGATTCTTAAATATAATTCTATGTAGAAATAGAACCCACCTGTTGGGATTTTTTAAAAATGTTTCTTACTTTATTATGAAAAACTCTTACATCACTAGTCTTTTATGTCTCGTTGACATAGAGTCAGAAGTTTACAAAAATCAAATGAATTATTAGAGATTGTAGTAAAACATACAATATGTGTACTAATTACATATATTCTAAAGAGGCAAAATAATATTAAAATTTCTCCTTTAAGAGGTTTTTTAAAAATTATTATTCATATACAATATTATTAAATGTGTTTAACATGTTTATAAGGCTATGTAACCAAAATCACCAGGATTTAAATCATTTATATGACCCTGAAATATTTGTTTGTGTCAATTTTTATACTTCACTCTCAATCTTGGCCCCAGGCAGTTACCAAACTTCTTCTGTCTTTATATGTTTGCCTCTCCAGGAAATTCCTAGTAATGTAACAAGTCTTTTGTATCTGCTTTATTTCTTTCAGCATAATATTTTTTATGTTTATTTGTCTTAGACCATAGTAGTTTGTTCCCTTTTGTTGCTGAACAGTATGCCATTACACAGATTTATAATATTTGGTCTATCCACTGAGAGTGGATACACACTTTGAGGAATCAATGTGCAGGTGCATTCTGCTTATCCATTTATAGTTGCTAGGATTATTTCCTATTTGTGTTTTTTGTTTTTGTTCATTATGATTTATAATGTTCTGAATATTATATGAACCTTTGCTTGAGCTTATATTCATCTATCCTGGTTATAATCTTAGAAGTAAAATATCAGGATTTCATAGTTTTTAATTACATATTTTTTTAATATATTCTGGGTATGTGGGCTGGGACTGGGGAATGGATGGCTGGTCCATGTACACTACTTTCTTTTCAAATAGCCATGGTCTCTCCATTTAGCAAGAATCTCTAATTGCTGTATGTCCAATCAGGTTCCAGAATGTCAAAGTAGTTGATTTCAATGACTCTCCAATTTAAACATTCCTTCAGTAGAGGAGCGGCTACAACATTTACAAATTCCTACTGAACCATTTTGTGGAACATCACATGGTATTTATTGTCTTTTTACTTCTCTCAATAGTTTATAAGCTGGCTTGAAGCACTTTTGAATAGATGAAGTCCTTCCCTTCTAATACCTGGACTATTAATCAGAAAATCTTCAGGAGGGAATCTCTAAATCACATTTGAGAAGCAAAATAAAAACTGGAGATCCTGAGGATTTGGGTAAGACAATGGAGGTAGATTATTATTTGCTTAATTGGAGAAGAGGTGTCTAAAATATCACGATGAACCCATGCAGTTATTCAAGTGAATGAATAGAGTGTGGTAAGAGCAGGAAGCACTTTCTCATGATGCTTCTATAGGATGAGTGATTTACTGTTTTGCATCCCTAGTGGACAGCCATCATGTCTGGTAAATAGTAACTGTAGTTAGAGTGGTGTCTTGGGAATAGTAAGGCATTTTTCTTAGAAATATAATACATGTGAGTCTTTATCCTCTTTGTAATTCATCTCCATTGGGACTGCAGTCTAGTTTTTGAATCATAAAATCAGATCAGTGAATGTGGTTAAAGACCTGAGTACAGAATATGCACAGCAAAACTCAAGGGGGTGCTACTTATGTCACAGTCGTTGCAGCAGTCTTAGCTGTTTATAGCATTAATTACTTTAGCAGAAAGCTACAAAGCATCTTGGAGTAGAAGTAATTTCACCCCTGTAATTTGTAAGGGATAAGGAAGATGCTTCCCAGGAGAGACAGGTTTTGCCTGATGGTTGTATTTGTCATTGACAAACAATACCTAATCTTCTGCTCCAAACTGTTTGTTTTCTCTGTGAGTAATCACAGCTAAGACTAAATATGAAATACTAATGGTAAAACTAGCCTCACGTCCAAAGATGTATAAAGCAACCTTCATAATGCTTCTGGGGTTTCAATCACAGAGTGTGGTAATTCTAGCTATGAACAAATAAAGACAGTGGAAAGGAAAACTATTTTTGAAATATACACAGAATTGTGCTAATTTGAAGAAGTACATCTTAGGGGATTATTAGAAATGCAAAGGCAAAGAAGGGTAATTAAAAAGACATAAGAATGAAAGAGTATGTTTTTGAGGATCAAATTCATCCTTACATTCTAAAAGGATAAAGATTTTCTTTTCCTGAATTCAAAATGGGAACAGTAGTGAAAATTAAACCACAAATTAAAAACACTTGTTAAGCTAGGCACATTGGTGCAGACCTATTATCTCAGAAGCTCCTAAGGCTAAGCCAGGAGTATAGTAAGTTCAAAGCCAGTCTCAGCAAAAGCAAGACGCTAAGCAACTCAGTGAGACCCTGTCTCTAAATAAAATACAAAATAAGGCTGGGGATGTGGTTCACTGGCCAAGTGCCCCTGGGTTCAATCCCTGGTAACCCTACCCCCCCACTAAATAAAAGGAAAAATTTTAATTACATTAGAAGGAGAAAGACAATTCCTTGGGGGAAAGGGAAAACTCTCAAAGACCAGCTTAGACAAATAAGAAGGGGAAAAAGATGTATTCTTTGATGCTCTTGTTGATGGGACTAGCAGAGGTGAAACCTATTCTCTTTAACTTATAAATGAAAATGAACAAAGCATAAAAGGCAAAAAAGCAAAGAGGAAAAAAGTCTCAGGAAGTTAGGGGGAATATCTCTCCCTAAAAAAATGTATAAGTTTAAAAATTATGTAGGGGCATCTTCTTAAAACGTCAAAGAGAAATCAAGAAACAGTTTTGTAAAACAGCACTTGGGTAACTGGAAGACTGCATTTGTAGACACAAATTGAAGAGAAGCCTAGTATGTTCTAAGTTTGAAGAAAATTAGGCTGAAATTGTATTTTTAAGGTGCTGTGAAGTCACATACATGCATTTATATAGTTAGACTTCTAAAGGAAAACATAGAGAAGGGGACTCACATTAAAGGGAACCAAGAATTTTAAAAATTGAGAGTACAATTTTGAAGGGTGAGAAAGTATAACTGGACTACACAGAGAGATAATTGAGAAAATATCTAAAGGATGATTTGGACTGTTAAGGAATCACTCTATTCATAAATATTTCTTACTGAGGACTGAAAAATCATGGATGTAGTATTTTAGGAATGAAAAGGAACTAATACACTTTATACCCACAAATGTGGTGTGGTGGAAAGAAGAAAAAGAGTAGTTAAGAAGTAAAAACAATCTATCTTTCTAGCTAGTTGGGAGATGGGTTTGTTTAAGAGAAAAAACAATGAATGGAATTAGGCCAGATAACGAAAATCAATATTGTAGCTACAACCCACAGACCACAGATCATGGGGGAAAAAAAAGAAAAAAAAGAAAGTTTTAAAAAATAAGAAAGAGTAATTCTGCTGCCACCTCTCTCTCTCTCTCTCTCTCTCTCTCTCTCTCTCTCTCTCTATATATATATATATATATATATATATATATATATATATATATATATTAGAAAATTCAAAAATTAGAAAAAGATTAAAATTTTAAAGACCATTACTTGCAACAGGATGCATTGATCTTCATTAGCTACCAAAATATAACATATAACATTAACTGTTGGCTGGTTTAGAGAATCTGAAGTATTTCTACACATTGGAGTTAGACACAGACACAAAGGCAAAACCACCATGGGCCTTGATTACAATTCTCTAGCCAAAGGCACAGTAGCCTCTGAGACCCAGTATTGAAATGTTTTGAGGTATTTCTAAGAATGGGAAGATAGAGATCTTATAATAATGAAGTGAGATTGTTAAGAAGAAAGATTCAGAAATAAAATTTAACTTGGACAATTGTAGTTTAATATTTTTAAACAGAAGATAAAAGCCATGGTAGTAAGCAGACCTCAAACTTAATTTTTGGATTAGGTTGCTAGAAAAACCATAATAAAGGAATACTGGGATCAAATGTGTTGAAATAGCAGAGGATGGAATAAAGTTTAAGTAATACCTGTTTTACATGATTAGCATAATTGCACATCTTTAAATTTGTTTCAGATGCTAGCAACTCACATAAGAATTTCTACTCAGGGAATTTTAAGATTACTTTAAAATGCTATGCTTACAGAACATCTCTATCAAGGGGATTTTGTCTTTTAGCATGCAGACACTTTGGTATATGTTTTAACTAGTTCATAGGAAAGTTCCTTACGTTAAGTTAAAAGAATTCCAAATGGCTAATATTGTAAGCACCCTGACATTCTCCTTAAAATAAGTTGGAGATGGGATTTGCTTGCAATGTAACGGGAGCTAGTTTCCAGAGACATAATTTCATCATAAAAGCTTCAGAGACAGAAAATTATCTATTCTTCTCAGAAGATCATGTTTGAAATATGAATCTATAGCTATTTGACCCTCCAGAAAAATAAAATAGCATCAAAAAGTAACCTCTAAGAAAAAAAATTTGGAAATCAATCTAACAAAAGAGGTAAAAGATCTCTACAATTAAAACTACAGAACACTAAAGAAAGAAATTGAAGAAAACCTTAGAAGATGGAAAGATCTCTCATGCTTTTAATAGGCAGAATTAATATTATCAAAAAGGCCATACTATCAAAAGCATTATACAGATTTCATGCAAGTCCTATTAAAATCCCAATGACATTGATCATATAAATAGAAAAAACAGTCTTGAAATTTATTTGGAATAATAAGAGACTCAGAATAGTCAAACCAATCTTTAGCAAGAAAAATGAAGCAGGAGGGGACAGTTATTTCATACTACACAAAGGTGCCAAGAAACATACATTGGAAAAAAAGAAAGCCTATTCAACAAATGGTGCTGGGAAAATTGGAAATCCAAATGTAACAAAATGTAATTAAACCCCTATCTCTCACCCTGCATAAAATGCAAAAAGTGGATCAAGGACTTAGGCTCTAGAACAGAGATCTTGTGCCTAAGAGAAGAAAAAGTAGGCCCAAATCTTCATCATGTCAGCTCAGGAACTGACTTCCTTAACGATACTTTTATAGAGAAAGAAGTAAAATAAAAGTTAATAAATAAGATGAATCAAACTGAAAAGTTTCTTCACAGCAAAGGAAACAATCAAATATGTGTAGAGAGCCTACAGAATAGGAGAAAATCTTTGCCACCCTTACCTCAGGTGAGTGTTAATTTCCAGGATATATAAAAAACTTAACAGCAATCATCATTATCATCATCATCATCATCATCATCATCCAATTAATAAATGGCTACAGAACTGAACAGACACTTCCCAGAAGCAGACATACAATTGATCAACAAATATATGAAAAAATGCTCAAGATTTCTAGAAATTAGAGAAATGCAAACTAAAACTTCACTGAGATTTTATCTCATTCTAGTCAGAATGGCAATGATCAGGAATACAAGTAACAATAAATGTTGGCGAGAATGTGAAGGAAGAGGTACACTCACACATTTCTGGTAGGACTACAAATTGGTGCAACCACTCTGGAAAACAGTAAAGCAGAATGGAGATTCTTCAGAAAACTTGGAATGAACCACCATTTGACCCAACTATTTCACTCCTCGGTTTATACCCAAAGGAATTAAAATCACCATACTACAGTGATGCAGCCACATCAATGTTTATAGCAGCTCAACTCATAGTAGCTAAGCTATAGCACCAACCTAGGTGCCTTTCAACAGATGAATGGATAAAGAAAATGTGGTATATATTCACAATTGACTATTACTCACTCTTAAAGAAGAATGAAATTATGGCATTTTCTGGTAAATGGATGGTGCTGGAGAATATCATGCTAACTGAAATATAAGCTAATCCCAAGGAAACAAGGGCCAAATGTTTTGTCTGATGTGTGGATGCTAATTCACAATAAGGGGCGGGTAGGGAAAATAGAAGCACTTTGGATTAGGCAAAGGGTAGTGAAGGGAGGGGAGTGGGTAAGGGGATATTAAGGAGAGTAGAATGAATTGGACATTATTACCCTGTGTGCACTTATGATTACACAACTGGTATGATTCTACACCAAGTACAACCAGAAGAATAAGAAGTTATACTTCATTTATATATAATATATCAAAATGCACTCTACTGTCATGTTTAACTAATTAGAACAATTTTTAAAAAGTTAAATTAAAAGTTTAAAAAAGAAGCCAAAATAAGCACATTAATTTGAATAAGATGATATAGGAGCAGAATAAGAAACTGGAGAAAGGCTATGAACTTCTATTTCCTTGATGTTTCATTTTCATGGGAGGAAAATATTTTATAGTTTAGCTCTGTAATTGTAATAATGGGGCAATTCATACTGGTCAAATTTGGGAATATTTTAATACTTGTATGATATCATTTAGAATATTGTTATGCTATTATTTGAATTATATGGTCATTATTGGAGAGCTGTTGAATAACATGGCTGCTTTTCTGTAAGATGAGAAATAGAAGGCATGGTAAAATCATGATGTATGTGTCCTCCTAGTTTTCTGGAAACAACAGCCAACTATTCCTATACAGATTCTAAAAAGTAAATTAATAGAGGCAGATTGAGGAAAAACAGTTTCAAAGAGAAGATACTGGACTCTGTATTACTGGTCATGTCACCTTGTTTCCTTGAATGGGCTCAGGTCCAGCTCCATGCTGACTTTAGATTTGGTTGTTAAACCAGTATATTGAAAATTATAAGCAAGTGGCAAGTGCAGAGATAATCCTCATTCACCTTATTCTTCGTTTCCTTGGCAGGCTGAGAACCTCTGCCCACTCATCTGGAGAAAGTATTGAATTAAGTAGTATTGGATTAAAATTTACATTTCTTCTCAGTTCTTATAAAAACACATAAAGGGAGGCATGACCTATTTAAGTCATGATATTAGTGAAAGACTGAATCCAGTGAGCTCTGAGCCTGGTTTTGCATTGAAATCAGACAATTGTGGTGTAAATTCAATATGTTTTCCTGAGATACACACAAAGTAGTATGTGAACCATCCAAATTATTTTCTTTCTGTGTTTTTTATAGACTTCCTAAGAAAACTCTGTTATCTTTGCTCTAAAGCAAGATAATCATTTTCAAAATGTTTTGATTGTTTTCTAGGTAAACTGAAATCAAGGGCTAGAAATAGGTGACTTACCTGCATTTTCAAAACTAAAGGTACCATAACACATGTGCATGCATACACATACACACAAATTGTAAATAGGAGTACATTATTCAATTCTCATCATGTCAGATGAGAGAACTAATACATTTCTGACACCATCCAAATATCAGAGGTTGGATAAAATTTTTTTAAGTGTAATAAAATGTGTTCTACTACATCTAATAGAGCAAGGCATTATTACTAAGTTGCAAATTAAATTACCCCAGGAATCATTTATCTTTTGCAAGAGATATTTTCTCCAGAGAAGCGAAAGCCCATTTTTTCACAAACTCTCAAAACAGTAATGTACATTGTAAGAAAATAATATGCAGTACTATTTTTATAATGAGAATGTATAATATGCACAAACCTGAGGATTAACAGAGTAAAATCCACACAAATGCATTAACTAGACTTTTTCACATTTTCTCAGAAATTTAGAATTCTTTTCTAAATAAATTTTGCATACATTTATCTTGCTTTTCCATTAATGCATGGCCATGACTTCCTGGTTTCCAAAGGGCTATAATTTTAGTATACAAATATCTCTTCTGAACTTGAATAATTTTGAAAATTTCTTGTCAAAATAAGACAAAACCTATTTGAGATCAACATATGTTTCAGATAATCAAAGAAGACTATACCTCTATGTGTAGAATTTAAGCCAGAAGAAAAAACAATCTTCAAACTAACCAAAACTTTATGTATAAATTTTAGTAGCACAAAGACATGCTTTATTTCCTAATTACTACTACTATTATGCTTTACCTTAATTTTCATTAATTTCTTAAGCCTTCTAAATAGAAAAGCTATACAAATTATCCATGTGTATTATCTGGAAATTAAAAAAGAAAAAAATTATAAATGTAAACCATTTTCAACTTCACCACCTATGGATGGGGATATTATACCATATTATTTTACATGAAGTTAAAATAACCTTTTTGTTGATGTTGTTAAAGACCTTTGATATTTAAGTAAGCTTGTCTTAACCTGCTTAAGTGTTTGAATATCCCTGCAGCATTGTTACAATTTTTGTGGTCACCTTTGCCACTTGGTGTTGTTTCATGTACCACAGTTTTTCTGTTCCAAAATTTAAACATTGCTCTGCAATCTATCAACCCAGATTTGAAAGTCAGTCCTTTCTGCACAAAAGATTATTCACAAAAGAAACTTTGACTTCAGGTGACTGTCTCAAAGGATCTGTTCCTGACACAGACATAAGGGTCATAGATCAGATAGCTTAAGTCTTTTTGTATCTTAGCAATGTCAATGAAGTGAATTCCAGTATTACACAGTTGTGTTTACAAAGTTCTTTGGAGACAAAGAACCAGCCCCAGGCATGTAACAAATCCTATTTAAGCATTCAATTTTTATTTTGGTAATAGAAAATACCTTTTCTCAGTTTCTCTTCCAAGTGATCTCCAGCCTCACCCCAACATAGTGATTATCCTAGATTCATGGTGTTCCCCAATTTTTGCTTGACTTTTTAGGAAAAGTACAGTTTCTCTTGTAATTAATATTAAGAGTTTACAATATAAAGAGTTTTGCTCTTTTCTTTTCCCCCTCTTTGCTTTTTCTCTATTTCAGTGCCTTTAGGTTTCTCCTTTCTTCTAGTCTTAAGATATATAGATGTTCTTTCTCCATTTTCTTGACTAAGGGAAATTTCCATACTTGCTATAAAGTTTAAAGTTGTATCCTCATTATTGGGATATAACCACAATGGGATATTACTAGATGTTTTTATTTGCAACCTACATATATTCTGTACACATATTCCCATATCCACATATGTTCATACATTTATTAGTTAGCCTCTACAAGACACAAATGCAGTCATAAACATGAAGCTTTCCTGGGATCAAAGATGTTTTTAGTTCTGCTTTATCACTGAGTTTTATAAAATTAAGCAAACACCCAAATGTGTGCCTATTAGTGATATCTACCTTTTACGTATACACTTATTTTATATTATATTTTACTATCATGAAACATCATTTGAAAACTATCCCCAGGTTATCACATCTGAAATTGATGATAGTACAGGCTTTGAATTTTTTAAATTAGTTACACATGACAGTACAATGATATTGACATATTATATATTTGAATCAGATGGGATATAATTTCTCATTTTTCTGAGTGTACAGGTTGCTGAATTACATTGGTCACGCAGTCAAGTATATGCCCACAGCAATAAAAATGTCTATTTTATTCTGCTGTCCTTACATTTCTCCATTCCCCTCAACTCCCCTCCCCTCAGAATTGTATGCATGCATGTTAAATTCTTGTTTATTCTCTATGCACAAACATAGGTGTTAACATGAAATGGACATGTCTTTCATATATTTTTCATATTCAGTGGCAGTGATTAATCACGATACAAGTTGTATGAATAATTAAAGTAAAAACTAGAGCAGGGTTCATTTTGGTTTAACTCTTTCTGTTTCAGTCTGTTTGTCAGGGACATCATTACTTGGAAAAGAACAGGAAGACAATAACTGCAGGGCAACTCCCACTTCCTGTGACAAAACTGTAGTTCTGAGTTGGACAATTTTCAGACTCAGTGCATACTACCTCTCAGTGTAGGACATTGGGAGGAGTGATTTTTGTCCTCAGAAGTCCCCTTTAATACAGATAGAAATAATATTTGAGCTGGGCATGGTGTCACACAATAGTAATCCCAGTGACTCAGGATGCTGAGGCAGGAGGATCACAAGTTTGAGGCCAGTTTGGGAAACTTAGTGAGACTCTTCCTCAAAATATAAAGTAAAAAGTTCTGAGTATGTAACTCAGGGTTAAAGTGTCCCTGGACTCAATTCGTAGTACTGTTGATAATAATTATAATAGTAATAAAAATAATGATAATAATACTTGAAAATACTTTAGGTTCAATGATTATGATTTCATTTGAATATACCTGTCATTTGTTCAGCAATTTAAATAATTTGCCATCAATCAGTCAGTAATACCACTAGAATGAATTCATTACCATTATTATTACTATTTTTTTGCTTCACGGTTTCTTCCTGGATGATAAAAAAAAATAAATTAATCTTTAAAGTCCTTATTTGTTTTAACATTATGTAGTGCAGGTGAGTGCCACAGAAAAGTCAGACATATTAATCATAGAATATGAAACAAAATGTTTGATTTCCTCTTCTATGGACTACTTAGCCACATAGTAAGAATAAGAGTCCTTAACAAGTGAAAGTAAGGAGTAGATAAAAACATCACAACTCTGTCTCTTGGAATCTTTCAAACAGTGAGTTTTAGTTCAAACTGACATTCTTGGCAAGAAGGCAAAAAATGAAAATGCACAGTGGATTCAGAATGGGTGAGATAAATAGAATAGGCTATGTCACATTGACATTGGAATTTTTTTAATCAAATTGCAGTGTTTGACATAAGCTCATTTATTATTTTAAAGTGTATGAGAAGAGCCATTTAAAAATAGACCGTCATAATAGATTTAATCAGACAGGATAGGTAGGATATGCTGCAATAACAAACACTCCTTATATTTCATGACATTTCAACCATGAAACATAACAAAGATTTAACATTATTTTTCACACACACACAAAAATTGTAAACCAATTTTACTTTAGTGGTATTTATTTTTACTATAGGACTGAAGATGATGACAAAGACCCTATGTGAAAAGATGTTCATGACCAGTTTGGCAGAGGGAGCAGAGAGCTCTGGAGGGTTTTGCATGGGCAATTAAATATATGCCATCCCTGCTATCTCTCCTTCACCAATACTAGTCGCATGTCCTTACTAATCAGCAAGGGGTCAAAAAAAACATACTTTTATCTAGTGTTGGAGGGAGGCAATCATCAAAATTGGCATTCATATTCATGAATGCCAAATTAAAAATAAAACTAGTAAATTGTGCTGAAATTGGCTCATAGCAGTTTATAAGAGTTGACTGTGCATTTCTCCTCCCAACTCCTTATTCAGCTTGGAGAGTTATACAAAGAATATTGGCAAACATTAAACATTAGGGTTTTTGTGTCCTTCTAAGAGCCAATGGTTAAAACTTTTACAGCACACCAGAAAGTATTAATTTATGAAGATAAATAGGAGCAGAAAGTAAGGCTAGAAGAAGAACAAGTATTTCACTTATATCTTAAAAATTTTGAAGATATCTGTATCACACTCCTGTGTTCCACACATTTGAACAGAGTATTTATGCATATGTAAATAATTTAATTGAAAAATACTTTACTTTTGCCTAAATCCTTTTCAAATGTGGGATCCTTAGATAAGCAGATGCCTCTGATTTTCTCCTTGGTTAAAAAGATCCAGTTTCAGCTTTCTTATAAATAAAAGTAACATATTGAGACCTTGTTGAAACTGCACATTTTTAAACTCCATTTTATAGCAGACTAGAGCTATATATGCTAGCAAAAAGCCTTCTGGTGCTGGAGAGACTTACTTTCAGAACTGAGCTAATATTATCTGGAATGCCTTACAAATTGCTTTGCAGCATGTTAAATTGCAGGTAAAGAAATTCATTATTTAATTTTCTTACATCTTTAAATATATTTACCTACTGCAAATTATTTTCCTTAGAAATAATCTTAAGTTGAAATAAATGAATAATATTCCTAATATTGTTTATAATATGGATTCTGATTTAATTTGATTCTTATTAAGTATCTTGTGGTAAGGAAAAATTGGACTGGATGAGTTAAACAAAGCAAAGTTATACTCCATGTATATATGATATATCATAATAATATACATGACTGTAGAGTATATTTACATATACATATATATCTGAAAAGAACAAAGAAAAACAAGAAACAGCAGAAGAACTGAGGTGAGTTGAATAGAAAAGTATGAAAGAAATTGGAGGACAAGTTGGTCAATGTGATTACATCAACTGCATTTGCCAATTAGAGCTTATGAAAGTTGGGCTTCTTCTTGCTCTTAGAGACAAGGTGGGACGGGCAATATTTTCCTTGATGGTATCATTAGAAAAAATGTCCTTGAAAAAAGCATTCCTGGTTTGTAAAATTGGCAAAAGAATTTAAGAATATTTATATTTCGAAGGAGCAGAGAAATAATTTGGAATTATATTCATGTTGTCTACAGTAAATGTTCTAAGAAAAAGGAGCTTTTTTAGAGTCTGTAAACAAGTCTGGATGGCACCTGGCAAAATGCCAGAGGGAGTGGTTTGTGAAGTACGCCAGTGAGCAATTAAGTGTGGCGATTCCTTATTGGTTGACTGCTGTATCTAGTTTATGTTAATTAAGATAAGCTGTGTGGAATGTATAATTACCTCTGTTGTCCTACAATAAACGGCTCCCACTCCTGCTGTATCAATCTACACAAGTTCCTAGTCACCCCCCCGGTTATTTTGCTGCAGCCGGACTGTGGCAGAGCTTAGGACTTTAGGGTAAGGAAGGAAATAGTTTAATATTTAGTTAAGCTGAAAATAATGTTATGGACCTCACTTCTAATTCTGATAATAAAATGAGACCAATAAGTATGGTGTTAGTCAATAGTCACATGAATTACATTTGTTTTTCATACAAACCACTCCTCCTGCATCCTTTCATATTTGTTTGTCATTCTCCTCTGTAAGACTGTATTTGCATTGGTTCAGGAGGTAGAAAAGTAAAGACTGCAAACCTGGAAAACATTGAAGGTAAATGACTGTCTAAAGAATAAAAGCTCTAAAATATGTATTCTTGATTTTGATGTCAAAGTACAACTTTCTCATGATGGGTCGTGATTTAGCTACTACTAATCATTAAGGGATTATGTTATGAAACATTTATTTTTAAATATACGTTGGAAAAACCAGAAAGTTTAAGTTGAAAATTCACTCAATGACAGTTAAAATGACAGAGAATTAGCAAAATTACTTAAAACAAACAAACAACAAAGCATGGTGGTGGTAAAGACAGATCACATATAATAGAAGCAGTTCCTTCTATTCATGTTCACTTTATATGTGACAGCAGTTAATAAAATATAGTTAAGAAAAAAATGGGGAACTTTTAGATAAAATGCTAAATAAATAAATAGAATGTTGTTTTGAATATTGGATATCTATATATAGAAAATAATTAAAGTATACCCCTATATCTCATCACACTTAAAAATCTTGAAAAAAAATTACTGTTTTAAATAACAAAGGGTATTTTCATGATTTAAGGTAAGGAATTATTTATTAAATAAAAATATGGCAAATAATTATTCTATATGGGCAGTGAAGAAAATATTGACCCTGAACAGGTATTTGCAATATACATATCTGACAGAGAAATTAATAATTAAAATATAGAGTACTCCTAGACTTGATTAGAAAAAAAGGCGAGAAAAACAATAAAAATAGGCAAAAGCCTTTTTATGTATATGATATATTCTTAACTAAAATTGACAAAAACAATGACATACAAATTGATTGGAGCAAATGTGAGGTTATCTCTAAATCAAAATACATAGAAACCACCTCTGAAAATTATTTCTGGAATGCAAAGGAAAGAATCATCAGCCAGGAATTAACCATGTGTCAATAGGTGTGTGCTACACATAATCAGCTGGATTCAAACAAGGATGGAAGGGAAATTATTTTATATTTAAGCTTTTGCTTGCTATGTCAATCTAGTGAACATAATTATTATTATTTTGGTGGAATGTTTCTGACCAAATTTTTTTTCCTTTGACAATGTCCTTGCACTAAGGATATAAAAAAGTTTGCTTTAGAATATAGGAAACATAAAGGATGTGCTATACTCCTTTAAAAAGCATCCATTGTGTGAAGAAGCCACATTTAAAAAGAAGACAGTGTGTTATAGGTAGAAGTTCACAAGTGTACTAATTGCATAAATGCTACTTTCTTAAGCTCAATTCACAATTGTGAATGTTTTTCATAATAAAACATGGTACATCAGCTGAATTGAGAACTAAAATTTTTTGAGCTTAGAGTTTGGACATGAGCCAGGTCCTAACTGCCATTCAGAGATGCTTCCCCCAGCACTAGTCTCAAATTATTCTAATTATGATATTTTTTTACCATCATCACTGAGTGTACATGGATAGTGTCAGACACTTTGAATTTGTATTTTTATAATTTTATATATTTTGCTCTTCTTTCGGTGATGTATTTTTAAAAAAAATACAGTTTGGCTTAAATCCTGACATAAAACTCATATATTTTTAAAGCCTGTCACTCCAGATTCCAGCATGTTACATGACAAAGATATAAGAATAGCCTCTGGATTCCTACAGTCTGTAAAAAAAGAAAAGGACATTTATATAACTTTAACATAAGTAGACCCAGAGGTTTAAATTTAGTGTATATGACTGTTAGATGTTGCCAACAACTTCAACAGCCGAACTTATGAAAAATTTATGTTTACCTTTTATATTTCTATAAAAGTCTATTTATGATGATGTGTAAGAATTTTAGGAGTGCTGGAAAATAATTCCAGTCACTATACAGGTTGAACAGTTTCATTGACAGCAATGTGTATGTGTGTGTGTGTGTGTGTGTGTGTGTGTGTGTGTGTGTTACATGCTACCTGACGTTAGGGAAACTCTGCCAATGCAGACAAACAACTCTATTAGCTTGTAGCCCTTAGCAGAGTGTCCACCTTGGTAAAAGGTGCTGAAATTCCATCTAGAACTATATCTAGATAAGATATATATATATATATATATATATATATATATATATATTTATACACATATAAATATATATATTCTTTAAATACACACACACACACAGACACACATATATATATATCTCCTTTGAATGTGTTTCTGCTATAAAGACTGAAAATTACGTAGACAAAACAGGTTGTCACGAATATGAAATAGAATAATAGAATTCATTGAAAATTCCTTTCCACGTACATATTCTCAGTGCTATGATAGATATTAGGAAATATCTGGTTCAAAATCTTTGTTTTAAGAAAATCTTTCTTTTAAGTTCTAACAGAATAGAAATTCATCCCTCATACTGAAGGTAGTTTCTTACTAAGGACTAGACTCTGAGTCAATCAACTCCTATATTTTTGCTTTCTTTGACAGCATTTGTTAAAGATCACATTTATTATTTTGTGAATGTATGCAGTTATTTTCCAGGATTAACATTTTCTCTAAGCTTCTTTGCTCTTTGCCTCAGAAGTATTTTTTCCTAGGGTACAATATGAATTAAAATATCATTTTAGCATTATATAAATGTTATATAAATGAGTCTTGTCACAACTAAAATTTCTATTCTGATCTCAGACTTGATAGCCATGCAGAAATAGCAGATGACTCATCACCAGTAGCTCTCTAAAAAGGTTGGGAGCCTGTTTAAAAGTTAATACAATTTCTTTACCTTCTTCTCATTAGTCTTGGCTGACAGTCTCAATCACAATTCCATACAGACTAAAATAGAATCATGGAAATTTTAGAGGCTACATGACTAGAGGTAAAATCTACCAATTCAGACAGAGAAACCTATTAGCCTGCAGCCTTTAGTGAGTGCCCATCATGGGAGTAGCTACTGAAATTCCACGACAGTGATGAGTAACACATCCTCCTCCAGAAAGAAATGACAAAGCTCACAGTCTTCAGAGGGAGAATTATAATTAGCATCTCTGAAGTTCTCATAAGTTTACCCACTGACATCTGTATCCGTTAATTTCACCTTCACTTCTTGATATATAATTTTATTCCCATTTCCCTGGGGAAGAAATTTAGGTCCAGAGGACTGCATTGAATGGTCTAAGTTAATTAGCTTGGCTTTTTAAAACTTTTTTTTTTTTAATATTCCACCTACGCTGAAGAATGCTAAACATAAAATTATAATCAGCTCAGGATATATTAATATGTACTATAATTTGATATTTGACAAGTTATGAGAATTATTGTACTTCTCAACAATATAAAGGAAAACTCTCAATTAAAATAACAATCCAAAATTCTCACTTAATGACACGTATATCCTCCTGTAGGTCTCTTGTTAATGTTTCCTGCCTTCTCGCTCTACCAGTCTTCTAGTATCCATGCCACATGCATAGAGCTGAATATTAGTCATCAGAAAGTTTGTCATAGGTATTCTAGACTGAAAGATACCCCAGAAATCTTTCATATTAATGTTTCCTTTTTGTCTATTCAGGCAAATTAACTGAGCCTAAAAGGAAAGCACTTTTGGAATTTGGCAGAGCTAAATAATTAATGGCAAAGATTAGAAGGGTAGAAGGTGAAGAATAATACCTGCAAATGCCATGATTTTATTCTCTTTTATTGCTAAGTAATATTCCATTGTGTATATATGCCACTTTTTAAAATCCATTCCTCTATTAAAGGGCATCTAGGTTGGTTCCACAGTTTAGCTATTGTGAATTGTGCTGCTATAAACATTGATGTGCAGATTTCTATGGACTCCTGGCATATGTGAAGTATTGAAAAGGTTTTGTGCAATATGTGCTTCCTGGTATACATAAGACAGTTCCAGTGGAGTTTCTTTTCCATATGATTTTGTCAGTATTATCCCCTATGAACTGACTTTGGAGAAAAATTTTCTAATATAAAATGCATCAGTGTTTTTCATCTGCATGAGTTCTCTGATACACACGAGCTGTGGCTTCCAAAAAAAAGGCCACAAAATTGTTGAACATGTCCCTGTGTCCCCAGGTAATAAGAGATGCAGTGAAGCTCTATGCAATTGCATGTGGTACAGTGATAGACAGCAGTCCCAAGTACACATTCTTCTACCTCTCGCATCTAGAATTCTCTGTTGTCTACAACTGCCTCACTAAGAGCAGGACTTGTAGATAGAATCAGGAAGTTTGCTGTGGAAAGTATTTCCCCAGGGACTGCTTTATATTTCAGAAGCTCTTTCAACTTTGGAAGATTAGGGCTAACCAATCCATAGTGGTGGAGGATAAGCAAAGCAAAAGAGAAGATGACTGATGAAAAGTACAAATTTCCTCTGTGGTCAAGAAGGCACATGATTTTTCTCAGAGAGCAAGAAGAGAAATACCAAATTGATGAATGTTCTTGTGTCTGGGGAAAATTTGTTATTCCTAAAATGAAAACAGAAGTTTACAAAACAGTTCAATTAATAGTGGTGAGTAATATAAGTGTTCATTGTTAGGAATTATGAGAAGATTTGTGAACAACCCAGTTTTTTTGAAGTAAAAATTTACCTTTTCTACCTTAGCAATTAACCATATTTCAGCTCTTCTTCAATATTTTCTTTTCAATAATTATAAAAAATCATAGAAGGAGTGTTCACTTATACACATAGTATAGAAAAATGAATCAAAGTAAAAAGATTATATGAATAATTCCATAACTAACCTATTTTTAAAATGTTTAGTTATAAACAATGGACATCTGCTTGTCAAACAAAACCCAGGTTTTAAAATTCTAGTATTTATTTGATAAGTTTCATTGAGACATAAACACAACCAACATAATAGTAATGAAAAAAAAAAAAAAAACAGTCTCTAGTGTACATCTTTACTAGAGTGAGCATTTAAAACCTTTTGTGTTGTACAACTTACCAAGGATCCAGAAGTTGAAGTTGTGGTAGAGCTAGTCTTGGGGGTCATAATCAAGCGATATCCTCTCCTTTGCTCCCATCAAATATACTCAGTGACCCTAGTTTTTCTACCAATGACTCGACAGGACGTCTGGCAGAATCCACATACTCATGAGTTCTGACTGTAATAACAATCTAATTAGACTTTAAGTCTTAAATCATTCTTCATTGTCAGAAATGAAACTCTCAGTTATATTACTATAAAATACATATTACTATAACATAGAAACAAATAATTGGAAAACTGAATTTTAAAGAGTGTTGGCATCAATAAGAATCAAGTAACTTCTAAATTTATCAGACACTGAAATTGTCTATTCCTTAAATTGTCATGCTGATAGAAATTTTTAATTTAGATTAAATTTGTTTTTAACTGATACATAAAAAGTATACACATATATGGGATACCAGGTAATAGTTGAACACATATACATATTCTATGATGTTTAAATCAGGTTAAATGTATCTATCTTCTCAAACATTTTCTACGTTTTACAGTAAAACTTTCAAAATCCTATCTTTTAGCTTTATTGAATACATATTCTCATTAAGACACCTTACTGTGCAGTATCACACCAGAACTTCTTACTCCTTTTTCACTATGACTTGTTACCAACAGAAATGTAAATGACTTATTTAAATCAGACAAGTACCATAATAGCAAACAAAACTAAATTTTAAATTGTTAATTCTGTAAAATTCACTCTTAGATTCAATGCAATCTCAAATAAAATACAGGCAGGTTTTGTCTTTGAAACTGACTATAAAATTGACAAAGAAAGTGACTATAAAGTTGGTATGGAAATGAAAAAGGCAAAAGAGGCATGCTTGAAACACTTTCTATAAAGCTTTAACTATTAAGGCAATGGGGAATTTGTGCACACCGACCAAGAGACCAATGGAACAGACTATAGAGTCCAGAATGTGAATTCTTCATCCAATAGATTTTATAACTAAAATGCCACTAAAATGCAGAGGTGACAATATTCTTTTCAATAAAATGTTTTTGATCTAAAGGACTTTCCAATTGTGGAAATAATTTTAAAAAAAGCTAAAGCTTCATCCTCACCACACATCATTCACAGATATGAATTCCAGGCACACCATAGATGTATATATGAAAATAAAGTCATAAATATTTTAAGGATAACAAAAAATATCTTCATGAATTTGAGGTAGGCAAGATTAGTTTTGTTATTTTTAATTTTGGTTTTGTTTTGTTTTTCTGTAAGCCTGACACAACAAGCACAAACCATATAAAATGTGAAGAATTGGGCATCATTAAAAATGAAAAAAAATTTACACTAAATGCCCACTGAATAAAGAATATATTCATAGAATTTGAGCAGATCTTGCAATGAATATTCAAGTCATATCAATAATGTATAGTTGTCCTATGGGTCACTAAAAAGAGTAAATATCCTATATCCAAACCATTCCACATTTAGTCACTCTACTACTGCCTTAAATTGTCTACATAAAATATGCTTATAAAATGTATTTATAGTAATCCCAAAATGGAAAACAATTCACTGGACCACACCAATACACTATAAACATATTTTGGAATATTTATGTGGTATAATATTATGCATTAATGGGAAGAAAATTTAATGAAACATGCAATAGAAATATTTTCAGGTGTTATTACAAAATAATCAATTATCAGTAAGTATATGCAAATTGTTACATTTATATGAATATTTTTTAAATCCCTTAAGTAAACTAATGTTGGAGAAGTCAGGCAAAATTCTTTAAGAATGTGTGGGAAAGAAGTTTGATATTTCTTAAATACTTGATCAAAGTTATAATAATTTTTTTCAAAAATCATCTTTTATGGTAGTCCTACCTTTTCTGTCATTTAGGAATCTATTTCTCTACAAGTTTTTCTTCTGGTTGTGAGTCACATTTCTTGCTCTTGTCCTGTAAGAATTGTAATTGAAAGATTTATGTCTTCATTTAAAGAGTATGTTTCTTTGTTTTGATGGAGAATTGAGTTATTTGCTGAGTATGTCAATAGTTTTTTAACTATTTTCAAGATTTACTAAAAGGATCTAGAAATGCTTTTACTCCAGAGAGTAAATTTCAACTACTAATTCGTGACACATCTGTACTGTCTCCTAATGTTCTAAGTGATCACTGAGGATGCTCCACTCTGTCTAGTCAAAGAATGAACATCTCTCTACTGGTATTGAGGTCTGGAAATATTTCAGCTTATAACTCTGGTTGTTCTTTCATTATCTTTGAGAATACCATGTTTCTTATGTTTCGGCTAATAGTCATCTAATTTCTGGTGTTTGTTTTCTATATTGCTCCCACATGACAAGAATACTAGTCTGAAATTTCCAAGTACCTCAGCACCCCTAACTGTCATTACGAACAACTTAGCTCAGTGATGTTGCCTTGTTGAGATAAGCATTCTTCTCCTTACACCACATCCCCAAAAATATATTCAGGAGAAGAGCTAGGGTGATTACAGTACTTTATCCATCTCTTCTTTCTCTCAGGAATCATAATTTGGCCTTGCCTATTCTCCAATACCGGAAAGGAGCAAACACACACACACACACACACACACACACACACACACACAATAAAAACATAATTATTGTACAAAATTAAATCTGGTTGTAAGCAAATTTTCATCAGTATTAATAGTTTAAAATCATTTGTTTTAAGTATTTATTTATACAATAAGTCTTTTTAGTTTGTTTTGTTTTTTATTGCTTTTATTTTTCAAGTTGAGTATCTAGTTAATTCTTATTAGATCATTTTTGAAGTGGTTATACTTCAAACTTTGTGACTGTGTGTTCTTTTCTACCTATCATTTCATAGAAGGATACTCTGTTGTTTCTTACTAAACTCTTTATTTATTAATCCTCTTACATACTCCTGTAAGAGAAATGATGATCTGAACTCAATTTCTTAAAGCTTTAAAACCGTCCTACATAGAAATGGGTAATTATTATGATAATTTTCATCAATTCTGATTAAAGACAAAATATATAATATTTTAAACTAGTATGCCATATCATGGAAATAAAAAATGAAATATAAACTTAAGTAAATAGGCAATATTATAACACTCTCACTAAATTTTGTAATTATTTGTATTTTTACAGCAAATTTTCTGAAAGGTATATTACCTGATTTCTTAGTATAAAGAGGAAAACAAAGCCAGTTTTTCCCTTTAAAATGGTTATCCTCTTAAATTTAATTTTTTGTATAGATTCCATAATAATCAGGAACTTTAGATATATCATCATTAACTCTTCAGGCCCCCCAAATCACATATATCCATAATCATTTGTAACATGTAGCTTCTGAGCTGCTTCATGAGTTGCAACCATTAATATGTATCTTAAGCTTAACAAGCAAGACCACTGAACATTAAAAACTCTATACAGAGAAATCAAATTCATTGGTAACATAGATATTGCTGAAAACATGAAAGAGATGAATTATACTATTAGACTAATAGCCTCATTTTCAAGGTTCCTACGAAAATGTGGAATCTGCTACTTTACTATCTTGACACTATCTGTTAATAGTAACCTGATTCAACAAATTAAAACATTGTCTATTGGAATTCACATCCATATGTTAACACAGGTATAGAAGAATAATCATAAAAGACATAAACTAAATTTGCCTGATGTGTGCTAGCATAATGTTACATGCCAGTTAATTCTAATTGGCATGTTTGTATAAGCTAACTGTATGGCTCATTTTGATATAAGAAGAAAATAGTAAAACTCGACACTAATAAATTGAAAGTAAAAAACAAATATAAGTTTATTTAGTGATCTGTTGATTTGAAATAAAGGAGAAGTTTTGTTACTCATTAATACAGAGGCTAACTTTGGGTTATAAGAAAGATACTCTCCATTTTAAAGACGTCATGTTTTTCAACCTCATACCTAATAAGCTTTCAAGTTTCGCTGTAATAATTTTAATAGTACTGTTGCAGATTGCTAGATACAATGGCTACTTTACCTCTAAAACATTTATTTCTAATTATCAGCCTTTGAGAAAATAAATCACCACCATTTTTTTCTTAACCAATGTTATTATAGTGTTCATGTAAGTAATAAACATATTGTGTGTGGATGTGAGAGTTAAAAGGGAGAGGGAGAAAGACTAGGCAGAAGAAGCCATTTGACTGTGATACAGTGCTGATGTGCCTGAAAGGAGAGATAAAGGAAATGTGGAGTGGGCAGGAAGAGCCTTAAAGTACAGTACAATTCTTGTGGAATCTTGAAGCAATCAGAAAAGGCAAGTCCTATGCCATTATAGTTATCAGACATTGAGTGGGAGACTTTCTAGGATGCTCAAAGCCAGGGCTGGCAAGCTGAGATAGATCCTGAAGGCTAACTCAGCTGGACACTGTCAGACAATTTCTCACCATGAATCAAGTTCCCTCTTCACTTGTTCTCTGAAAGACATGCCTCTGTGGGTGGCACTTAAATCTGAACTTAAGTTAAAGCGTTAAATCTTTGAATGTAAGATAGATAATAATTTTCATCTTCTAGGACAAGTTAGAAAATAAAGACTTTGCATGGGTATAGTACTATCCTAAGGGACCATTGTCAAATGACCACATCTGAAGAAAGAAATGAGTAACAGATTCTAGAACCTAAAATCCCCACATTATATGGAATGTGTATATTCCACACCATGGATGATGGGCCTTGTATTGGTAAAAGATCTCCAGAGACAGAGAATCAAGTATGTATGTATATACATACATATTATGATTAAAGACAAAATATATAATATTTTAAAGTAGTATGTCATATCATGGAAATAAAAAATAAAATATAAACTTAGTAAATAGGCAATCTTATAACACATACATACATAGATGTATAGGAGAGATTTATTATGGGAATTGGCTCATATGATATGAAAGTGATAAGTCCCACCATATTTGATGTACAAATTAGAGAACCAGGAAGGACCATGGGGTAAAAGTTTGAAGGTCTGAGAAACAGGGAACTGATGGTATTTTTCTCAGTATGAAGCTAAACTCCTGAAAATTTAAAAACCTAGAACCTGAAAGGCTGGGGAGATAATCCCTGGTTCCTAGTGTAGATATCTGAGTACCAAGATCCAAGAACTGAGAGCTTTGATGTTTGAGGTTCATAAAATATGGATACTCTAGTTCAAGGAGAGAGAATGAGCCAGATTCCATGTGCAATGCTTACCAACTTTTCTGAGTCTAGTATGAAAGTGTACAAATGCATACTATTATTCAAGGCTTATTACTTACATATGCTCAACAAGGATTTCAAAAGACTAGGAGTCATTGAAAACTGGTCCTCCAGGTCTCAGAAAAGCTACCTTGGGTGGATGGAGTCTCATTTTCATAATTCCCTTTGCCCCACAATTGAGGGCCATAGAAAAACAGTTTATACTAGGTTCTATACATGGAACTATGTACATAATCACATGTGTGGGCATTTCTCCTTCCAAGAGAGGTCTATGACAAAGTACATAATTCTACACAGTGGGAAGATATGTATTTACCACTGTCTTTCAGGGATGTTTGGGAGAGGAAACATAGTGCTACAGCTGTCCTCTTTCAGATGGCCCCTGCTTATCGCCCAGACCCAGGTATTCTCTTCCACTGTCAGCTGATCATAGGGACCTCCACATAAGACAACAGGTAAGACTGGAAGATGAAGGAACTAAGTCAGGATTTATGACCATGGGCACTTGAAGCACTTCTTCATGAAAATTATTTTATTTACACCTTACACCTTGATAGCCTGCTAGGAAGTAATCATGTTTATAACTCTTCTGCTAAATGACAGGATTGGTATGCATACCCAATTTTATGGTTTAGTGAGTCCTATACCAAATTAATGTACAGTTACTTTGATTAAAGTATATAAATCCACTTGAGAAAAGCTGAGAGAGAAATTAACAATATCAGTACTCCATATTGTACAGTGCTTCATTGAGGGGCCCAAGCTCTCCATCTCTCAAAATGTTTTAGGTTTGTAAATTGATTCACCTGGGAAATGGTTGAATAGCCACTACTCTGTTTTCATTATTTTAGCAAGATTTTTTATTTATATCATCTTCTACTTTTCTGCTTATACAAATCAAGTAAAATAGATTCTACAGAACTTCCATTTTTAATAACTATAATTAACTAGCTAGTGTGTACATCTGCTTATATAAGATTATCATGATTGCTGCTTTTATGGTACCTACTCTGTTGTAGCTTGGATCTGAAATGTCTCCTATGGACCATGTACTGAATGCTTGGTCACTAGCCCATGACAATTTGGAGGGGTGGTGGAAAATTTAGGAGGTGGGGCTCAGTGAAAGGAAATCAGGTAATGGAGGGCAGGCCCTTGAAGGGGATATTAGTGGAAGGGACCCTAGTCCCTCCCACTTTATCTCTTTTTGTTTACAGATTACCATGAAGTAAACAGTCTCCCTTTGCCTTTTGCTTGCACCATGATGCACTGTCTCACATAGGCCCCCAAAACAATGAGACCAATCAATGAACTCTCTACAACGATGAGCTGAAATAAATTCTCCCTCTTTAAAAGCTAATTTATATCAGGAATTTGTAACAGAAATATGACCAATATTGAAAGTTGGTTCAGGGAAGTGGAGTTGTTTCTGTAACTGCTCATATTATGTGATTCAGAAGCCTTTGGAATTTGTAGGAGTTTGGAAAAATTTGTAGATGCAGGTTGCAGAAACCCTAGAATGTTTTAAGTAGAGTTTATGGGCAATTCTCTTTTGAGCTCAAAAGGCAGTAATGCTTATAGAAAAATGGGCAATAAAGACAGTGATTATGAGGTTTTATATGGAAATGAGAACTCTTGGGAATGGGACTAAAAGTCACTCGCATTATGTCTGTCAAAAAACTTACCTACATTTGTCCCTGACTTGATATTTTGTGTGAGACTAAGATTAAATTGAAGGGATATTTTATCTGGTGGAAGGAATTTCAATGTGGCACAACATTCAAGCAGTGGCATAGGTATTACGGACATCTTATATTTAAATTTACAGGTACAAAAAGAGTAAAGCAGATACTTGAAAAAGGCACAGTTTGGCAAAAAGATGTGTATGTTTAAAATTATAGCCAAGGAGGATGCAGTTGCTGAAGATATTAGCCCAGTTAAAAGGAAGCCAGATACTTTGCATCAGGACATTGAGAAAGATGCCTTAAGAGCTTTTCAGGCAAGACTACACCCATCGCAGTCTCAAAGATGAAAATGCATGAGTTCATTTCAAAGACTTTCCTTTGATTAAAAAAAGCCCCAGACTTCCCAAACTCATGCAGGGCCATCTAGTGAATTATATTCCTGGAATTTGTTTCATCATGCATGTCCAACCATCAAGATACTCAGAGACCACTGCAGCTGAGTTTTGAACAGACTGTGCTGGCAGCAGGCATTAGTGTCATTAATAAGATGTTTTTGCATGCATGCGTGATGCAAGAGTTATGAGGTGACCAACGTTTCCATTTAGATTTTAGAGGAAATCCTGGGATGCCAAGAAGTGTTGGGCAGTACCAGAGGCTCTGGAAGCAGTCCACAATGGGGCACTGTGTGATGCTGTGAGACTGAACCTGAAGCTGCAACAGAAACTCCAGGAAGTTAGAGATGCCAGGAATTTGGAACATCTGCAGAAAGAAGCTCAAATGATTGCCCATAAGGGATGCAGCCAGCAAGACCATCAGGGCAGGTTTATCCAAGTTGTTAGAAGCTCACATCATATAGCTGCATATCTATAGATATGGAGTTACAGTATTTAATGTTTTCTCTTCTGTGTTCCAGTTGCTTTGGTACCACCTTTCCCTTTTCTGTCCCTATTCCTCCCTTTTGGAATAGAAATTTTTACTCTGTACCTGTCCTACTGCTGTATATTACAAGTGTGTAAATCGTTCTTTTGATTTTTTTAGTGGCTCTGAGGAGTTTCATTTGTCTTGAGTCACAGAGGAAACTCTGGACTTGGGCTTGGGACCAATGCTAGAACAGTTAAGAACTTGGAAACTTTTGTAGGTGAACTAAATGCATCTTGTATTATTGGATGAACATGAACGTTAGAGATGGGGAAGAATGCTGAAGTTTGCTTCTTGAATGTCCTTGAAAGGTCTGTATGTTGAAGGCTTGATCCCCAGCATTGGATGCTAATGGGAGATGATGGAATCTCTAGGAAATAGGGCCAAGTGGAAGGAAGTTAGGAGTTTGAAATATGACCTTTAAGGAGGTATTAGAACCCTTGATTCTTATCTTTTATTTTTCTTCCTTGTGTCCATGAAATGAACAGGTTTCTTTTACAATGAGCTTCTGCATATGTACTGACTTGCTACAGGACCAAAAGCAATAAGACCAGGTGACCGTGGGCTGAAACCATGAGCAAAGATTAACTTTTTCTCTTTTCAAGTTGTTTCATGTCACCTACCTGTTACAGTGATGGGATTTTACTAACACATTCCCCTACTTTGGCTAAGACAGTTAAGTTCTGCTTTGGTAGTATATGTCTCCTTATTATCATATTTCCACAACTATATTTAAGTCTTCCAATCGAGTGCCTCTAGTTTCTACTATAAGATCTGGTCTACAGAAAAGAGCGATCACTGAGATCTTCAGGTATCCTTAGTCTTTCCTCACAAGAGTATTTGTCAAATTATGAAAGTTTTATATTCTGGACTCTTGGTGTGAGGAGCTCCTAAATGACAAATCTCCTGTTATTCCAATGTTCTTTAGCCTTTGAATTCCTTCCTCAGCATTAAACCAAAGGAGATTGGACATGTCTAATTTGCTTAGAGTGGGTCATTTTCTATCGTTTTCTTTTCTTTTCTTTTAAAAAGTTGTAGATAGACACAATACCTTTATTTTATTTGTTTTTATGTGATGCCAGGGATTGAACCCAGTGATTCACGCATGCTAGGCAAGTGCTGTACCACTGAGCCACAACCCCGGCCCAGTGGGTCATTTTCTATCCATGTTTTAACCAATCAACCTAACTGTTAATGCCATTTCTAACTCGATGAGCCATTTAAAGCAGTATATCTGCTAGCAGGACCATAACAGTACATTTGACCTGACCTAACTCTGTGCTTTTCCCAGCATTTTTCCACAAACTTAATATTCATTCCCAAACATATTCCTCAGAATTTTTTCTTATATAAATTAAAAACAAAAAAAAAAACTCAAGTAGTTCTTTTGAAGTGTTGTTCGCATTCTACTGAGTCAAATTCTGTACCTCCCCTTTAAGAGCCTTCTGGGGCTTAAGTCTAATTACAGGTCTAGAAGCAAAGGGGGACAATGTAGCAGGTCCTAAAGATAGTCAACATCATCATAAATTGCAGTTACCTTAAGGGAGGTCATTATTGCTTGGTCAGGTAATGTGGGGATAATCCACTCAGAAAGATGTGAAAAGATGGATTCCACTTGTGATTGGAGAGGACTGACACCTTTGAAAGGGGAGAAACTACCTCCATTTGGGTTAGGAAGAACAATTCCACTGGAGATAGAAAGAATGCATTTGCTATGGTTAGGGAGACTTCTTCCATTAGCAAGGAAGATTCATAATGTGGAGATTCAGCATCCCCAGCTTACTCAGGGTTTTCCCAAACCTTCCCATCTCAACTTGTGGGATTTCATTATCTGCCAGTTATGTTCTTAATTTTAGTAGTACACAACATACAGAATGGAAGTTCAACTTGCATCGCATATAGGTAAATAACAGGATAAGATCTTATGCTTGAATTTCATCAGTTTCAGTTCTGTGAATAAAGGAAATACAGTTTTCTTTCAGGGAACACCAGTAAACTCTTAGTAATTTATGTATATTCAAGGTGAAATTTGAATCTCTGAGCTTAGCATTTTCCTCCATTTTATTCCACAATGTTAGAAGAAACCAACAAAGGTCATTATACTCATTCATTTAAAAAAAAATCTTTACATGTATATATAGGGTTATTTAGCTTCTTTCTTCTTATTTGTGGTTGATTCAGCATATAAATAAATATATTTTGCCTATCTCTAAAAAGAGTTCACATCAAGCACTACAAGTCATTTCTTTACTGAAGTAAATACAATTCATTATCAATTATGTTAATTCTAATAGTATTAAGGTGGTAATTTCAAAGACCTTAAAAATTCATAAAACTCAATTTTAATTTTTTTTAATCTAAAAATCAATAACACCAAACACTGTCTTGATCATTATTCATCAGAAAAATGGAACTAAAGGATAGGATAAGATAGAACGTATAGATACATAGATACATAGAGATATTTAGGTAGACAGATAAAGATACTTAACCTTATTATGAAGGCCAAGAAGAGAATTTGCTTTGTATGCCATTTGCAAGCTGAAGAATCAAATATAAAGGCAAAGGAATAGAGAATCTAAAGGTTTTGCTCATTCCAGTAAAATGTCTTGAGCATGTAGTAGGAGACCACAGGTATAACTGGACTCTTACATCTTTGAGTCCAAAGGCCCAATAAAGCAGATTTTCATGTCCAAAGATAAGGGTTTTCCAATTCAGGAAAAAAGAGAGAATTCACTCCATCTCTACCTTTATGTCTATTGGACCCTCCATGGGTTGAATGGTGCTAGCCTACATTCATTACGTTACATACTATTCACTCAGCCTACTGATTCAAATGCTGACCTCTTCCAGAAACATCCTCATATACATATGCAGAAATAATATTTTATGAGTTATCTGGGCACTCCTTAACCCAATCAAATTAACACAGAATTAATAGTAACAGTCTTTATCTAAGATACATACTGTCAATGTTAAAAATATTAAAATAACAAAATAAAAGAAGAACTACAAATGGTCAACAAATATATGAAAAAAACGTTCAACATCTCTAAAAATTAGAGAAATGCAAATTAAAACTTGCCAAGATTTTAGCTCAGTCTGGTCAGAATGGCAAAAATTAAGAATACATGTAACAACAAATGTTGGCATGGATGTGGGGGAAATGGAACACTCATACATTTTTGGTGGAACTACAAATTGATGCAACCCCTCTGGAAAGCAGTATGGAGATTCCTCTGAAAACTAGGAATGGAACCACAGTTTGATCCAGTTATTTCACTCCTTGGCATATAATGAAAGGATTTAAAATAGTATACTACATTTGTACGGCCATAGTAATGTTTATAGCAGCACTATTCACAACAAGTAAGCTGTAGAAGCATCAAGCTAGGTGTCCATCAACAAATGAATGAATAAAGAAACTGTGGTATATATTCACAATGGAATATTACTTAGTTGTAAAGAAGAATAACTTCCTGACATTTGTCAGTAAACAGATAAATCCGTGTACCATCATTCTAAGTGCAATAAGGCAATCCCCAAAAAACAAAGGTTAAATGTTTTTGCTAATATGTGGAAGCTAAACCACAATAAAGGGGAAGAGGGAAAGAAGTGAAATGTAGTAGGTTAGACAAAAGGAAATGGAATAAATGGAGGGGAATAGGAATAGGAAAGAAAATAGAATAAATATAACATAATTTCCCTATGTACACATATGAAAATAACTAAGTGAATTCCACCATCATGCCCACCCATAAGAATGGGGTTCTATTTAAAAATATATATATTTCATACTTGTAAAACTTTATCAAAATGGACTCTACTGTCATGTATAACTAAAAAATGGATACTAGGTTTAAAAATAAGAAATTCTATTTACATAGTCATACAGTTTATATCTAGACTGTCCTCACAATAAGTTATAGAAGAGTTTTTTTCCTAATAATATATACAATATTTCTTTGTTTATATTTATTTATTTTTGTTGTGGTTAATGTGGTTGTTGAAGGCAGGAAACATTGGAAAGATTAGACTTTGTTTTAGTCAGTTTTTTTTTTGATGCTGTGACCAAAAGACCAGACAATATCAACATAGAAGAGGAGAAAATTATTTTGGCTCATGATTTCAGAGATTCAGTCCATGGTCAGCTGACTCTGTAGTACTAGACTCAAGATGAAGTAGAACATAATGTCAGAGGGCACAGCAGAGGAAATCAGCTCAGGACATGGCACCAGGAAGCAGAGAAATCTCTGCTCATCAGGGAAAAAATGCAAACCCCAAAGGTATGCCCCTAGTGACCCACCTCATCAGTCACATCCTGCCTTCCTACTGTTACCACTAATCCATATCATTGTATTAGCTCACTGATTAGGTTACAGCTCTCAATCAAATCTTTTAACCCTTCAATGTTCTTGTGCTGTCTCACACATGAGCTTTTGGGGGATACCACATATCCATACTATACCACTCATCAACCTATTTGGAAAAAATAATGTGAGCTTTACCAAAACTTGAGGAAGATGATTACAGAAGAAGTTGGGGAAATACATCTATATATAATGGTCCAGTATAGGAGTTATGAGTGGGTAATTTACAAAGATGGAGAAACAGTAGTGATAATGGATGATTTACCCACTGGGCCATATTTCCTCAATATTATTCCATACACTATACAACCACCACTGTGAGAGGAAAATAATGTATAAATTATTTAAATAAACAGAATAACTAAATTTGTGTTTCTGTTCAAGACAAAACACAGTACATTAATTTCCTACTGCTCTAGTAAAAAAATGTCCACAACTTTAGCAGATCAAAATACTCTAATATATTAATTCAGGGATTTTACATGTCAGAAATTAGGGTGAACATTTATTTCCTAAAATTGAAATCAAGGTAGTTCCTTCTAGTCGCTCTGAGGAATAATCTGTTTCCTAAATTGTTCATATTGTTGGATGAAATCATTTGCTTGTGGTTGTAGGTCTGAAGTCTCCAATTCCTCTCTAGCTGTCAGCCAGAGGCCATTTTCATCCCTAGATGCTATCTGTATTCTTTTTCATGTGGCCTCATCCAATAAAAGTCAACCAAGACCCTTTTATGCTCTAAATGTCTCTGACTACAATCTCATCTTAAGATCAATTTTGTTAATTATAACTGCAAAACCCTTTTTGACTTATACTGAAACATATTCCTAGATTTTAGGGATATTGCTATAAACATCTTTGGGGGACCATTCTGATGTCATATATTGAAGTTTCTGAATACATGTTTTAAAAATTTAGTTTAGAACTAGAATTGAAACCAGACACACTGTATTACTGAGCTACATCTTAAATGACTTTTTTTTTTTTTTAATTTTGAGACAGGGTCTCATTAATTTGCCAGAACTGCCATTCTCCCTCTTCTGTCTCCTGAGTCACTGGTCACTAGGATTATAGACTATGTGCCACTGTTGCTAGCTTTCTTAATTATATTTTAAAAATATAATGGTATTATCCAAATTGCCAAAGTCAAATTTGAAAACATGTAAAAATTTGCATATGTCTATTAGATATACTCATATAAATTCATGCATATGTGAATTTCATCCAAATGTCTAAAATTGTTGAGCCAAGACCTATTTTCCCTCTACTTCCTAATTGTTTCAGCTCAACATTTTATTTCAATGTGTGGAATAAAAAGCATGAAAACTTGTTTTAAGAAGTCAAACCTCTCTGAATGAATGGTTTTGCTTTAGAAATTCACCAAAGCAGTATCATTAACAAAATATCAAGAGGACTCTCCTAATGTCCACATTTAATTTTATTCCTGTCCTTCACCATAGGCAATGATAGTTGCATTTTATAATGAAAGATAGATAAGCAGTTTCTGATTACAATTATAGTTTACTGTTTAAATATAGAGAAACAATATTGTTTTATAAATAGACTGCACTATGCTCCATTTCTCTGTGGGAATTTCTTGGAAGAAGTGAAAATGATTTTTGCTACAGTAGCACTGCCTACATCGAAATACAATTATAATTATATTGCAGGTAGCAAAATACTCAAGGTACCTGCAGAGTACAGATAAAGTGGTTCGTTGGCCATCTATTTCCCTAGAGGTTCAGCTTAATCTGCAGAATATGTATAATGCATATTAATCCAAATAGCCCCGAACACTAGCCATTTGGAGAAAGTACACCTGACTCGGCCTTTTAGAATATGTTTTGTCAGGCAGTTGTTTTTTTTTTTTTTTTTTTTCTGGTTCTAATGATTATCAATGGTATTTTTAAACCTATCTAGAAACCCATATTGCCACTCTAAAATGTTTATCCAGAATTTTCACCCCTCTGAGATTTTCCTAAAAAAAGGAATAATGACGTCCTGCATGCCTGCCATGTTAGAAGATCTTCAAATTATCGCATCATAGCTAAAAATATGTAAACTTCTAGTCTGAGTAATTATTGTAGGCAGATAGCTCAAGTCAAGTGGAAAATTCCCAAAATATGAGCTATTACATCTTTCTTTAAACTACATTAGTGTCAAAAATAAAAGCATAGCTTGCTCATTTCTACAAAGACATTTACCATCTATATACCAAACTTAAAATAAATTTTAAGATATCAGGACTCTCTATGCCAGATGGATCACACATGACGATGTGACAAGCAGCTTGTGACTTGAAACACAACCTTCAAACTGACAACAAGCAAACAGGATGCCAACCACTATTTATTAAATCAATGCTGGCCCTAATTCATTGATGTACACAGATCAGTAATCCTTTTTGCGACTTGGCTGATTACCTCCATGCTTTTAGGTAAAATATTTATGAAAACTGCATGCTGTCCAAAACTATTTTTAGTAAAATTAAATTTCTTGAATCAAATCATGTAACAAAATAAATAAATAAATAAATAAATAAATAAATAAATAAATATTATCTATTTCAACTGGAAGAAAACTATAAAGATCTTCAAATGCATAACAGACTCATCAATAAGTTTCACATATTATTTTGTCATTTTCATTATTTGGTTTTTCATCACTGGCTAAAATTTCTGAGAAAAACAACTTAGGAAAAATTATTTTGGCTTATGATTTGAGAGATTTTAGTCCAGGGCTGGCTGACTCCATTGCTCTGTGCCTGAGGTGCAGCAGAACATGGGAGAAGGACATGAAGGAGGAAAGATGCTTAGATCAAGACAGCTGTAAAGCATGGGTCTGGGGTAATGCAGAGGAGGAAGGTCCCAGGACAAGATACAGTCCTCAAGGACATTTCCCCAGTGAGTTATTTCCTCCAACCCTGGCCTAACTGAAATAGTTTCTATTTTTACTTAATCTGGAACAACATTCCTATTAAATCCATCTGGTTACAATTTATCCAACATTCTCAAGCTTATTTTATTGGCTGGTGTAAAACTTTACCCAGAAAATTAACAAAACAAAGAGATTTAATGCTTCAACTAAACTCTATATTGTATGATTTTAAGTTTAAAAATTAAATAAACTAGGGTAGTGTTGCTTTATACAATTGGTATTTAAGAGGAAATGTCTATACATTATCCAAATATACTCTCTAAAAATACAAGAAAATATGATTTCTTAATTTGCTTTGATTTAATTCTGCAACTGAAACAAAGTAAGTAATTTTAATAAATAATTACAGGAAAACAATGTTATATCTGAATTAAGTATATATCTGCTCTTCTATAGCATTTTAATTTTTCACACTTTTAAAATAGTATAGACAATCTCTCCAAAGTAGTCACTGAAAATTTTTATAACCTACATACTTTGTAGTATAGTTTTGATTTTATTCAGAAATTCTGGGAAGCTTGAGTGATGTTTCAGATATTTGAATGACAGTGAATTGGCTTACAAACTCTCCATCTCAAAGGTCTCTAATTGAAAAAAAAAATGTGTTATTATCTCTAGTCATAAGGTATTCAGAATTTAATCTGTAAATGACCCAAATTGCTAGAATGGATGTTCTCAATGGATTTTGTTCAGGGAAAAACTCCAAATTCTACAATTTAGAAACAATGATAGGGCTTAAATATTTGAAAAACACTAAACAAATCATTAATGATTGAATTATATAGTTATTTTTCATCCTTCTCTCAGTTTCTATAAACAATGGCAAACCCTTCTTTCTTGAGTATCCTCCAGTGTCATCACTGCTTTGGATTTTAACCCTAACATCCTAGGATTTTAACCCTAAATTTCAGATTTCAAGGACAATTTAAAATTCAATTTCAAAAAATTCATTTTTTTTTGCATCTTACCCAAACGATGAGTAAACTATATTCAATCCAGACAAATCATTGGCAAATCTTTAAGTAACATCACACACAATTAGTTGACCTAAAACTAAATTTCAAATCCTAAATATTCTTCTTCTCTGGAGAATTTTAATGCATTCTTATCCAGATCATAGTGCCTCACCTTATTATACAGAAACCACCCATGAGTACCAAAAACTTGTTAGAATGGTCCCTTTTGTGTGGGGGAGGGTACCAGGGATTGAATTTAGGGGCGCTCAGCTGCTGGGCCACATCCCCAACCCTATTTTTTATTTTATTTAGAGACAGGGGCTCGCTGAGTTGTTTAGCTCTTCACCATTGCTGAGGCTGGCTTTGAACTCACAATGCTCCTGTCTCAGCCTCCCAAACCAATGGGATTACGGACCTGCACTACTTTGTCTGGAAGAATGGTCCCTTTAAATACTATGTTTTCCTATTTGTGTAGGTATGATCCATCTCTTTAAACATTTGCTTAGGACACATAATTCAGGATAAATTTTCTTGCTTATATCTTTTATAACCTTAAAGATTAGGCATAAATCGTGCATAAGTACTGTGCTATGATTGCATCTTAAGCATTTATATTAAGTGTTTTATATGATTTTTTATTTTAAATATTTATAATCTTGTTACATGACATTTTCCCATTTTAAGAAAACATTTATAAAATTGGACCTATGTGCGTATAGAGAAATTGGTTTTAAGTTTAGTTCATAACCCACAATTTTGTTTCCCTATCTCTTTGTGGATGCATGATTTCCCTATTCTTATATGATTAAGATGTGGGAGTTATAAAAGAAGGCTTTGAAATAAGGTAGGTAATGTTTTCCCCCTGCCTCAGTCACATGGCCACCCAAGTATATGGACAAGTTTTGTGAATATTTTTCATCTCTGTTTAATTAATTTGTAGTTGGATTAGGTCCTACCTATTGTGTCTAGACCAAAGTAAGTGGGCCCTAAATGTCAACTTCCTTACTACATTATAAATGGGGCTTATGGAGGGTAATTATAAATGTACTTGTGACCAAAGCTGCATTTATGGTGGGTCCATTAATTACTAAATCACCTGGAAGTAATTTCTTTCATTCTCAGCCATATAGTCAGGATGGACGTTCAAAGTGACAGGCAAAAATACCTCTTAATTAGCAAAAGAAGAGCCGTTATTTTGGTAAAGGTTATGTTTCAACTTTAAAAACTGATTCACTCCAGTCTAACAATGTAAATTAAAAAATAACATCACAATATTTGTGGAATAGTAGATAGTTGTCACTCTAAAAGATTTTTTGATAGTAATTTCTGATTATATTCAAGTATACCAGTGTATGAAATATACCACTGTGGTCCCATCAGGAAACTCGGATATATAAGATGGATGAAGTAGTCTACTATACACTTTAACCAAATATTAGTCTCCACATTTACTGTCCCAGTCAGCCTTTTGTTAGTGTGACCAAAATACCTGAAAAGTACTGAGAGGAGGAAAACTTTATTTTGACTGATATTTTCTGTGGTTCAATCAGTAGACTGCATTGATCTAGGCTGGAGAGATGGGGAAGGGTGAGGTGAAGGAAAACTACTCAGCTCATAGAGGTCAGAGAGCAGAGAAAGTGGCGTGTGTGTATGAGGGTGCCTATACTCAGGGAAGGGAAAGAGAACATAAAACCTCCCAGAACACACCCTCAGTGATCCATTTCCTCCAGCCATGCCCCACTTACCTACAGTTGAAGCCCAGTTAGTCCAGTCAAAGTAGGGTAGACTGATTAGGTTACTGCTCTCATAATTCAATCATTTTTAAAATATTTTTTTAGTTATAGATGAACACAATACTTTATTTTATTTGTTTATTTTATGTGGTGCCGGGTATCGAACCCAGTGTTTCACACATTGGGTAAGTGCTCTTCCACTAAGCTATAACCCCGGCCCCATAATACAATAATTTTACCTCTGAATATTCCTGAATATTAACACAGGGAATTTGGGGAGACACATAATTTTGGAGGATATTTAAACCATAAGGATTGCTGTGTCACATGCGATGTGATTACTAGAACTGATTGGCATGACCTCTGGTATCTGGAACATAAATACGTAAATTTATCTAATATTCGCTAGGAAGGAGGACCAGGAACAGTTTGCATTTGCCTAAAGTATATAGACAAGTTTTGTGAATATTTTTCATACACATTCATCATATTTTTCTGGAGCAAGGTTGACTTTCCTACTTGCTATAATATAACTCAAAGAGACCTTGATTTTTTAAAAATTTCATAACATATCATATCATGATAGTTTCCTCTATTGATGAAATGAAGGTTATTGGACCTCAAAGTGGCATGTATTTTTTAAATTGTTCTAATTAGTTATACATGACAATAGAATGCATTTTGACACATCATACATAAATGGAGTATAGTTTCTCATTCCTTTGATTTTACATGATGTAAAATCACACTGGTCTTGTAATCATATATGTACAATGTCCATTTCATTCTAATATCCATCTGACCTCCAAGCCCCTTTCCTCCCTTCAGTCCCCTCTTCCTAATCCAAAGTACCTCTATTTTTCCCTAGTATCCCCCCACTTATTGTGAATTATATTCTGCACATCAGACAAAACATTTGGCCTTTGGTTTTTTGGAATTGGCTTATTTTAGTTAGCATGACATTCTTCAGCTCCATCCATTTACAAGAAATCACCATAATCTCATTCTTCTGTAAAGCTGAGCAATATTGCATTGTGTATATATACTGCATTTTATTTATCCATTCATTTGTTGAAGGCATCTAGGTTGATTCCATAGTTTGGCTATAGTGAATTGAGCTGCTAATAATATTGATATGGCTGCATCACTGTAGTATGTTGATTTTAAGTCCTTTCGGTATAAAATGGGGAATGGAATAGTGGGTTCAAATGGTGGTTCCATTCCAAGTTTTCTGAGGAGTCTCCATACTGCTTTCCATAGTGGTTGCACCAATTTGCAGTCCCACCAGCAATGTATGAGCCTACTTTGTTGCCAACATTATTGTTGCTTGTATTCTTGATAATTGCCATTCTAAGTGGTGTGAGATGAAATCTTAGAGTACCTTTTTATTATTTTTATTTTTTAGTTATAGTTGGACCCAATACCCTTAATTTATTTATTTATTTGTATGTGTTGCTGTGGATCAAATACAGGGCCTCACACATGCTAGGCAAGTACTCTATCATTGAGCCAAGCCCCAACTCCTTAGAGTAGTTTTGATTTGCATTTCTTTAATTGATAGAGATGTTGAATATTTTTTCATAAATTTATTGATCAACTGTATTTCTTCTTCTGTAAAGCATCTGTTAATTTCCATAGTCCATTGGTTAATTTGGGTTATTTGTTTTTATAGTGTTTTTTAGTTCTTTATATATCCTGGAGATTAGTGCTCTATGGAAGACACATGTGGTTAAGATTTTCTCCCATTCTGTAAGCTCTCTCTTCATGTTATTGTTTCCTTTGCTGAGAAGCTTTTTAGTTTGAATCCATACCATTTATTGATTCTTGATTTTACTTCTTGAGCTTTAGGAGTCTTGTTAAGGAAGACAGTTCCTAAGTTGACATGTTGAAGATTTGGGCCTACTGGTTCTTCTATTAGGCATAGGGTCTTTATTCTAGTGCCTAAGACTTTTATCCCCAAGAGTTGAGTTTTGTGGAGGGTAAGAGAGAGGGGTTTGATTTTACTTTGTTATATATGGATTTCTAGTTTTCCCAGCTTCATTTGTATAAGATGCTATCTTTTTTCCAATGAATGTTTTTGGCCCCTTTGTCTAGTACAAGATAGTTGTATTTCTGTGGGTTTGTCTCTGTGTGTTTTACTCTGTACCATTGGAGTATATGTCTGTTTTGGTGCCAATATTATGCCATTTTTGTTACTATGGCTCAGTAGTATGGTTTGAGGTCTGGTATTTTAATGCCTCCTGCTTCACTTTTCTTGCTAAAGATTGCTTTGACTATTCTGGATCTCTAACACTTTTACCATTGAATCTCATAATGGCTTCTCTATTTCTACGACGAGTGTCATTGGGATTTTAAAAGGCATTGCATAAAATCTATATAATGCTTTTGACAGTATTAATTCTGCCTATCCAAGACCATGGGAGATCTTTCCATCTCCTGAGGTTTTCTTCAATTTCTTTTTTTTAGCTTTCTGTAGTTTTCATTAAAGAGGTCTTTCACCTCTTTTGTTAGATTGATTCCCAAGTATTTTATGTTTTTTGAGGCTGTTATGAATGGGATAGTTTTTCTAATTTCTCTTTCAGTAGATTCACCACTGATGCATAGGAACAAATTTGATTTATGTGTGTTGATTTCATATGTGGTTAGTTTTCTGAATTCATTTATTGGTTCTAGAAGTTTTCTGGTGGAATTTTCAGATCTTCTAAATATAGAATCATGTCATCTGCTAATAGTGATAGTTTGAGTTATACTTTTCCTATAAGTATCCCTTTAATTTCTTTTGTTTGTCTACTTGCTCTGGCTAGAATTTCCAGGGCTATGTTGAATAGAAGTGGTGATAGACTGTATTATTGCCTTTTTCCAGTTTTTAGAGGGAATGCTTTCAATTTTTCTCCATTTAGAATGATGTTGGCCCCGGGTTTACAACACAGATAGCTTTTACAATGTTGAGGCATGTTTCTACAATTCCCAATTTTTCTGATGTTTTGAATTGAAAGGAAGCTATATTTTGTGAAATGCTTTTCTGCATCTATCGAGATCATCGTATGATTCTTGTGTATAACTCTATTGATGTGATATTTATCAATTTCATTTATCAGTTTCCATAAATGGAACCAACCTTGCATCCCTGTGATGCACAACAATTGTATCTTTTATAGGTAAAATTTGTGTTCTAATTGATGAAAGATGAAATTTGCAAAAATACAGGCATGTGCTACACCAGTTAATAGTTTAGAGTTTCTAGTTTTGGAAAAATAAATGGGCATGTTCTCTAAGGTAAAGGGTAATTTAATGCAGAGTTCAAATGTTACCATAAATATGGGCACGGTCCTTTTTAACCATCCATGGTTTTGTGGGAGCATATATAATACTTGTAAATAGTACATTGGATGACTTTGGCCTTGCAGTTTTGTAGAGCTCAAAATAAGAAGAGTCACTATACTATTTCCAGACTAGCCACAATATTTAGGCTAGATTATCTTGTAAATTTCACTGTGGTAAATGTGGAAATGAAGATCCCACATAGATTTTCAAGGATGCCTTAATTTTATATTTGTAATCAGGCCCCTAGGTTTTCACCATCTGGAGCAGAGTACTATGCATCATTTGGAGATAATTGCTTTGCATGCTATTTTAACATAATAATGGTGACTATCAAAAGTCTATTAGACTAGAACTGTCCATTATTACCTGGGTATTAGACACACTGAAACATAAGATCAGGTAGAACTAACAGTATACTATTTGTAATAGAAAGGATATATTAGAGATTGAGACTGATGAGAGACAAGCTCTATAAACAAGTGGCCTTCATCCTCTTGTCCTATAACTCTGCTGTTCTTCAAACCATGATGATGGCTCTATTTCTGGGAGAGGAATATTTTTCAAAGCAAAATGGAACTTTCCCTTTAATGTATCATGATGCAAGGGCAGCTCTGAAAGAATAGTAAGGAATTCTATCACTTTTAAAGCAGAGAACCTGTTAACCCATTTTGAATGGATACAGTAATGACTCAAGAATACAATTGGTGTATTAGTTTATGTTCTCCATGAAATAAGCAAAGGGGTAGCCTATATGCTATAAGTTATAAATAAATTTTACATAAGAAATTGGTTGCATAATCTGGAGGTTGACACTCAGATAAACAAGATGAACCACTAGCATAACTTCAGTGCAAGCTCAATTTTGAAGACAGAGGAAAACTCAAACTCACTTTTTTTCCAGCTCAAAGATAGGAAGACACAACACATTCTCTCTTACTCTTTTTGTTTTATTAAGGCTTTTATTGAATCAAGTGAAGTCTGCCCACTCTAGAAATGAAAATCTGTTTTACATGGTTTGAAATGTAAATCTCATTCAGATACACCTTTGCAAAGTACCCTGAGTAATGTTGAAATGAATATCTGGGCACCCTTTGGTCCAGTGAAATTGACACATAAAGCTGACTATCACACTTGCATTCATGAATATTAGAAATACTTTGTGTGGCTAGGAACATGGGAAGAACAAAATTGAAATATTGGCCCCAAGGGGATGCAGAGAAGAAGCTCATAATTGAACCAATGGGAGTTAATATAAAGTGCAAGAATATCTCTCTCACATTAATGTCCACCAGATAACATTTTCTACAGAAGAGGTATAGTTGGAAAACCTAATACAATGAACTGAAAATTACTGCAAGGAAAGAAACCTTTTTAGGATAGTATAAAAGATAGTATGAAGTATAATATAGTATAAAAGATAGTATAAAGTATAATATAAAGTATAATGATATTAATAGCAGAAACCAACAACTTTCATTTATATGAAAAAACTTGATAGATTATTTAAACTCCAGTTAAAATAGCATGATAACAAAAACATCTGAACATAGTAACAACAATAAATACAATAAATACAATTTTAGCTATTAATTAATATTTTTTTAAAAATGAGAAAAAGTAATTAGAAGATGTTAGGATAAGCCTTTTAAAAATAAAACTTTGAAGTATTCAGAAAACACTCAAAATATTTGGATAAAGTAGAAAGTTACAGTATTTTTTGTCTTTTATTGTTTATGTAGTTATAGTCATCAACTCTTTAGCATTCATTTTATTTCTGTCTGTCCTGCCGAGGCCTCTTTTTTTCTTTTGGCACCAGTGATTGAACTTAGGGGCACTTGACAGCTAAGCCATATCCCAGCCCTATTTTGTATTTTCTTTAGAGACAAGGTCTCACTGAGTTGCTTAGTGTCTCACTTTTTGCTAAGGTTAGCTTTGAACTTGCCATTCTCATCTTTCAGCCTCTGAGCCACTGGGATTACAGGTGTGCACCACGGTGCCCAGCTAATGCCTAGTCCTCTTGTGAGTGGAAAGTTCTCCCCTGCCCATTAACATTGTGACTGTCCTAGTAACTGACTTTAATAACTTGACTTTTTGCCCCTTTATAACCACTAAAATATGAATATAATCTGTCTAGACACTAGCTCAAGGAAAATGAAAATCACATTTCCAGAGGGATAATGCCCCTAAATATGATTAAAAGTCACATAGCATTATGAATAATCAAGTCCAAAAAGAAAGACATATTTCACCAAAAGTTGTGAATGTGGCTGTTTCTCTTCAGTACAGTGGCCAAGAGGCAGAAGCAGAGATGCAGATGTTTATGAAGACTCTGATGAGAAAGACAATCACCTTGAAGGTCGCAACCATTGGCACCACTGAGAATGTTAAAGCCAAAATCCAAGACAAGGAGGACATCCCCACTGTCCAGTACTGCCCAGAGGATAGCCACACACACTCTTTGAGACTATAACATCCAAAGAGATTTTGTCTTCCACTTGGTGCTTGTCTTTCAAGGTGGCCTCACTGAGCTTTTCCTCTGCCAGCTTATCCAGAAATACAATTGGGACACTAGGATCTGCAGCAAATGCTATTCTTGTTTGCACCCCTGTGCTATCAACAACTGCAAGGACTGCAGCCACACCAACATCTCTGCCCCAAGAAGTTCAAATTAGTTTCTGCAACAAACTCTTCTTTCCCTTGATAGGAGGCATCCAGCCCAAGCCTCTTAGCCCTGGAGTCTCAATAGAGTTTCCCCTCACTGACTGGAGCATCAGCAAAACAAAAAGGTGAGTGTGGCTTTTATCATAGGACTGGAATCCTACAATGCTTCAGATAATTTCATATACTCAAAGAATTATTAATTTATGTGAACAATTTCTTCTGAAACCTGGGCTATAACATTTCTAATAACAGAAAGTAGTTTGGGGATACTGGTAGCAATCAACAAGGGGGCACCTCTTAATGTACTATCCAGAAGTTAATAGGCAACAGAAAATGAATACTATGTCAAACAGTGAACCCAAGAGCCTTGCAAAGAAGTTGACCTGGAAGGCAATCCCTGGAATTGGAATTGAAGGTCTTATTAAGAAATATTCACTACCCAAGAGATTGTGCAGCATTTTCCCAGTGTTATTTCAGAATCGTTATGTGAACTAGTGACTGCCTGCTATGAGTTTCTGATTCTTCCTTTTCCTATTGAGAATGCACATGAAAGGTGTATTCTTTCACTATGTAACCATGTTAAATAGGATAAATATAATGCACAGAATTTGTTTTTTAGTTTATATGTCTTCAAACTAAGAGACCTCATGTTTCAACCTGATGTAAACTCCCATAACTAAGAATTTAAGTCTGAAGCCATTTAACTTTGATTGATATGAGACATGGTGATCCTTGAATGGAGGCAAGTATATTTTGCTTGTGGGAAATACAGGAATAATTGAACCAACAAAGGCAGACTATGCAATGTTGAATGTCTGGGTCCAATATTTCACTATCCCTGCATTCACAGTATTGCTGTGACCTCAAAGTAGCCATAGTGTGACTCCCCACCCTTTTACTTTTGGTTTGATTTTAATTTGTATTATCCAATGCTCTATACATGGAAAATACAGTGTGCCAGTTACAAACCTAGAAGACAGTTATTATATATGATTATACTTGTGTTTGTACTTCAAGTCATTGCTCATGAATGGAGCATACCATGGCCAATATTGTCATCTTTGGAGAATAGGAGACATGGGGAGCTGAGTGGTCCCAAGTAATTCATCATCAATTTCAATGAGAAGTAGAATTATACCAGACAAGTCCCATATGAAATCACTGAAGGTGAATTCTACAGATTCATGACAATAGATCATTATTTTTAAGCTACTGTGAGTAAAAAATTTTTATACAAATTTTTGTGGTATTCTCTTTCAGACAAAATGACAGAATGTCATAACAATTCAAGTCCTCCTTATTTGGTTTCAAATTGAATGTTATCCTAAAAAAATATCAACTTTTTAAAAATGGAGTTAGACAAACCCAAGCTAACATTCATATGGTGAAAACAATGAGTAAGCAAATATCTTAGCAAGTTTTTCCAAAGAAAAGCAGAACAGGTGGATTAGATCATAACATATTCAAATACAATTAAGACAGTGATTAAAAGTATGAAATTATCATGCAAATAGAAAGATAGATGAATGGAACACACACAAATACAGAGATGGGTGAAGATAGATTAAATATTTCAGATGCAATAAAGACAATATCTAAAATCAGTAGAATATTTAATAATTAAAAAAGAAAGAGAATAAATGAAACAGAGTTCACATGATTCCTCCCAAGACAGCAGTTGAGACTTATAAATATATTGCTTTTGTTAGTAAATGACAGTCTAACTTTGCATCTGTCTGTGTTTGCCCTTCCTTCTTTCCACCCTTAATTTCCTTCACTTTCCCCTAAGATTATATTTCTCCTCTTAATAAAGTGTGGCCTCATTACATCTTTTTTTTTTTTATTGGTTGTTCACAACGTTACAAAGCACTTGACATATCATACTTCATACATTAGACTGAAGTGGGTTATGAACTCCCAATTTTACCCCAAATGCAGATTGCAGAGTCACATCGGTTACACATCCACAATTTTACATAATGCCCTATTGGTAATTGTTGTACTCTGCTCCCTTTCCTATCCCCCACTATCCCCCCTCCCCTCCCCTCCCTTTTACTCTCTCTACCCCATCTACTGTAATCCATCTCCCTCCTTATTTATTTTCCCATTCCCCACCCAGCCTCTTATATGTAATTTTGTATAGCAATGAGGGTCTCCCTTCATTTCCATGCAATTTTCCTCATCTCTCCCTTTCCCTCCCATCTCATGTCACTGATTAATGTTACTCTTTTCTTCCTACTCTTCCTCCCTGCTCTGTTCATATTTGCTCTCATTATATCAAAGAAGACATTTGGCACTTGTTTTTTAGGGATTGGCTAGCTTCACTAAGCATAATCTGCTCTAGTGCTGTCCATTTCCCTGCAAATTCTATGATTTTGTCATTTTTTATTGCTGCATAGTACTCCATTGTGTATAGATGCCACATTTTTTTTATCCATTCATCTACTGAGGGGCATCTGGGTTGGTTCCACAGTCTAGCAATTGTGAATTGTGCTGCTATGAACATCGATGTGGCAGTATCCCTGTAGCATGCTCTTTTAAGGTCTTCAGGGAATAGTCCAAGAAGGGCAATAGCAGGGTCAAATGGTGGTTCCATTCCCATCTTTCCCAGGAATCTCCAAACTGCTTTCCAAATTGGCCGCACCAATTTGCAGTCCCACCAGCAATGTACAAGTGTACCCTTTTCTCCACAACCTCTCCAGCACTTGTTGTTGTTTGACTTCATAGTGGCTGCCAATCTTACTGGAGTGAAATGGTATCTTAGGGTGGTTTTGATTTGCATTTCTCTGACTGCTAGAGATGGTTAGCATTTTTTCATGTACTTATTGATTGATTGTATACATCAATAGACTTAAAGATAAGAACCATATGATCATCTCGATAGATGCAGAGAAAGCATTTGACAAAGTACAGCATCCCTTTATGTTCAAAACATTAGAAAAATTAGGGATAACAGGAACTTACCTCGACATTGTAAAAGCTATCTATGCTAAGCCGCAGGCTAGCATCATTCTGAATGGACAAAAGTTGAAGGCATTCCCTCTAAAATCTGGAACAAGACAGGGATGCCCTCTATCTCCACTTCTATTCAATATAGTTCTCGAAACACTGGCCAGAGCAATTAGACAGACGAAAGAAATTAAAGCATAAAAATTGGAAAAGAAAAACTTAAATTATCACTATTTGCAGATGACATGATTCTATACCTAGAAGACCCAAAAGGGTCTACAAAGAAACTACTAGAACTAATAAATGAATTCAGCAAAGTGGCAGGATATAAAATCAACACGCATAAATCAAAGGCATTTCTGTATATCAGCGACAAAACTTCTGAAACGGAAATGAGGAAAAACACTCCATTCACGATATCCTCAAAAAAAATAAAATACTTGGGAATTAACCTAACAAAAGAGGTGAAAGATTTATATAATGAAAACTACAGAACCCTAAAGAGAGAAGTTGATGAAGATCTTAGAAGATGGAAAAACATACCCTGTTCATGGATAGGCAGAACTAACATCATCAAAATGGCGATATTACCAAAAGTTCTCTATAGGTTTAATGCAATGCCAATCAAAATCCCAACGGCATATCTTGTAGAAATTGACAAAGCAATCATGAAATTCATATGGAAAAATAAAAGACCCAGAATAGCAAAAGCAATTCTAAACAGGAAGTGTGAATCAGGTGGTATAGCGATACCAGATTTCAAACTATATTACAGAGCAATAGTGACAAAAACAGGCAGGTGGACCAATGGTATAGAATAGAGGACACAGAGACTAATCCACAAAGTTACAACTATCTTATATTTGATAAAGGGGCTAAAAGCATACAATGGAGGAAGGATAGCATCTTCAACAAATGGTGTTGGGAAAACTGGAAATCCATATGCAACAAAATGAAACTGAATCCCTTTCTCTCGCCATGCACAAAAGTTAACTCAAAATGTATCAGGGAACTTGATATCAAACCAGAGACTCTGCGTCTGATAGAAGAAAAAGTTGGATCCGATCTACAGATTGTGGGGTCGGGCTCCAAATTCCTTAATAGGACACCCATAGCACAAGAGTTAACAACAAGAATCAACAAATGGGACTTAATTAAACTTAAAAGTTTTTTCTCAGCAAGAGAAACAATAAGAGAGGTAAACAGGGAGCCTACATCCTGGGAACAAATCTTTACTCCTCACACTTCAGATAGAGCCCTAATATCCAGAGTATACAAAGAACTCAAAAAATTAGACAATAAGATAACAAATAACCCAATCAACAAATGGGCAAAGGACCTCATTACATCTTTAAAAAAAAACTTAGGTTCAAAATTTAAAAAATGTAATATACAGAAAATATTTTCCCTTGTTTTAACATTATATCATGCATCATTCTGTTTTTAATCCTATAATTTTTGTCTTTTTTGTAAGAAAAATTTAAGGATTTTTTATTTTATCAAATGTCATGTTTAGCAACTATAAAATGCTATGTTTTTTCTCCTCTGACATACTAAAACATGTTTGCAACCATTGAATAAATTTATCTTGATAGTAATGTTATTCTTTTAATATGTAAATTGATTACAGTTTTACAGTTACTGATATTGTAATTTAGGAATTTGGTACTTTTTATCATACAAATCATTATGTTTTTCTGTAAATTTGTCATGTTTTAATATTATTGATATTCTATATTTATATAAAATAATTTGAAAAATTTTCATTTTAATTTTCATTTCTACAGAAGAATTAGAGTAGAAATGGAATTATCTGCTTTTTTAGAATTGGATAGAATTCAGTTATGCAAATATTTGGGTCTGGTAGTTTTGGGTAAGAGTTTTCTTTATTCTGTTTTGAAATGCTTTGTTCAAACACCTTATCCAATTTTTATAATAATTGTTTGATTTTCTGTGTATTAAGAGTATTCACTTTTTCTGTGTATTTGTTTTTCTTAACATATATTTTCTATTATAATTTGCTTCTTGTCAGACAAGAAGTGTCACTGGCTCTTCAGAAGGACTTGAATACCAGCTCTTAGGGTCTAATTACTTCCAAAATATTCCATCTCCTAATACTATCACCTCGGTGTTAGGAATAAATGTATTAATTTTGAGAAAATGTAAGAATCCAGATGACAGCAACTTTCTTATTAATAAGCCATTCCACTATCTCAATCATGCAAAATTGGTCATTATGTATAGAGATCCACTGTTTACCTCTTCTTTATCAGTGACTTGTAGATTTAGATCAACTGCAAATTCACATATGCCATCAGATTCTCAATATAAGAATATGGCTTTTATGTTTTGATTTTTTTTTTTTGTCTTTTTAGATTTCATAGTAAGGATAAGAAAGATTAAAAAAAAACACCAAAGGGCTGATGACATATTGTCTAATGAATTCTTTCATATGTCTTAGAGATACCTAGAAGTATTTTTTAAAATATTTTAATTGATTAAAAAATAAATGACAGCAGAATGCATTACAATTTTTACTACACGTATACAGCACAATTTTTCGTATCTCTGGTTGTATATAAAGTATGTTGATACCAATTCATGTCTTCATACATGTACTTTGGATAATGATGCCCATCACATTCCACCATCCTTGCAAACCCCCTGCCCGGTCCCTTTCCCTCCCACCCCTCTGCCCTATCTAGAGTTAGTGAAGTTAGCCAATCCCACAAAAACAAATGCCAAATATTGTCTCTGATATAAGGAGACTGACTCATAGTAGGGTAGGGAGGGGGAGCATGGGAAAAATAGACGAACCCTAGAAGTATTTTTAAAAAATTCTTCATTTATGCAGATTACCATCTTAATGGAATTAAGATGGACAGTTAGTTATGATTGCAAAGAAAAAAAATAAAACAATTGTTTCTGAATTGTTATTCTATGAAGACAACACAGAAATTAATGTGTTTCCAAGTTGGAAAAAACTTTTCTGGATTCACATTTCAGATCTCTATTTAATCTCAATATCCTCACAATGTCTTACAAAGGCTGTCAAATAAAATTTTTGTTCATAATTATACATTCTAGATGAGAGTTTACCATGTAATTTAAACACATTAGATCATCTACCCTTAACTCATTGATTAAAGCAATATTTTATTATATAACAAACATTATTATGATAAAAGAAACAGCTCATAAACCCACCATATGATAACTTTTAAATGACCAGCAAAATAGTATATATGCATGTGACTAAAACAGGTTCAACATTACAGAAAGGAACAAAATTAAATGCAAAGTTCCTCTTTTAGTAAGTGTGCATTTGCCCCATTTTCTTTAAAATTACCACAATCAGCACTTTTTGATGGTTGATATGGTTGGAGTGCTAAACAAACATAAACCCAGCACATTTTGAATTTTCATATATGATTTGTGATTGATTACACTCACATGAACATTAAGTGTGTGATGATGTCTTCATAATAATTGAAATTAAAATTCAAGAAAACTTAAAAATAAAAATATTGAAGTTTAAATGTTATTTTTCTGTGCAATACTCCTATTACTATTTACATACAAATGCGATTAAATAATCTAAAATCTAAGGGTACATTTAAAATTGCGTTGTATTTCTTTACCTCTAAAATCATTATTAGTGCCATGCAGTCTCAGGAAAAGAGGGAAAAAGTTTTTATAAGCTCTCATTGACATTGATTAAATATCCATTGACATTCATATAGTGTTTGTAACTTTTAATGACTTATGTTATATGCTTTTCAGTGTATTGAGGATGGCATTCCTTATTTTGCTTAATGGGGAAATAGAAAGCAGTTAATTTTGATATTATGATATACATTTTCCTTTCCGTCCATTCTGACTAAACAAAGAACTGTCCAGGTAAACTGACTGCATGCATCATTACAAAATAGGCATGTGATATTTAATTCATGAGTGAGTTTCTTATATGCCACCTGGAATACAGTGATATGCACTTCTGCCTTCAAAGTAATTCTCAAACACACACAAAAAAAAATTGGAAATTCCCATGGCTCCTGAAATAATCTCCTAAGGAATGCAAATATCACATTTGAAAGGTTGTTCTGCTTGGTGGTGGTGGGGGAACTGAGTTTGGTTTATCATTAACAGAGGATTTCAACACAAAGACTGAACTGAAGACTCTTAACTACTTGTACACCAATAAATTTTATGGATTTTGTATTCTTTAGATGCTTTTATATGCCATTAAGATGTAACACGAAACTGTTAAAGTAGGTTGTTGTATCTCATCCCTATGCTTCCTGGACATGGTGACCCTAAATATATGTCTGGTTTTTAATTTTCATTACCTTACCTCTGATTAGTAAGCTTTATTACTTTCTCTATTATAAATTATGTTATTTTGAATTATGTCATACATGCAATGTTTACATGAAATTATAGATGCATTTATATAGTTAATTAAAATATTATTAAGTTCTAACACCAAGTGAACTTGTTTTCCTTTGACACTCATTTAGGATATTTTCAATTGACAGTATTAAACCTCAACTACTTTATCAAAATCAATTTAATTTCTCTATTATGACAGTGATGGCCACCAAAACTTTAAGGATAGCCTCCACTTTTAGTTTCTATCTTCAATGTTCTAAATAACTCTACTTCTGTCATTCATCTATCTCTGGGCTAATCATGTGAGCATTCTGGTTGAACAGTTGGAGTTGCAGGTTCATTTCTCTAGGAAGGAAAATCAAGTACCATATCAAGTGAATAAGTGGCTCTTTCGGGGGGAAAATGCTTGGTATTTTAAGAATGATAATGAATTTCAGCATTCATAATATTTAGAGTTTTCATAGTTTTATGCTAGGGCTTTAGACTTCAGCTTTCTGTTTAGGGATTTGACCTCAAACCTATACACAAACTACTACATTCACGGGAGCTCTCTGAAATCCTCAATCTACCTTGAATACTTACTGCTCAGAATAATGCTAAGGGTGACGACGATACTGTCCTATGTCTCATGTTTAAAATTCTCCCAATTTCTCCAGCACTGGAAGATGTGAATATTTTAATTCTCTTGCTGAAAATCTTTGAACTCTCTATTGATCTTAAGATAAGTCAATTTATAAAATTTTCCTTTGTTTCCTTTGCTTGCTCTTTGCATATCTTTCAAGATATTTCATTTCTCTATTTTATTCTAGAACAAGTTGTCCTAAACTCCATTGTTCAGTAATACTATTTCTTGTTGTTCTTTACAAGCACTATACCCTTTTACTATATATTTTTTTCATTTTAAATTTGAATAGGATGGACACTATTCAATAGATCAATGAGATAGCTCACAGTGTACAGAAATTGCCTTACATATTTATAAACAAGAGTTTATTTTGAAGTGTATCAGTATAATTCAACAATATTTTTAAGAATTGCCGCTGGAATAAGTGGTATCTATCTAGGGGAAAATGTATCCTAATGCCTAACTCATTTCTTTTATGAACATAGACAAATTAACATCCTGATGTAAAAATAAATTGATCTCTATGACTGCTCTTACCATTTCCACTGTTTATATTTCATAGTTTTGTTCTAAATCTTAGAGTCAGTGAAGTTTGCCAAGTTCAGAAAATATGTTATAGTTCTTCTACAAAAGTGGTACTTCCTTTAAGCTCAAAAATTATCTTATGAATTCCTCCTCTAACAACCAAGGTTTTGTTTGAAAGTATGTTTAATGTGTAGATTTACTGTAGGAAACAAATAATAGAAAAACATGTACAGGTAATATTTCCTGAAGACTACTGAATATTTTTTAAAATATTAGGAAGGAAATTTTTTGTCATTTTCAGGGTACAGTGCATAAAATTTATTTTATTATATTTATATTTAAATATTTCTCATTTTATAAGCTATTATAAATTATATTTTAAATTACATTTTTATTTTTTTCTTCTAAATTTTTAAATTATGTTTTTGAAACTTATTGATTTCTTTGGTGTTAATGTTATGTCCTGAGATCTTCCTAAATTAGTTGAGGATCTTCCTTGAATATTTCTTGGAATTTTACATGATCATAATGTCTGTGAATAAAGACAGTTTCTTCCCCACCTCCCCAATATTTATGAGTTTTCCTGCATTATTGCTATAAAGAGGACTCATGTATAATGTAGAATTAAAAGTGATAATAATGGGAATGCCCATTATTATCACTTTTAATTACCTAATCTCAATCTGGAAGAATATTTTGTTTTTTATCTTTATGTGTGTGTGTGTGTGTGTGTGTGTGTGTGTGTGTGTGTGTGTGTTTGGTGTGTATACAATATATGTGTGTATACATAGATATATAACAGTGTTCTATATATTTATTGCCTTCTGATACTTACTTTGGTTTTAATTGTACCTTTTCCCTAATCTCTTAAGTTGGAAAATTATGGCATTTATTTTGGACTTTTTTACTTCTTTAAATAAACATTTCATGCTATAAACTTTCCTTCTACATACTTCTTTATTTATATCTCCAAAATGTTGATATGTTGGATCTTAATTTATATTCATTTCAGAAAAGTAAAAATAGAATTAACATATGATTCAGCAATCCCCCTTAAAAGATTATACAAAAAGGAAGTGAAATCTTCACATTGTAAAAATATCATCATTGCAATTACCATTGAAGCAAAGTGCCTATAAAAGGATGAATGAATAAAGAAACTATGAATTTCTGTGTGTCTGTTTATGGACACTTGAATATAAAAGAGAATTTTATTCTGCCTTGGGGGAGAAGGAGATCCTGCTATTTGCAACAACATTGATGACCCTAAAGGACAGTATGCTAAATGAAATAAGCCAAACACAAATTATATATATATATATATATATATATATATATATATATATATATATATATAACATCATTTCATATATATAGAATTTTTCAAAAGGTGAATACATTAAAAAAACAACAATTAACCTATAAGAAGAAAGAAGGGATAAAGAATAGGTGAGACAAATTTAGAGTATGAAGTAAAATGGCATTGTGACATGGCAAAAATTATATCAAATTAAAACAAATAATTCCATTACTAAAGAGTGAGACTGTCAAAGTGTTTATAAAAAGAAAGTTACAAATAGATGATGTTTAAAAAGAGATATTAAATAAAAAACACAGAAAGCTCATAATAAAAGAAAGGAAGATAAATACATCATGGAATCCATTTTCATAAGAGAGATAGGGGTTTCCATTAAAATTAGAAGAAGTAGAGTTCAAATAAGAAAGAATGTGTATTAAAATAATATTTCATAATGATAAAATTATGAGAAGATGAATTTTAAGTGTGTAAATATCTCAACCAGAATTTGAAAAGGCATTAAACAACAACGAAGTAAAAAAAAAAATTAGAAATAGACAAATTTATATGTACAATACAAAATTTCAACACATTTTTGTTTCAGTAATTATGATAAGTGGATTGAATTCCAGGACAAAAAGATGCAAATAATTGAATGACACTCTCAATCAGGTTGAGTTCATTGATGCAAATAATTGAATGACACTCTCAATCACGTTGAGTTCATTGATCTTCACAAGCAACATCTCAGCCCTTTTTATTTTGAGATAGGGTCTTGTTTCATTGATGAGGCTGGCCTCAAACTTGCGATTCCCCTATCTCAGCATCCCAAGTTACTGGAATTACAGGTGTGTGTCACCATACTCATTTAAACTTTTAACCTGAAAACTTGAATTTGGCTTTTCTGACATATTTAATATGTGGTACTACTCTTTTAGTATATCCACAAATTTTCCTATACAATTTTAATTTACCCAAATAATTTTCTTTAATATTTTGTAATACAGGTCTACGGATGATAAATTTTCTTTTTTTTTTTTTTTTAGAAATGTCTATTTCAGTTTTTATACTTTCACAAAATAGAATTTTCAGTTGGAAATTTATCTATCATACTTTTTTGCTTTTGACCTACTGTGTCATTCATTTAAAAGTCATTTGCATTCTATTGGAGTTTGAAAACTTAAACTTAATCATGCTTTCTTCTTTTTATTCATTTGTACATACTATATCAATTTCTCTAACTGCTTGCAGATTTTTTATATAATCATCACTTTTCTTAAATTTTATTTAAATATATCCTTGCATGGCTTTGTGGTTATATTGTTTTGTTCTTATGATTTCTTGGTCCCATGGGCTTACTTTTCATCAAATTTGGAAATTTTGGAGTCTGTACACTTTAAATTTTTTTCTTATCTCTTCTTGTTTGGGGAGTCAAGTGTGAATGTGTGACCACTTGATACTATTCTTAAGATCTCATATTCTGGGACCTCAATGTGTATTTGAGCACAAGATGTTTTGTAATAGCTATCATATTAACTCTCTGTTCTTACCGAATAAGACTATTTTTTAAATGTTCCATTTTAGTTTCTACTACTTTGTCTTCAAATTTGCCTAACTTTCTTCAGTATACTTAATATTGATTATTTAAATTCAGACAATTTTTTCAATTCAAATACTGCATGTTTTCACCTTTTAAATTTTTATTTGGCTCTTTTTTATATCTTGTGTTTTTTGCCCCATTATTTCTAAATTGTTATTTTGGCCTGAAATCATACTTGAAATAGCTTCTTTAAAGTTCTTGTCTGATAATTCTACTGCTATTGTTATTCTGTTTATCTTAAAACACTTATCTCATTATTATAGGTGACATTTCTTATTTCTTTACATAGCCAGTATTCTAATTGAATATTAGGGCTTGGGAATGTTACAGTATCCAATGCTGGAGTTTATTTTTTTCCCTACAGAGTATTAAATTTTCTTCTGCTGTCCATATAAGTTTCTGGAAGATCAACTTTACGATTTTAGTTTGTTTTTAGGAGGGTGTTATGACTAAAGTTTGCCCCCCCCACCTCCAATTTATATGTTGACACTCTAAAACTCTCTACCCCAGAATGTTACTATTGTAGTCGAAGAGGTTTTTAAATAAGTGATTTAAGTTAAAAAGATACTGGGAGGTGAATCCTAATCCAATATGACCAGTATCCTTATAACAAGAGGGTATTTGATCACATAGAGAAGGGCCAAGGATGTTCATGAAAAGAACATCTAAAGATACAGTGAAAAGATGGCTATTTGCAAGCCATGGAGAGAGGTCTCAAAAGAAACCAAATCTGCTGACTTTTTTATTTTGAACTTCTAATATCCACTAAAGGTGCAAGATAATAGATTTTCTGTTATTTAAGCCACAAAATCTATGATATTTTGCTATGGTAGCCATGATAAAATAACATGAGAAGTCTAGAGTAACCTTTGCTTTAGGGATAGTTTAGCTTTCTAGTAACTTCTGACCCTGTGAGGTGCTACTAAGGTCTTAGATTTTCACCATTTTTTAGTTGAACCTTCAGCTACATCCAGTCATGCATGAGCTCCCAGAAATTTTCAGTGTACATTTCACTTGTCATTCTTTGTCTGAACTCATCATGTAGTATTATCCTATGAATGTGCAAATTAATATTTATCCAGTGGCTCAAATGCACACAGTACAGATTTTCCTGGCAGTATCTCTGCATAGCTTTCTTCTCCCTGATATTCTGCTTTGTAAATTGAAACTCCCTCTCCTTTTTTTTTTTTTTTTGTTTTTTAATTGGTTGTTCACAACATTACAAAGCTCTTGACATATCATATTTCAAACATTAGATTGAAGTGGGTTATGAACTCCCAATTTTACCCCAAATGCAGATTGCAGAATCACGTCGGTTACACATCCACAATTTTACATACACCTAAAAAGCATCCTGTAACATTTTTTTTGCCATGATTAATATGGACTTTTTTGTTTTAGGGCTTTTTTTGTGGCAGCTGCAGGGATATCACTTAACCCTTAGGTAGCTGGATGGATGCTCGTTCTTGGGATAGAAGATTGAATATGTCATCACTTTAAGTTTCTGAAGAGATCTGAGTCTAGTTTGGGGCTGGGGGTTGAACCCATGAAGTATATTTCAAGCATGATGGGGAAGGGAATAAAGGTGCCTAATAAAAGTCACTAAGGAAAAAAAAAAAACTCCCTCTCCTTTAAACTGTGTTCTCAGTTGCCTCAATCTGTGTGCTTCCTTTAGATTCTCCCTCTTTGACTCACAATGATCTGCCTACAGACAGATCTGTGTGGACTTTGTTGCTTTTTTTTTTTTTTTTTTGGTGATATTGAGGACTGGACCCAGGGCCTTGAACATTCTAGGCAAGCACTCTACTACTGAGCTATACCTTTATCCCCTGTGGGTGATCTCTATATGTTTACTTTCAGTCAGATATCACAGCCATATGCTATATTTTGTCTATTGACTAAAAAAATGTTACTCAACATATTTTTACAGTTTTAATATTGCTTATAACGGGAAGTTAAGCATGATCAGAAATGGTCAGAAATAAAACTTGTATACATAATTTTTGTTACTGATGTAAAAGCATTAAATGCACAATGGAAATTTTAGGTAGTCTGAAAAAGCCACAAAGAAAATGAACATATAGAAATAGTAGCCAATAACATTCTAGCATACACATATCGTATCAATTACAGTGTATTATATTTCTTCTAAAAAATTGCCATTTTCAAGTTAATTAAATATTTTGGACATCCAATAATATTTAATCAATATTATTTTATATTGTAGCTAGTGTGTATGTTACTCACTGATTTATTTACTGTAGGATATACTAAATAGATTTAAAAAGATGCTCCCCCAAGATCCTCTACTCTGATTATTCAAATTTTAACCTAATTGCTATGAAATGTCTTGAATTTAAGGCTATTAATCATTGATCTTATGAGAGAGAAATTACACTTTGTATCCCAGTCATATACATTTATAAAAACCGAACAGGAAGACATAAATGAGACATGCAATAGAAGGAAAGAGATTTGAAACATGGGGAGATTCCCTCACCACTGACGCAAAGAAGTCACATGGAAAATTTCAAAAGGAGTATATGCAGCTGGTGTAAGCAAACTCTAGCCCATTTCCAGCCAATCAATGAGTGAGCTTCTCAATTTAATAAGTGTAAGGAAATGAATCATAACAATTGAATGAACATGAGGTCAGATTCATCCCTAATCATCCCTCAAGAAGTACAGTCTTTAGAGAGGTTATAAACAAAAGTGGAGAAAACATGGCATATTAGCCATGGGTAATAGAAGAGATGCTTATCAGAAGTTAGATGATATATTTATAGTGGTTTTAAATGTTCTGCCCACTTTTCTTCTACGGAATATACAATGTTTATGTTCCAGGTACTTCGGGGGAAAACAGGCATAGCAAATTCTGATGGTAACATTTATTTGTGCTCTACTTTATCTCATCCATTCAGTTCATTCCAAATATATGTCAATTGAGAGACATGTTTTAGATGAATAAGAAGCAGAAGCAGTGCATGACCCTGTAAACAAAAGGTTAAAACAAAAAAGCCAAAGAAATGCCAGTTGAATAAAATTAGCCTTATGGGGCAATTTATTTGCATTGAGCAAGTTTTATTGCTACTTTAAAATGGCTTTTAAGTAATAGGCCTTTTCTTCCAAAAGTGTTTTAAAGATGCTCCACTCTACCAATTGCTACAGTATGTATAAGAAAATGCGATATGGTGGTTTCCTTAAAAATTTGTTAAGTGATAATATAACCTGAAATAGAATATAGCTCCCCAATTCCTCTAAAAATAAATAAATATCCCTAATTTAAGAAAATATGTAGATTATATTTTCATAAATTATGGCTTATTGAAGTGAATTATATTTATATTTGTTGGCCTCAAGGAACATGTTACTTTCAATTGTATATAAAAATCTAAACAGTAATACAAAATATTTTTAAATGATCTATGAATTAAAAGTCATAGCCATTAATTTCTCAATGGGCTATATGATCCCTTTGCATGCTATATGAACATAATATTTGACTAGAGTGAACATATGTATTCTAAAGATGATTCTAATAATTAAATGTAATAAAAGAAATTTGGAAATCAGTCACAAATATGACAATTATTAAAATAATCCAGAGCACTTAGTCTAAAATGAAAGTGTTCTGAGCTTTCACATTCATTCTAAATTAAATTTATACTGATGAAGAATGTACAAAAAGCATTTCTTTCATTAAGGCTACTGTTAACATTTACTTATTTTTCCTTTTCATAAGTCAAAAAATACCTTCTTAGAGACTTTTTCTATAAAGCAATATTCACACTACTGTCAGGATTTATAATTCAAGTGACCTAAACTAAAGTGTTGTAACAGCACTGCAGTTGACAGTGTCAACATGATTAGTGCTGGCAAGAGCAGTGTGCACTTTGTGTCTGCTTGTATGAAATCCTATATGTTGCCAATGAAGAGTAACCTTCTGCTTAAGCATAGTTCTTAGGGAAATGAGAAGCCTGAGAAAAGCAAAATAAGAGAAGGAGAACAGAATAGAAGGCACGAAAGAAGTAAATGAGAATGAGAAGTTTTCAGATGATTCAAGGAGAGAAAATGGAGCAAATGATGTATGGGTTTCAATGTATGATTGTTGCCTTAAGACCATGGAGATTATGTTAGCCTATGACGGATTGCAAATAAATGGAAGTATTGCTTTTAGTAGACTTGCACATATCAGTATTTCTGATATTGAATTATTACCTTAAGTAATGATATAAGAACTTAAAAACATTAAAATCCTACAAAATCAGTGATGGCTTAGAAGATGCACTCAAGCACAATATTCAATGAAAGATTTTGGATAAAAATTAGAATTAAATGGAATATAAAGATATACTTCATCCAGGCATTAAAGTACTATATCAAACTATTTTAATCATAATCATTTTATGATTTGATAAAATTATATTGTATTACATTCAGTTATACCTATCCTAATAAAAAGAGGGTGGATAGGTTTGAAAGAAACCTTTCATTTTATGACAAAAGTGTGTTGAATTTCTGGCTTCATTTTATTTTACAAAGTGTTCTGGGAAAATCCTTTGTAAGTTTGGTTTTATTTTTTCCTTCAAATTCATCTTCAAATGTTTGCCTGAATCAGGTCTTACTCTATATTTTCCTCAAATTCTTATTTTAATATTCTAAGAAATCGAGAACATACTGTAATAATAAAATGATCTTTAGAACATTTCATATCAAATAAGTATATACTTTAAGAATAGATACAAATAATGTTAGCATTCAAAATTTCCAAGTATGTATAGCATTATTTTCACCAAAAGAATGATCTAATAATATAGTCCAACATTATTTATATACTGTTTCAAAGCTCTTCTGTTATCACTATTTTTCTTAGCAGCATAGTGTCACAAAATGTTTGTGGGACTGGATTTCAGAAAATACTTGAAATTGCATACAGGTTCTATCATTTGTTGACTACAGGAATTTGGACAGATCACTCAAATACAAACCATGGTTAATAGAAACTGAGTTATGAGGAGAATAAAATATGTGAAGAAGATGATATATATGAATATACATTTATTTTCTTGCCCTTTGCCTTTCTTAACTAGGAAAAGAGCTCTTGTAAATCAGAGAACAGATTTACCACCATGAATGGTATGGCCTTCAACACATTCTTAACAATTGTATTTGTGGCATGTCTTCTACCTTATTATTAAGGAAACATAATCAGGTCTGATGGTGTGATATAGGAAAATGAAAATTATCTGCTTTAAGAAAGAAATAGAAATATCAGGAGTAATAAATATTCAAAATTTGCACTGATGGAGTAAGTGAAAATTTGCATTGCCTTACCTATCATTGGAACACCCAAGCCATTAAGTGTGCACCTGGCTCAGTGTTACATATGAAGATCCAGAGCCTCATCCAAGCCTCTTCATGTTGGGAAAGTAACTATCCAAAAACTGCTTAGAAATTATACTCTGAAACTCTAAAGCAGGTGGCCCATGGGAAAAAGGAAAAAGAGCATTTGATACATATGCATTAAAATAAAACCTGAACTGCTTAGATATGCTAATTCTGCTTCTTCTGATTTCAGATATGGTACACAAATGGTGAGTGCTTAGATTGGAGCAAAGCTTCTCAAATGTTGTTATTCAAACTAATTGGTGAGAATTTATTTAATATTGCAATGTTATTCTGGTACAATTTTATATTTGAGGACCATTGGTCCAGATTAGAGAGTGACTTTGCCAAAAACAAACAAACAAAATGATTCTATAACCTACATTTGGTTGAATAACACAGTGTCAAAAAATTGATGACCTAAACATAGGAACAAAGTCTTCATATAAATGACAAAAAATAGCCAGGGTCCAATAGTTCATAAATTCATGGACTTTTAAAAATATTGTTGTTATAGTTCACGGTGAATGGGATTATTAGTACAGTCCCTTGTAGGTACTCAACTTACAGATCCCTTTGCACAAGAGGAAAACATTAGATCCTTCATTAAGAAGGTTTGATTTGATTCATTGGCACATGTTTGCTGATACCCACTCAGATAACCCAAACAGGAAAAAAAAATTCAAATGACTCTAAATTAGTTGAAATGGAATAGTCTACTTTTAAAATCAACATTGTAATAATGGAGAATGCAAATGAATTAAAAATTGGTAATACCTTCTCTGTTTCAGTACAAAGCATTCCTTCTTCAAATAATTATTGTGTATCCTTTTCTTCCTGTATATTACCAGACTACATTAAATGACAAGTATGTTATATGTTTTGGTATTCACAGAAATTAAGAACAATAGATTTTGTATTAAGCAGAGACTAAAAAATTTTATATATGTTTGTGTTCATGTGCTTATGCACATTCATAATATGTGATATCTATATATTTGTAATTGTTTTATGGAACATTTAAGCTTGTATTTTAGAATTGTCTTGCTTAACCAATAAAAAATATTAACAACACTTATATTTCAGTATAGCTTTGTCATGTCAACTCATTATTCCACACCAACTACCTTACTTAGGCTTGAAATTTTAAAAATAAAATTTAAAAATGACATGGTTCATTGAAAGTCACCTAGAAAAATAAGATAGTGTATCTTGCAAAATCTAACAGTGAAATGATGACAGAGAATGTTATCTAGAATGCAGAAGGTTTTGGAGAGTATGGCTCTGACTCAGCTAACTCTACATTCTCCATATGGAAATAAAGATAAAAATTCTTTTATGAAGTGTCTCAACCAGTACAAAGGTTGTTCATCATTTAAAAGAGAATAATTCATGACAGTTGAAAAGGTAATTAATGTGTGGTATGGAAATGTGCAGAGGAAACATGTGATTCTGAATGGAAATATAATTTCGGAAAAAGCCAGAAGCCTATAAAAAATATTTCCATATAACCACAGGTGCTAAAGTTACCAGCACAGCATTTAAAGCAACCAATTTTATGAGCAAAGATTGGTTCAAGAATTTTAAGGAGCATTTTCATTTGCATAATGTGAAGCTAATAGGAAAGGAGGCATGAGTTGAATACATAACTGAAAAAGTATTCCCTACCAAGGCAGAAAACACAAAGACACAAGCCATAGGCAGAATAAATCTCACACAGAATTTCATCACTCAATAATAGAAGAAATATCTTTCTAAATATGCACTCATGTTGTTGGTAGTGAACACACAAAGCACAGCATCAATCACAATCATGTACTCTTTTAACCTTGCTAATTCAGCATGAAGTCCACAATTAATTTTGCTGTAATAAAGACACATTAACTTATAGGATATACTTTATTTTACTAGAAAAACAAATTAATATCAAATTAAATAAAATATAATTAACACTAGTATTTTTGACCTTACTGTTTTGAGACTCAATTGAAATATTTGTTTAAAGAGTATAATTTTTATGAAAGAGTTTTATATATTCTAGTGGCATCACAAATTTGTAGTTCTGCAAATGTCTTGTAAAATATTGCTCACAAATTCCAATTTGGAGCACATCTTATTTTAGCAAACTTGATATATAAAGATTTCTGGCTGCCTATTCTTTAAAGATACTAGATAAAGTTGCATATTTCTACTTTAAATAGTGTGTTATTTTATTTCGCAGTTTGTGTATAAAAGAATGTGACTTCCAGAAGAATACAAAAAGCCTTCAGTTTTCTAATTATGTTATAGATGAGCACTTTCCTTTATCTTTTCCACTAAGAAATTTAGATAGTTAATGATTTAATGATTATTTGAGTGTGTAGATAAAGGTTTTTTGTTGTGGTGGTTTTGGTTTTTTAAATGAAATATGGAAGTCTAGATACATGCTCTTGTTCTGAGGAAGTTGTTCCAATCTCTATACTGTATTTGTCAGATTAGAAATATCTACAGTAACATCTTTAAAAAATCTTAGTAACTAGACAAAGCAAAAGTATGTTTCTTGATCTCACCAAGTCAGTATGATTTCAGGTATTTCTCAACAGAAGGTCTCTCGTGGAAAATCAATGATTCAAGCCACTGTTATCTTGAGATTTCACTTTTACAAGGGAAAAAGTCTTTTCTCCATTATTGTTTAGGCAGGTGGAGAGTAAGAGAATTGAACTCCATAATGACTTATTTTCTGTTTTAGTTTAGAATGACACATTTCTTCCAAACACATTTAAATGGCAAGAAATATACACATAGTTCAGTAAAGAAAGTCTCTTTGTACAAGTAAGGGAAAATAAGTATATCAACAAACCTTAGTAATCTATACCTCCAAAACATACTCCAAAATTATTATGTTCTTGTTTAATATAGTAAAATCAATTGAATGATAGGATAATGATATTCAGTTAGATAAAATTATTGTTTGTGAGACCATTTTTTAATGGCCACAATAAATCTAGTTTGAGGAAAAATGAGAGGAAATATCCTCCCATTTTATAGAAATATTAAACGAGATAAATATTGTTCTAAATATAAAATATTACTACACATTCTCCAGATAAAAAATAAAATAATATCACAGCATCTGAATAATAATCAACACACACAGGAAATGAGAAATTAAACAGTATCAACAATCTATGGTAACCTTAAACTAAGAACTTAGTAAGAAATTCAAACCACTCAACTTCATCTTATATAATAAATAATTATTATTGTTTAAAAAATTAAAGGCACTTTAAAAACAGAAAGATTCAGATAACATCCACTTCAAATCTTCTAAAAGAATGTAGAAAGTTGCTGTCAAAGCTTTTCAGCAGATGAAAATTAGCTAATAATTATGAGGCAGAGGAAAGGTTTACAATACATTAAATAAGAATTGGGTAAAAAATGAAAATTACATGAATCATAAATCAACAACCCAGAATAGAAACGTACAAAAAAAAAAAGATAAAAAGCAGGAAACACAAATCAATCTCAAAAACAATATGCTAAGTGAAAGAGGCCAGTCACAGGGGCTGGGGATGTGGCATGCGTGCGGCCCGGGTTCGATCCTCAGCACCACATGCAAACAAAGATGTTGTGTCTGCCGAAAACTAAAAAGTAAATATTAAAAATCTCTCTCTCTTAAAAAAAAAAAAAAGAGGCCAGTCACAAAAGGCAACATGTTGCACGTGTTCATTTATATGAAATGTTCAGAATAGACAAATCTACAGAGGCAGAAGATAGGTTAATGGCTGTCTCGGGGTGAGAGAGTGGATGGAAAGTGACTGCTAACCAGTACTATTTTCCTTTTTGGGTAACAAAAATGTTCTAAATTAAGAATACGGTGATGATTACAGAATTCTGTGAATATCCTAAAAAACACTGAATTATATCTTTTAAATTGGTGAATTATGTTGTACTTCAACTGTTACTCAAAAAAAAAAAAAACTCTAGTAGGTATGCATTCATTTGTGCACAAATACATTCTCACAAGACAATTTGAAATCAAGTTGCCTGACTTCAGGGAGGGAAAAATAACTAAAGCAAGAGACAAAAACATCCAAAAATGAAGACTGAATTTAGAAGTTCTTAAGAGGGAATCATTGTACTTAAAGTATAATAACGGAATTTGAGGAATAAAGGAAAACCAATGAAATAAAAGCTAAAATGAATGAGAGTAACCAATATATTTAAAATATGTTAAAGATCTATGGTATCATGAGAGCCCTGAAGATGAAAATTACAACAATAAAATGAAACTAAATTAAGATTGTAATGCAGAAGACTCTAGAATGTAAAGATGACCTGCATCGGCATTTTAAAAGAATGCACTTCCATCTTGTCAATTTGACTCAGAATGGTCATACCTTTGCTTATTATATTTAAAAATAAAGATAACAGAAAAAACCGACCATCCAGGTAAAAAGACTAAGTCATGCACCAATGAAAGAAAATGAGGATATTATGTAGAGTAACATACAAATCAAGGAGTAATAGAGTAATATTGTCAAGATATACAATAGAAGGTAGAAAAGTACAAGGATTTTATATTTAGTATCACTACCTTTGAACAACCTGAGCTATAGAGACAATGAATTAATAGGATGGCAGATCAGGAAGGTTGAGGCCCTTATTCTGCAACAGAACAAATAAACAATCAAAACCTAGATTGTTAAAAATAACTGTATATGAGCTCTGCAAATCAAAGAAGTACAACCAAATATCCACTTGAACAAACTGCCACATTCAAAATGGTAGGATCTTTTGTTTTATTATTACTCTCTCTTGTCCCAGACTCTCCCCCAGAAAAATGTGGTTTAAAAAAAAGCAGAGGCTGGGTCCTCAGCTAACTCCCTTAACTCAGAGACAGAACAAAGAGACTTAATTTGCAGCATACTAACCTGCATGTAGCTATTGGAGAGACTGATGTCTATGTTGCCTAACTCAAAGGTCAGACATCCAAGAGAAACACAGCTTAGATCTTCAGCTCTGAAAAGCCACAGGAAGCAATAAGAACAGTCACTGAAAGCCAGTAGGACACTAAAATTCTGAAGAAACCAGGAACAATAGATTGCTGACAGAGGATTAAAATATAACAGCTAAAGACCTGAGAAAAAGCAGAGGTGAGATGCAGGGAAATTAAAAGCAGCCACTAACTTAATTCGCACACACCTCAGGGAAAGACTCATGCCTGAAAAAGACCTGAGAATCTTTAAACTTTCTCGCTAGTCTGATCTTAATAATTACATCATGCCCTCTTAATTAGTTTTATACCATCTAGACCAACTCCACAATAACTGGTTTCAAATGTATAATAGTCAATAAAATCAATATGCCCAAAGAAAAGGAAAAAAATGGCCCAAAGAACAAAATAAATCTTAGGAAACTACCCCTGATTAACATCAAATTAGACATAACTAGTCCAAGAATTTCAACTGGCTGCCTTAAAACATGCTCAAAGAACTAACAGAAAGCAGAAAACAATCTAAAGGAAATCAGTAAGACTTACATAAGCACAATGAAAATAGCCACAAAAAGAAATTAAAAAAAAAGAATCGGCAGAAATTCTAGAATTAATTTACAACAGGGTTGAAAAATTCACTAGAGAGATTCAACAAATTAGAAAAGGCATGGGAAATGATCAAGAACCTTGAGAATAAGTCATTTTAAATTAATGCATTTGAGGAGCAAAAAAAAAGGGAGGAGCAATAGTTAATAGAGTCTGAGAGACTTACAAGCCTCTATTAAATGGACCAATATACACAATAAGGAGGCTTCAGGGGGAGAAGAGAAAAATAAAGGGTGGGAAAGCTTATTTGAAGTAATAACAGATGATAACTTTTCAAATTTAAAGAAAGACATGCTTATGTGAACACAGGAAGTCTAATAAACCCCAAGGAAGACAAGATGTAAAACACCAACACAAATACATGATATAAATAATGAAATTGTTGAAAGACAATGGCAGTGCATTGAAAGGAACAAAAGTGAGTCATATGGTACAGTAGACACTGAATGGAATTATCAAAAGTTTTCCCAACATGAATCTTCATAGCCAGAGGTAGTGGGTTAATACATCAAACTGCTGAAAGAAATTTTTGAAAAAATAAAATGTCAACTAAGAAGTCTAATTTTGAATACAAAATTGCTCTTCAAAAATGAGGGAAAATTTAAGACAGACATTTTAATATAAACAAAATCTGAGGTATTTAATTACCATTACACCTACACTGCAAGAAATGTGAAAATTCTTAAACCTGAAATGAAAGGACATTGAACAGTAATTCCAATTCATTTGAAAATACAAATTCCTGATGTAAAGATAAAAATATGAACAATTATAAAATGCAATATCATTATAATTTCATTTTACTCTGCTTTCTAGCTTTCTATTTGTTAGATTTAAAAGAAATATGAATAAAATAATTATAAACCTATACTAATATGCATACTACATAAATGTAACTTGTAATGAAAATAACATAAAGTCATTAAGCTATTTATGCTACCCAAATGTTTTACAGAGTCAATGCAATTCCTATCAAAACTTCAATGACTTTTTTTCAGAAGTAAGAAGATATATAAGTAACCATAAAATTAATATGATATCTCCTGGATCCTAAATAGCAAAACAATCTTAAAAAAGGAAATTAAAGTGGTATGTTTTAGGTTTTCTGATTCAAAAGTAAATACAAAATTGCCAGGTATGGTGGTACACACCTATAACACTAGCAACTTGGGAGGCTGAGGCAGGAGGATGACAATTTCAAGGCCAGCCTTAGCAATTTAATAAGGCCACAAGCAACTTAGCAAGACACTTTCTCAAAATGAAAAAATAAAAAGGGCTAGGGATGTAGCTCAGTGGTAAGGTGTCCCAGGGTTCAATCCCCAGTAAAATAAACAAACTACAGAAATCATAATAGTGAAGTATGGCATAAATGCAGAGACCAATGAATAGAATAAAAAACCCAGAAACAAATCCTTCAAAATGAGACCAAGTGATTTTGACAAGTTGCTACTATAATTCAATGGTGAAATGACAAGTTTGCCAACATCGGAGTGAGGAAACTCCTGTCTGCTTGCTGACAAAGAAAGTTGTCCTCTTACCTCATGGCACATGTGAAAGTGAATTCAAGATGGCTTAAAATCCTACAGTTAATGCTGAACTCTAAAATTCTGAAAAGAAACAATGGGAAAATATTCATCTTGACCTCGGATGTGGCAATGAATCTAATCTTTATCTATAATTAAATTATAGTAAATAAAATAAATAGAAAAGGAAAAGCTCAGAAAACTAATCTGAAAGTGTCTTTTTTTCCTAAAGAAACAGTTAAGGAAAATATTTACTTTGTTCAACTAGAAATACAATTGGGATTGGGGATTGAACACATTAATTATATAGTTTAAAAAATAGAAAACATTTAAAAACAGTATTGAAATAGAATAAAAATAAAGTAGTAAGAGACATGAGAAATATAGTATATTCTCCCCATATATAGTAATTCTAAAAATTATGTAAAATTTTTGTTTAAAATACTAGAAATCCGTAAAAAGATAAAAAGCATTATAAAAAAGATGAAAATTAATGTCTATAACAAAAAAAACATACAAATATGGAACTCTAAAAGGAAATGTTTCTTTGCAATTTGTGGGCATATTACAAAGTACCACAAAACTTAATAACAACTCAGTATCTTAACCCATAAAAAGGAAAGTATGTGTAGACCATTAATCAAAACAAACCACCAACTCTAATCTGAGCATAGTGAAAACTCTAAAGTGAAAAATCTAAAACATTGTGATCCCAGAAAATTAAAATAAATTAAAGGAAATAGAATGTAGAAGCTCAGATTTTGCTTAAATACAAGTCATAATTCAAATCTTCAACGAATTAAATGTGATTAAAACAAAATTTGAAAATGTCAAGTATCATAAATCACAATAAATGTAAAAGGATTTTAAACAATTATGTGCCAAATAGAAAGTAGCCATCTCACCCAAGCGAAATCTACAAGGCATAAAAGGACAAACACACAGAAACAGAATAATTATTAGCAGGACATCATACACTATTCTCAGGGGAAGGTAAGTCAAATAGACAAACATTATGGAATACATGAAAGATTTAAAAACATAATCAATGAGATTGATCTTATGATAGTAGATGTTATGTGTCAACTTGGTATTATGATTTGAATCTAAAATGACCCCAAAAGCTTGTATTTAAGACTTGGTCCCCGATGCAGCAATGTTCAGAGGTGAGTTATTAGGAAGCAATTAGATTGTGAGAGTTCTAACCTCATTGATGGATTAATTCATTGATGAATTCACAGCTAAAATGGGTAATGGATGTGGTCAAAACTCCAGGAGGAGGGGCTTATTTGAAGAAAATAGGTCACTGGGGATATACCTTTGAAGGGAATATTTTGTCCTCAACCCCTTTTCCTTCCCTTCTACCTCTCCCTTACCCAACTACTTTTCGGACTCTCAACTTCCATGAGGTAAGCATCCTTGCTGCACCCATGCACTTTCACTATGATGCCCTGCCGCGTCCGGCTAACAGGAGCCAAGTCCGGCAAGGGACGGTGGGGTTAAGAAATACACAGGACACCAAGGTTCTTCATCCAGGAGGAGGCGTGTGTGCGCTTTATTGCCTAATTTGTTCCCCTTATATATCTTTTGTAACAGCTGCGGGAAATTACTCAAAAGCGAGGAGGGAAGAGTAATAACTGCTCCTTAGGTTACCGCCATGTCACCGTTCCCTATCAGGAGGCTCGAACAGGTCAAGATGTTCCTGAGAGACACGTATGCTGAGGCAGATAAACAGGAAACCCCTTGTGAGCTGGCCACATTGACATGCAGAACAAAGAAGTGGGGGTTGAGTCCCCAGGGTCCAGGGTGGGCCTGCTACCAGCAATGCCCTACTAAGGGCCCAAAGCAATGTGATTAAGTGGCCAGGTACTGTAATCTCTGCAACCATGAGCCAAAACAAACCTCTTATGTTTTAAATTGATTTCTTTCAGGTATTGTGTCATAGTGACAGAAAGATGAATAACACACTTGGGTAGGCCAGTACCCAGCAATTTTGTTGAATGGTATTATAAATATTTCTTAAAAGATATTTTAAAATGGGTATTGATATTTAAAACAGTAGACTTAAAGCAGACCATTGTTCATAGTGTGGATGAAACTTATTCAAACTAAAAAGATTAGCCTCACCCAATTGAAGGAGTTCTGCCAACACACTGTCTCTAGATTCCAAATGAAAGTCTGCCTCCCACTCATTTTAACGCATACTTGGAAGGAAGAGAAAGGAAGGTGGGAGGAAGGAGAGGGATGTAAACAGTCACTGAACCAGAGAAATACTATATTTCTATTGGGCCCCAAATAGAAGATTTCTCATTTGATTGTGATTGGGTCCTAGTTGTTCTCTGCATAACTCCTCTGTACATTAACCTCAGAAGACTCCTGATTCTATCCTCTAGGACTGCATGCTTTCTATTATTTCTTGAAGATATATTTTTAAGTGGCTGTTGGTCTCCTTTGGCGGCTTTCGTTTGTTGTGGTACACTTATTACTGGTTCAAATTTGGAGGATGAGGTTTGATTTAAGTTTCAAATAAGCAAGGATAATCTTTGCCTACTTTGCTTTATTGGTAAGACAATGCCTCCAAAACTTATTGAGCTTCAGATCTATTTCCTGATCTATGAACCAGGTACACCCTAACCACATGCAAAATTATTTCCTATTTCTAATTCTAAATTTTGCTTTTATTGCTTTGATTTCTAGATTGGTCCCTGACTCCTCTCTAAATCACTTGTTCTTTCCCTCTTCCTTCTCTTTCCCCATGCTGAACACTTTTGAATATCTTAAGGTTATCTGAACTGATAGGCTTACCTAGTTCAGAAAAAGTTAATCTGACCTTTAAATAAGATTGTTATGTTATTTTGTTTTCCTGAGAAATCTTTTACTTAAATCTAACTGTTGAGTATCCAGAAGCAGCAACATTTTTGTAAACTTTTGAAAACCTCTTCTTAATTCAATTTTATTTGCAAACTTCCTCTTTCATAAAATACCTTACTAGAAGCATAATGTAAAAGCCAACACATAATATAACTTTAATTCTTACACTTTCTAAAACTGTATACTTAATTAGCAAATGGCCAATTAACTTAGTCATCAAAGGCAAGTTTTAATGAGGTATTGCCATTCCCTAAGGAGGCTGCATAATGCTAACCCTTGTTAACAATTCCTTAGACACTACTGTCTGATTGCTAATCTGACCTATAAAATTCATGGTTATGCTATGGAACCACCTCAAAGCAACATTTCTATCTTAATTAAGGATGTGCTAATGTTATATAACAGGCAAAAATGTGTAGTGGTTCAATCAAAACAGGAGGTTATTTCCTGCTCAACATAAAGTTCAGCTGATACTCTCAAGATATTAGATTTTCTCTTTCAAGAAATGACCTGACACTGAGGTCCTCCCATTGTGAAGGAAGATAGTTATGCCATTATCATCATGTTTTTCATGGTCACTGTGCGCATTTGCTGCCAAACACCAGGAGATGTGAATGGAGAATGATTCACGGGAAATTTTTATGTCCAGTGATGGAAACAGCCCCATTCCTCTGTTCATATAGTTTCAGATCCTCCGGAGTGCTTAGAACAAATTAGCATGGAGTAGGTGGTTTTTTTTAAAACAAACGTTTATTTCTCACATTTCTGGAAGGTGGGAAGTCAAAAATAAAGACATTGACACGGAACCCAGATTTCTGGCTTGAAGATGGCTGTCTTCTGGCTCAGTCTTCACAAGGTGGGAGGGCAAGGGAGCTCTCTGAGGACCCTTTTATAAGAAAACCAATCCCATTCATGAGGGCTCCAGTCTCATGACCAAGTTACTTTCCAAAGTTAGCACGTTTAGGTTTACATCCCAGCAAATGGATTTGATGTTGGGCAAGGGGAGAAAACATTTAGTTTATTGCATATACTCTTGGCCCAAATGTTTCCAGCAACAAGTCCTGTTTCCCTGTGTTTAGTATTAGCCTGAGGTGGCAGGAGGGTTGTGCCTGTGATCCTGTTTCTCCTTAGCTTCCAGTTGCTTAAACACAGGCCCACCTCAGAGGCAGGGTGTCTCCATGTTTGGGCCATGCTGCAGAAGACTGCTGTCATGTCACTCTGTGCTGCGTTTATAATGGTGACGATCCTTCTGGTCCAGCTGCCAGTCTTAGTAAGGTTCAGTGCAATTGGGTCTTATTGACTCTGGCATTTCTCTCTGAGGCACCAAACTGATTTTTTTTTTTTTAATTTCTGGTGGTTTTCAGGGAGGAGAATGTTCTCTACCTTTCCCTATGTAGAAGCTGACCTTGGTTTGATTTATTTTTGTTGTTTATGTTGTTGTTGTTTTCTTCAGTGCAACAAGTAAAGGCCCAAGAAGTTTTCCTGGGCCTTTCCTAGGTGTCAAAAATTTTTACTATTACCCTTCCTCCAAAAACAGTAGACATTTGCCTGAATTATGGCATCTACAAAGAGAATTTCCTACCTTCTCAGATGGATTGTACCGTGATCAAATTGATCAATCATTCCTTTTTCCTGGGAGGTCTCTTTTTGGGGAGAGGTGGTACCAGGGATTGAACTCAGGGGCACTCGGCCACAGAGCCTCATCTCCAGCCCTATTTTGTATTTTATTTAGAGACAGAGTCTCACTGAGTTGCTTAGCAACTTGTGTTTGTTGAGCTGGCTTTGAACTTGTGATTCTCCTGCCTCAGCCTCTCTAGCTGCTGGGATGACAGGCATGCACCACCGTGCCCAGCTTAAATCTATTGCTCTCTTGATTTGGGTGTTCTGAGAAAAACACTTGAAAGCATTGGTTTGTGGATTTAAAAATGTCTATGTGGAGAAAGAGAGAAAAAGCATGATAGACTTTAAAATATGTCTTAGTCATGATACCCAAACAGATGGTCAAGTGGCAGCAGCTCTCGTAGAAGTTGTATTCAGAAAAGGCAACTCAAGACCAGGGCTCACCTGGTCACTCAATGGACAGTGAGTGAGGGTGCAATGTGATGAAAGCAGTAAACAATGTTTCTCTATTTCCTTTGAAGGGAAGATGAATGTGAAATAACTCGACATTCATGCCCTAGGGGGCAATTTCCCTGCTGGGCCCTTTATAACATAAAAAAAACAAAAAGAAGAAAAAGAGCATAAGTAAGACCTGCCAGCCAGTCCACATATCCCCAAATCATGGGATGATTATAAAGTTTCTATTAGTATCAGTAGAATAATAGCAAATAATAACAATAATTCCTATCATAAATGAAATAATATGAATTGATTATTACCTAAAACCTCAACCAGTGGTCATGTAATATCAAAGAGATTGTTTAAAAATTAACTAATGGGAAACATAAGCTTAAAGTAAAAGCTCAAAGTTCCCAGCAGGCTGAGACATGGTAGAAGTAAAATTCAAATCTAAGGTGGTCAAAGTTACCGGAGGGTACACATAAATAATAAAGAAATAGAATATTAAAAAGTAATCAATTTATTGAGTTCTTAAATATTATTTGTATGCCTTTGTGAATTTCTTGGTGGTAGGGTTAAAGTCTGAATTGTCATAAGAAATTCATTTTTATTTTTTTCAAGATTACATGAAAACATTTCCCAGCATACCCATTTCTGTCAACTGTGCAAAATATAAATATGATGAGAGCTATGTTAGCAATTACATGCTTTTTTTTAGCTACAGTTTTCAAAAGTAAAAACCTCAAGAAAAACTAAATTTAGTATTATATTTTATTTTACCCAATATATAAAAAATATTGTCAATTCAACATAGAGTTTAAAAAGGCTATTAGTGAGATGTCTATATTTTTTATTAAATTATTTAAATACAGTGTACATTATTTTGAAGTTATAATATTAAGTAATTAATTTCCAAGTAATTAATTTCTAATATATTATTCCTATTAATTTATGTGGCATTTGCATTTAAACATTAATAGTGACAACAATGTTAAAATGTAGATATAGGGGAGAAAATTTCAAATATATAGTTATTTCTAGATTTTCCAATAAGCTATATATTTGAATTGTCATTTGATCTATTAGATTTTTTCATTGAAATGTTACTAGGGTAAATTCCAAATTTTTACTTTAATAGTGATTTATTTCAAAATTTGGTGAACCTTTCATGAAATTCATTGTTAATTTTCTCTATCATCCACTTTTTTGGTTTTCTTTAATAATTGCTGTCTTTAAATGACTCATTTTCTATTAATCATGATTTATTATATCTCGGTATTTTTAAAATATATTTTTGTCAGTGATACTTTCACTAGGAAATAAGTTAAACTGCTATAATCACAAAAGGACCATATCTTTTCCGTATTCTAGAATGCATTTTTTTTACAAAATAATAAAAGCTCAATAGAAAACCATAAATAATAAATAAAGTAATCCTTCCAGAATCTAGTTTAACTTGTGCAAAACACATATTTTTTATTTAATCACAATTACTAGATAAGCAACAAATTAAGTGACATAAACTGTAATATTGCTTAGTATTATCCAAGCTATGATATTGAAATTGTCAAATCATGTAGCCTCAAAGCAAGTGAATAATCAATTCAATAGTAAAAAAAACAAATCTACTCCATGACCATGCAGTTAATTCTATGCATAGTCAAAGTGTTATGTACTAGATGTTAAATATTTCAGAACTCAGAATTCTGAACCAATGAGAATACATGACATTATTCACTCAGTATCCACATCTCTTGTTTCATTTGAATATTCACTTTCTTTTTACTTTCCTGTTACTTTTCTCTTTTTGCCAGATTTTTGCTTTTCTCAGTCTTTGATTCTCGTCTCACAATGTCCTAAATTTCCCTTCAACCATACTCTACTTCTTAAAATAGAGGAGAGGAAATCAATGATCATGGAAAGTAATAGAATATTGAGGAAGAGGCAGAAAGGAAGTCTATGGGAAAAGGAGAGATAGAGAAAGATTAAGGTCCCAAAGGGAGCCTCCCTGTTTTCTGGGTATTTGCTCTGCTTGTTGATGGGAACATGTCCACAGCTGACATGAGTCATGTGACAGATCTGTTCCAGGCATAACCCAAGTCTTTTACTTGTTTGCAGGTATTTAATGTGCAAGTTTGACACTTAACAGTTGTTAATTCAAGACACATTTATTTCCTTAACTGGTTGTGTTTGAATTAATTTTATCTAGGTCATCTTTTATTGGAAAGGTATCTTACTTTGATGTAAGAAACATATTTTTCTCTTGTTATTTTGTGCTTTGAATATTGCATAAGGATTTATATTTTGCTCCATATTTTCTTTGCATACATTTTTAGCAATTTTATTTAAATCTCTTATTTATTTGTAGTCTACTTTGTAGGGGTCCAATTTTATTTTTCCATATAATGTGAATATTATGAAACCTCATTAATTATGTATTAATTTTTACTATATAGAAATATTTTTTAAAATGATTCTATATTATATTCCATTTATCTATTTACATGTTTTCAAATCATATTGCAAAAAATAAGGTTATCCAGGAAAAGGATTTCTATGGTCAAATAGGAGATATTTAGTAAGGAACATGATGTTCTCCCACATTCCAATCATGGTATAGCAGCATTTTCCAATACACTTTCTGAAATAATGGGGTTACTTACACTTTTCAGTAAAGGAGCAATCATAGAAAGCCATTGAACAGGTGAAATGTAGCTTAGATTGATCAAGAAGCTGAAATTTACTCTTTATTTTTGTAGCAGGGTTTGAATTCAGGGGCACTTAACCACTGAGTCACATTCTCAACCATATATATATATATATATATATATATATATATATATATATATATATATTTAGAGACAGCGTCTCACTGATTTGTTTAGAGCCTTACTAAGTGGCTGAGGCTGGCTTTGAACTCATTATCCTCCTGCCTCAGCCTCCCAAGCCCCTGGAAAAACTAATTTGTACAAGTTCACATATTGTTGAAGGTTGCTGTATTTGTTACCAGTCAATTTAATAAGATTTTTTTCAAGTGAGATATAAAAAGATTTTGAAGATCTATATTTGACTGTATGATCATCATTTTAGACTACTATATTTGAACTAGTAAATTTTCTAATTCACTTTTCTGTACCACTTAGCATATCCTTCTTGCTGCTGGTACTAGAAGGCAGCTAGAACCTCAAATAGAATAAATGAACAGAAAATTGCAGAGAACAGAGAAATCTGGAAATTGTTAAGTATGACTTATTCTTTCTAGACTGTATCAAAGCTGGCTTTTTTTTTGAGAAATAGCTTCCAAAATGATAAAAAACTTTGTCTTCTTCCAATAATTTTGTGTTTGTATTCTATAGGCATGTAGTCCAGAAAAAAGGGGGAAAAAAAAGAATATGATTATTTTCCTTGAGTTTCAATGCATTGGTTTTATTTTATTTTAACTTTACTATTATAGATTAAAATATTACAACACTACCAAATTTTTAAAAAGTAGTGAAAATAGCAATAAGCCTTTCGATTTGTATTCTTCTGATCCAATATACTTTTATTATTATAGTATATACTTTTTTTATACCAAAAGCTTCAGCTAACTGAAGATTTTAGATATTTGGATATATACTCATGAGTGAAGAAAAGTCTATGGTTTTCTGTGCTCATAGGAAAGGGATTACAAAGAATTTATATATGAGGAAAAAGAATTGCAGGGTGAAGGATTAGATAGAGTGGTGAGATTTAATTAACTTTTTAGTTATTAAAAATAACATATTCAGGATTTTTTATTTATTTTTCTACGATTTTTGTATTTATAAACTTACATAAATTTATTCCCTTCAAATGTATTTACAAATTTATAAGGACAAAATTTATCATATATATATATATATGTATATAATACATATACATATATATTATATTCTGACACAGATTTATATATACAAATATAAACATACATATATTATATATGTACATATTACATGTATATAGTATGTATATACATAGGTATACATATAATATACATATATACATTTATAAATATGTATGTATATATGTATATATAAGTCTGTATCAGAAGCTATTTATATTATTAATTCTGAATTTTTATATCTCATATTTTCTTTCCTTTCTTCCTTATTACACTTTCCAAGATTTGTATATTATGCTTAGCATTTAAAAAAACCAGCCTTGGTTTTTATATTTTTGCTATTGCCTATTCTATTTATAGTTCTTTGTTTTACTCATAAAAAAATTTCGCACAAGTATTCTAAGCTTACTATCACTCTTCCACTCAGTATTTCTAAAAAGCAACTATATTCAGGTATTCATCAGACTACCACCTTACTAAAAAATATTTTTGTCAAGGAAACAAATGTTCTTTTCATTATTAAATGCAGTAGATATTGTCTGTAAATTACGATATTGTTTTAACCAACTATCTTACTGTAACTAACCATTCTTTTCTTACCCCCTTATTTTAAAACTCATAGACACATTTGTCTCTTCTGTTGTCTCCATTTTGTGTTGAGCACACTCCAATATGAACTGTGGCCTCTTTGATACAATGAAATATACTTTGTCAATGACATTTCTATCACATAGTCAAGGTCAAATTCCAGTCTTTACCCTATATACTATCTGTAGTAACTGAGGCAGTTGTTCATTCTTGAAGTGCATCCTTATTTTAACATCTTGGGTGCTTCTCAGTATTCTGATAATACTGTATGTTCTTTTTTAATCAGTGGTTTGTTTCTTCCTATCTTCTCCACACCCTATAATATTTAAAATGATCTTAGCAAATCCATTGATGAAGTGGAATTTTGGTCATGTAAATTGCATATGGTACCTGAATTTCACACTCATACTCAATTACCTATTCAATATCTTCACTTGGTCAACTAATAAACTTATCAAGCTTGACATAGTCTGTGTCAAGATAGTCTTAGCCCTTATCTCCAATTTCTTTTCGTATAGGCTTTGTCATTTCAGGGAAATTTTCCACTTTTAATCTAGATGGTCAGGAAAAAATATTATCCTCTGGTCACCCAAATTTTCATAGATCTTGAATAACAAATAATCACAATTGAAATATTTGAATACATAAAAAATGGTTTAGAAAGTTAGGTTGAATATAATTTAGAAAGTTTCACAAAAGCATAAATTCTTAAAAAATGAAGATTGCTTGTTTTTAGGGAAAATTCACTACATTTTATTTTTCTGTACCACAAACTAGGTAAAGCTGAACCTTACTGAGAAAAAAAAAAAAGACTATCATGTGTTCATATTTAGGTATATGTCACTTAATGACAAGAATATGTTTTGAAAAATGCATTGACAGTTGATTCATCATGGAGTGCACTTATGCAAACCTGGAGGATAGAGCTTACCATATGCCTGGAGTGCTGCTTCTAGGCTTCATGTCTGGACAGCATGGTACTACTTGGCCAAATACTTACTGCAGGCTATTGTTACACAATGGCAAACACATATGTGTATAAACATATCTAAACATAGTGAAGATATGTAAAAATCTAGTATAAAAGATAAAAAATGGACAGGCATGTTGGTCATACCTATAATGACAGTAGATTGAGAGACTGAGGTGGAAGAATTGCCAGTTCAAGCCAGCCTCAACAACTTAGCAAGGCCCTGAGCAATTTGGCAAGACCCTGTCTCAAAATAAAAGAATTTTAAAAAAGAGCTAGGAGTGTGGCTTATTAGCAAATTGCCCCTGAGTTATATTCCCAATACAATAAGTAAAAATAAAAATGGTGTATAGGGCACTTACCTACAACAGAACTTGCATGATTGTAAGCAGTGAGTGGTAAGTGAAGGTGAAGCTCAAGGACATTCATGTTCAATACTGCAGACTTAACATTGTAGATTAAGTTTAAGATTTTTTCTTTCTTTAGAATTTTTTAATTTGTTAAACTTTTCAGCCTTTTTTAATAATAGTTGAAAGTGCGGCTGCACAAAATATCTTCTTTATATCTTTATTGTGTAAACTTTATTCCAGTTTTAAATTTTTAATGCATTGAACATCTCCATTAAACACTAAGATATAAACCACACAAGCCTTGGCCTACGCAGAATCAGGGTCATTAATGCAATTGTCTTTCCCTCCACACTCACTTCTTATTCTACTAGAAGCTCTTCATGGGCAGTGGCTCACTGGAACGTCTCCTATGATCACAGTGCCTTCTTCTGTAATCAGAAAGGAACTGCTGAAGTTGTTTTACACTTAACTTATTTTATAAGGAGTACATTTTGAAATAATAATAAAATGTATAGCCAGGCACCATGGAGCATGCCTATAATTCCAGTGACTCTGGAGACTGAGGCAGGAGGATCACGAGTTTAAAGTCAGTCTCAGCAACAGGGAGGCACTAAGCAACTCATTGAGACCCTGTCTCTAAATAAAATATAAAATATGTCTCCGGATGTGGCTCAGTGGTTGAGTGTCCCTGAGTTCAATCCCTAGTACCTCCACTCTCAAAAAAAGTATAGTGTAGAAAATATATAAACCAGAAACTTAGTTAATTATCATTATGAAGTATTATGGATTCCATATAATTGTAAGTGCTATACTTTTACAGAACTAGCAGTGCAGTGGATTTGTTCACAGCATCATCATCATAATCAAAAGAGAAATGCACTGTGTTAAAACATGACCAAGGCTATGGCATCACTAGGCAACAAGAATTTTCCAGTTTCATTATAACCTTGTAATATTGTTATCATATATGTGGTTCATTGTTGACAAAAGTGTCATTATGTGGCATATAGATGTATTTGAAAGTCCTGTGAGCACTTAAAGGTTCATTTATAAAATTATAATTAGGGCCAAGATGACATAAGGATCTTTCCCTTTAGTAATGCATAGAAATTATGTTTCTCCCAAATGCAGTCAGATTGAAACTACTTTTAGATAGCTTTAAATGCACTTTTATCTCCCACACAGACAGATTTATTAGCTCTTCTGGGTCCTACAAAATCTGTATTAAATACTTTGCAACTCTCTGAATTCAGGAAAACAAAAAGACTACAATTTAATGCATCTGACTTATTATACCATAATTTTACTTCTAAATCAATATAGTCGGTAGTCAAGAAATTATGTTAGAAAACAAATAGACAAAATTCTGTAATATAGCTACAAAATAATAATTTCTGTTTTATTTGCAATCTGTATTTCTGACTCTTGTTTCTATTAAATTTCAAGTTTTCTAATGCTATTATTGGAAAAAAATTACCTGAATCATGAAGTTATGGAAAATCACCAATTTTTGACTGAGATGGAAAGTTTAAGATGGCATCATTTTATATACTTAAAATTTGGGGAAAATATAAAATTGACTAGAGTCCACATTATTCAAAATCTTTAATACTATTCATTCATCAACACTTTATGATCTTTTAATCCAAAGTGTTCATGAAACAAAATTTCAAACATTAGATTTGTAGTGGTCATTGCCTTTGCTGTGATTTTGCATTGGAAAACCTCTGATCAGTCCCGATTAATTTCCACATATTTGTCTGCAGGCCACTATATATTCTTTCCCCTTGAGCATGTGCTGGTCTTAGTGACTCATTTTATTCACGTCCGGTGAATGCAGCAAGTGATGAAATGCTATTTCTGCTGTTAGTCTCCACAAACTCCAGTTCTGTCTTGCTCTTCCTTCTCTTGCTTTCTCACTCTGAGAGAAGCCCACTGACAAGGGGCAGGCTGCTTTATGGAGAGATGCATCAAGGGCAGAATTGGTGCTGTTAGCTAGTGCCCAATGAGGAATTCAGTTCTGCCAATGATTATTCTTGGATGTGAGACAGAAAATAAGCCTCAGTCCCAATTATTACAGGCTTGTGAGAGGCCTTGAGTCACAGCTGAACTGTTCTCAGATCCTGGTCCAAAAAAAAAAAAAAAAAAAGAACAAAACTATGAGATAATAAACGTTTGATGTGTTTTAAGCCAGTAAATTTTGGGGTAATTTGTTACAGAGCAATAGATAATCCTGTAAACCCCAGTTGATGTCGAATTTCCAGATCTGTAGTTTATCCATTAAGTCTAGCCAAATAAATTTGTTTGTGATGCTTCAACTAGTTTTTCACACATTGACTCAGGTATATTTGTTCCATGGCACATAGTTCATGATCAATAAATAATATTCTACTCAATGAAAATATCATTAATGATAAGTAACTTGTGATTGAGGCTTGAGATGAAGATGAACAAACTTGTACTTTCCTTGGATGACAATTCCTCTGAAATGACATTGCTTTTAGAGGTCTGAAATTAAATTTAATTAAAGAGTAAACTCATAAAATGTTTTGAAAGAAATGCTTAGCAAGACTGTTAAGCAAAAACTGGCTAGAGATCAAATTGTGTTACACTGAGACCAGGCATAACAAATGCCTATATAATTAGAAAGTTTTGTTTTCTTTTACTAGTTAGTTCCTTTTGGGATGGTATGGTTCAGGTAGTACATATACACACACAAAGAAGAGACAAAAGAATAGGATCAGCTGTACTTTTCAAATAAATTATGACAGGATAACATTAACAAGTCTAGCAGTGCCATATTTTATCTTTGTGACACGTTATCTAAAGTTAACTACACATGATTATTAAAGATATGAACATAGTCAGATGGAGTGGTGCATTCCTATAATCCCAGTGGCAGTGGCTCTGGAGGCTGAGGCAGGAAGATCACAAGTTCAAAGCCAGACTCAGCACCCCTAGGTTCAATTCTCTGGTATAAATATATATAGATAGATATATAGATAGATAGATAGAGATAGAGATAGATAGATATAGATACATAGATATAAAAAGTACAACTACTTAGAAGAATTGTTGTTTTTCTTTAAGAAATCCCTTAACACCTCAATCAGTGACAGATATTTCTTCCCTCTGTGAGTTTATCCACATTTAGTTTTCACATTTAAATTTTAAGTATCTTCTATGTGCTATAAATTACTTTTGTGACTTTTATGTCCAGAATGCTTTTCTACTTTCTTAGTTTTAAGTTTAAATAATTAATTAAATCAGTACATATATTATGTGGGAAAAACAGGAGCAAACTATATAATTTTGAAGAGAACATCTTCAAATAAAATATCAAATGATAATGTGTATATCTCTGTTATAAATGTTAAAATATCTTTAAAACACAAAAAGATAATTTTTATTATGAATTTAACATGCAACAGTAAAATTCAGATTTTTTAATTTATTAAGAGATATGTGATATAATTAGTTAATTATATCTCCTCCTTTTGTTCTTTAAATAAGTATGTGAGTTTGAAGGACCAGGTCTTAAGAGTGGCAGAGATAGGAACTGAATCCATTTTACCTTCTCCTAGTGAATGCATGATTTTTACTGTATATATTGTTATGTTTATCCTATTAAGTATCAATAGTTGAAAAACCAAATTATAGTTTCAATAGAAATTAATATAAGGGATTGAAAATAACATTTGCCCAACATTTTCTATAATACTTACATGAAAGATAGAAATGCATGTAACTTGAAATTAACTTTGAAAAACTATTGGACATTTAATATATACTAGACACTGTTCTATTTATTTGAAATAAGAACTCATTTAATCCTCACACTGCCCTATGATTTATAAACAAATATTATTCATAGTTTGCAGATGAAGATAGACAAAGAGAATTTAAATCACTTGTGAAAGGCAACCCAGTTTTTACATGGCAGACAAATACTTTGAGTCTGACAGTCTGGCTCAATTACTATGACTTTTACCAGTATGTTATATTTCTCATTCTCAAGGCTATTAATTTCAATGCAATTCACATAATATTCTGCATAAATTTAAAGATCAATTAACCCTACAATTTTCATTTGTGTGACTTTTTGAAATTATATTACATTATGTGTCTGGTTATAACTTAGCAAATGAGAAATTCTATTTCCTGAACTATAGACTTAGAAAGCCTTACTTTTTATTATGTCCTTTCCTTTGAATTCATGAAGCTTTAGGATATCAACAATAAAAAAGTAAGAATGGATTTTGCAAACACAATTTAGAAAAAGTAGGCTAAAATTATCATCTGTTAAAATCTTTCTTAGCCCATGATTAATGCAATGTGATTTGGGGCTTTTCTCAAAGTTTTAGAAAACAAGTATTTCCAATTTGAAGAACTGACAGAAAGGATAAAACCATGCATTTACTTGTCCTTGATAAATACAACTTCCTATGTATGACATATTTTTAAAATGTTATTTATGCAAAAACTTCTTGTGGATAATTTAAATACTTTGTTTAAATAACTTGTTTTAACTCTGTAAAACTAAGTCCTTTTTCCTTTAAAATATTAGTGCTAAGTTAAAAGGGAAAAAAAACCCACATTTTGATAACTGAGGATGGGATGTCTTCATTCAGACCTGGGTCAGGCCCTATTTACACTAGAATATTTTGCAAGGAATGGAGCTGCTGGTGAAGTCTAATGTGAACACATGGCATTTAACTTCCATGAAAGTTTCAATAGTCTGAGTAAAATATGGGAATGAGTAAAATAATCAAATATAAGTGGAATGGCATGACAGTAGTGCCCTACTGGGACTTGAGTGGCAGCCATGGAAGGGGATGTTCCAGGAGCATCTGTCTCTTTGGCAGAATTCAAATGCAGCTGCTCTGGTGACTTTTGTAAGGCTCCTGAGATTTCCCTTTGATTTCAGAAATAATGCCTGCCCTCTACTGCTGGACCCAGGTCGTTTGCATTTGTCTTACCTGTGTTGCTGCTGCATTATTTGTTTAATTGCTTTTGATGAGAAAATAAAAAAGCTTTCTTAGAAAATCTTATTGAAATGCTTTAGAAAGCTCTTAAAGTTTAAACCCATTTTTGCCCTCATATAATCTTTTTCCAAATTTCATCCTTATTTGTATTCCCAGTATGATAGATGGCAGCAGTTGCCAACTCATAATATCACTGTTCTTATCACACCCTGGTCTCTTGTAAATGCTTTCCTTCCTTGAGGTGACCTGTTATATCTTTCTCTGCTGTCCAACTATTTCCTTGTAAAGGACTGATAAGGTAAATATGTGCCTGCTATTTTTCTTTCCAAGAGCAGTTGTTTATTTTTACAGATATTTAGAAATTCGGGATTTTCTTATCATAGTAAAATGGAAGAATCACTAATATATTTATCTCTAACAGTTAGATTGTAAGAGTCTGTGTAAACACACTATAAATATTTATAAAAATAAACTCTGTGTCAATTATTGAACCAGTAAATGTGGCTAGAATTGCTATTTTGTCATTTATACCTGATATTCTTAGGCAATTTACTTAGTATTTCCATGTTTTGCTTTCTTCATCTGCCAAATAATGAGATAAGAAATAATTTATTTGGGGAAGATATATCATATATATATATATATATATATATATATATATTAAAGTTTCTAGAGAGAGAAAATATGTGTAATAATATGTTGACATTAGCTATATCTCTGAGGACACCAAAGAAGTACAACTAAATATGAGATATTGAAATCCTCACCTAGTTTTCTAGTAATTTGGCTTTGGAGAAATGATCTCTTGAAATACTCGTTTTGATTTGATTTACAATTTCTATGTGACATAAAGAAAAATACAAGAACAATTATAACTTAAAAATAAAAGACAATGCAATTAATCAGGAATATAAACAGAACAATATTCAAGAGACAGAATAGTAAGTAAGTGATGGAAATTGAAAGAGAAGGATATCATATGGGTATAGAAGTTAAGTGGAAATTATGCAGCTAAATTTTTAAAAAAAACACAAGACATGCTTGAAAATGAAAGGTTCTTGCAGCAATTCAGAGTGCAAATAAGAGTATGATCAGTGAACTCATTGTATTATGAAAATGAATGCATAATGAATAAAGAAATCTTCTCAAACTGGTTTACATTCAGAGAAGGTATGAGGTTGTCATTGAAGGATTATAAGAAATGACCTCACAAGTACAAAAATATTGAGTATTGCATCCTTGAAAATTAGCAGTTGTGGTGAACATTTTTCAGTTGCTCTCCCAGATCTATTTTATACTGTTCTCCTCTTACTCTATGACCTGAGGAGGCTAATATCCATAGACCAAATTATTAGAATTTTCTTGCCCACTTTCAGTTTGGTTTGGGGAAATATCAGAGGATAGGGAGACAATGAGATCAGAGCAGGTATTTCTACAGCACCCTCCTTGCTAGTAGCTTCTTTCTGACTTCAGATCCCAGCTTTTGTTGAACTGTGATATTTTGAACAATTATTTGTAAAACTGGAAAACCACTCATCCTCCTCTCCCAGTTTCCTTTGTTATAGCCAGAAAATCATTGCAAACCTCCAACCTGCTAATCCTATCATCCAAATATCTTTTGAACATGTCTACTTTCCTATCTCTCCCCACTTTACCCAAAATTTCCACTGAATGATTTACACAACCCCTTCTTCCCTTCTAATCAATCTACCTACTCCAAGTTTGTGTCCACACCCATGTATTCTCCACATAGAGTTTTTTTAACTTCATTGTTTTGTTGATTATTTCTAATTTAAAGATATCATTTTATTTTATTATGTCCAGTTATTAAAAATCGCATTGACATTTACATAGAGAAATAATCAGAATCCATTCCTTAATCTGGTTGCCAATGATTCTTTTTTCATGAGGCTTACCACAAAACCCATACAGAGGTTATAACAGGTATGGTGGGGTAGTGGCAAAAGAATCTGAGAATCTTATGCACAAAGTCCTCTTTCCCTGATTCAACTGCATTATAAATCACAATTCTAGATTTTCTTATTAAAGAAAAGAAGTAAAAATGTTGGGAAATTATAATTTTTCCAAAGATTTTTTTATTATGACAGATTCAATGCATTCATGCTTACAACAGAAATCCTACTAAATGAATCTGTAAAATAAGCCCATCCCCACAGAGTGTAATAGTTCTCTGGAAATTGTCTTTACTGTCATTAGAATATGGTTACTCATTTTCTAATTCTTAGCTTGGTTGTTGCTCTTCTGATAAGCAGGTCGAGGTGACTTTGACACAAATCAATTAATTTCACCATCAAATTACACAATTAAAAATAATGTAAGATTTATTAACTTATTACATGCATACTTAATAGAAAACATGAATAGAAAAAAAACATTGTTTCCAAAAGCTGTAGAAACAATTGCATTTATAGATAAAGATAATCTGAGATTTTTTTTATACTTTACCCTTTATTATAGAATGAAAAGTTCCTCTGTGTGAGTGTGTGTATGCTGGATTTTTTTGGTATTAACAATTCCAGGCTAGAAACACTGATCATAAATTATTCTAAACTGAGCTTCATAATTCTGCATTCACCATTATTTTAGTTTGCTAGTTCTTCTTTGCTAGAAAGAATTTTTCTTTTCCTACTTTTCTTTCTTTCTTTCTTTCTTTCTTTCTTTCTTTCTTTCTTTCTTTCTTTCTTTCTTTCTATTTTTGGTTTTATTTTCTTTTTTCTTTTGATACTGGGGATTGAACTTAGGGACACTTGACCACTAAGCCACATACCCAGCCCTATTTTGTTTTTTATTTAGATACAGGATCTCACTGAGTTGTTTAGCACCTTGCTATTGCTGCTGCTGGTTTTGAACCTGAGATCCACCTGTCTCAGCTTCCTGATCTGATGGGATTATAGGCATGCACCACTGTGCCTGGTTTTTCTTTCTTTTCTTTTCTTTTCTTTTCTTTTCTTTTCTTTCCTTTCCTTTTTTTCTTTTCTCCTTCCTTCCTTCCTTCCTTCCTTCCTTCCTTTCTTCTTTTTTTTCCCAGTGTTAGGAATCGAACCAGGATTCCATAGATTAGGCAAGTACTCTACCACTTGTTACTGGATCTAAGTTCCTCTGCTCAGCATGAGGGAAGCCCATTAAGTCAAAAGATAAGATTGAGGCAAGGCAGGCAATTTTAATAGAAAAGCCATAGGTCTGAGATGGAAAACTAAGGAGGACAAAGCTCATCTTTACAGGAAACTGATTTAGTGGAGGTTTACCTAGCTGGCTAATGGGTGTGTGCACATTGGTGGGCACCTTCTCCCAGTGGGTGGGTTCTTGGTGTGTGACCAGATGATGAACATCTGATGTTAATTAACTAGTCCTAATTTTAAGTTCTGAAATTCCTAAGAGTAACAGTGATTATTTTTGTTTACTGATTAGTGAAGTTCCTGGCATGTATAATAAACAGATGAGGGGACAGCTACCAATTAAAAAAAAAAGTCAGAAGTTAAATATGAAGTCCTTAGTTCTTGGCTCCACACTGAGCTATATTCCAAGCCCTAAAAATCCTTGATCTTTGTCATCTCCCTGGTTCCGTTTCAAAAAAATGACAGCCCTACTACTAGAAACCTTTTCCCTAGGTGGAACTGGTGCCTCTTTTCTTGGTTTTGTCCTTTATGCTAAGTTTAGAGAAACCAGCTATGCTACCCCTCATGCATTCGCAACCAATTCAATTAAGGACTCTGTTCAGAAATTTATTTGCCATCCAATGTCAATTTTAAATTCTTAATTAAGTAGTTGCTGCATCACATAAACTACCTCATTTCTGAGTCACTTTGCTAATAAAAGCTAAGTTCAAGAAGAACTTTCTCATTTGTATTATCTTCATGCCTGCTGACCTTCAATCTCTCCATTTTTTACTAGGACAGAAAAGTTAAAGAAAGATTCCAAAAGATATCCATCCTCTGTGGCCTGTGTAAGTTCTGAGATCTGTTCCTTTCAATCAGCACCAGAGTGGATGTTTCTTGTTACTATGGCAACCAGTTGCCTTCAGTTATTTCTACAATCTCTGATTTCCATTAGAGAATCTATTTTAGTAATTTTTTACTAAATTAAATCTGCTGTATTTAGCAATTTCTGAGTCTTTTATTTCCTAAATTTGCTAATATCTGCTTTTAAATAATTTTAAATATAATTTTATCTAAGTAACTAAAAAGATTTTTAAACAATAGAATTTTTGTTCAAAGGTACAAATGTGCAATGGTACAAAAATAGTTGGTAACTGGATTGAAAAAAAAAATAGGACAAAGTCAATGTTTTTTTGGAAATGGTGTTGTTCAAATGGTTTCATTAAGCAGTCCCACTAACCTCTACCCTATGTTTAGAGAAAAATGTGGATGTCTCTTTAAATGATATGGCTACATTTCTTGATTAATTGGTTGATTATTGGCTCAAATTTTCTAGATATCTTCAAAATAAAAATATGATTCTTTGCGGGAAGAACAAAATAGGAGTTAACCAAATAAATAATAGTAAGTAAGCCTGAGGATATAGCTCAGTGGGTAGAGTGCTTGCCTTGCATGCACAAGGCCCTGGGTTTAATCCCCAGCAAAACACACACACACACACACACAAAAATGTGAATAATAAATTGTGTCCAATAAAAATATTTAATGGTAAGTGTAAGATATATTTTTAAAAATATAAACAAATAAATGATGTATTTAAACTTAATTTTTTTATTTGAACAATGAAGAGAAAGCAGAAAAAAAAGGAATCAGTGGATTTCACTGGATTTCATTGTGTTTAGTCTTTATAAGACTAATGTCCCTTGGTTATGCACCTAGAAGACAGATTCCTTGGTCACATGATAATATCAACAAGTTTAGAGATCTAATATGCAACATTGGGTCTAAGTTCATAAGATAGCTTTAAGGATTTTTGAAAAAGTGATTTAAGGTACTTTTATCAAATACACAATACTTATGTAAGATGACTAATATGTTAATTTGCTTGATGGTAGTAATTATTTCACTATCTATGTATACACATGTGTGTAGTTCTCTCTTTTTTTCTCTCTCTCTCTATATATAATAAACATCATGATATACACCTTACATATATAATAAAATCAAAACTTCTCATGGCAATCTTCATTTTTTCCAATTTCAGAATTTATAGATATGAAATTAATAGGAATCTCTCACACTGTCCTGGTTTGGTTTAGCAAAACTTATCATGAATTTTTTAATACCATGACTTTGTTATTTAATGTTTGCAAGTTGAAATATCCAATTCTATTTAAATGCTTGTCTTTATAAAGTTCAGAAAATGTATATTTATATTATCAAGGACTGGATGAAAATGCAGTTGATTAATGCAACCACAGGATCAGATATTTTTCTTTCTTCAAAGTTTCACATTTTTCTCCTCATGGATATTTTGGCATTATATTTTAATTGTACAAACTTTGAATTGAAACGTGTATCTTGAATGCCGAGATTTTTGTATACTTCAAATTCTGTACCTCTTGTGACTCACTTCCTCTAATTGTAGCTCTGCTTATTACCAGGATTCCTTGAGATATTTGATACATTCACTTTATAATATTGAATATTTGTTGCTTAATACAAGATTCATGATTCTGTAGAAACACATTCATTCTAAAGATAGTTTTTTTTTCCCATAGTTGACAACATGAAATTGTTTATGGTAATATATCCTTGTGGCTTCTTTTCTAATGACCTCTCAGAAAAATGTGAAATCAGAAAAAAAGAAAAAAATATGTTATCTTACAAGAGCATTTTAAATACATAAGATTAAATTACTTCTATACAATGCACTTTATTAAAGGAGAAAAAAATCTATTTAGCTCTATAAGATATATTTTTATCTAGGAAGAGCTTTTCAAATAAATGAAATTCTAGATATCAAGTAAATATTATAATGAAACAAATGTTTACAGAATACAATTTAAAATACAATTTAAAATGTAATTAAGTTTATAATTTTTTCTAGTGCATTCTTCATCATCTTACAAAAGAGATTTGTGCATTTAGTCATATTTTTACCAGCATTCTCATCAGTGTAACAACAAAATTAAAGGTAGATTAATGTATGATGAATTACATGTTGGAATTATCTATTCTGTTGATGAATAGAGAGAAGAAAAACAAAATATATTTTTCTGTAAATAAGTATATATCTTTCTTGTGGTTAGAAATCAATAATCATTGAAAGACCATCATACTTTTGTTGGCTCTTATGATTCTAAATATTATGTGACTTAGTTTTAGTGATACTTTCATACCATACATTGCTAGATTTCACTGGGTAATTGGTATGTACATTGGTACATTTTTATTAATTCTTGACTATGTGTATTCAAATATTTTAATTTTATAGATGGAAAGATGCCACAGATAAGAGTCAAGGGGAGAGAAACAATTATATCAAATAAAAGTTCATAAATCAATGGAAATGTAACTGATGTGACACAGCAATCTGTATACGGGGTAAAAATGGGAGTTCATAACCCACTTGAATCAATCTGTGAAATATGGTATATTAAGAACTATGTAATGTTTTGAACAACCAACAATAAAATAATAAAAAAAAAGAGGAAAAAAAAAAGTTCATGGAATTCTGTTTCTCTGTGGAAATTGGCTTTATATTTGACTCAACAGTAGAAAGTCTTTCAATCTTTAATTGAGCTATGCAAGTGAAAGAAAATTTGTTTAGCATCTTGCTTTTAAAGCTCTTATATGAAATTACATGAACCTATGCTTTTCTTCAATGTTAATGTGAATGGAAGGAATTAACTCAGTATGAACGTACTTCACAGCATGGTGTGCTACAGGAAACAATGCCAAATGTACAACCAGTAGAATTAGTAATTAAAATTAGGCATATACTAATTATCACAGCATGAATAAGTATATCCACATTATTACTGACAAGCATCATTGAAGATAGCACTGAAAATAACTTGGAAAATTTCTTTCATAATTCAAGATAACCACAATCTTCTCTAAGGCCCTCAATCACAGTGTGTGTATATTTATACTGTTTTTCAAAAGGACAGCAATTAAAATATTACCAGATTATGCTAATATCTGAGTTACTAAGGATAAACACTTTATACAAAATAAGTCTTACATTCAGGAAACTATATTACTATATGTTCTCTCACAAGCTAGATAACAACTACAGGCATACTAACCCCTGGCCTGAGAAGGACTATCAATCACTACAGAACTAGAAACTTCATAGCTTCTCATGTGGTCAAAGTCTTAAATAACCAAATGTTAACACCATCTTCCATCATTACTTCCTTGACACTGCCTTAAAAAAACTAGCACCATATGATATATGAATATGTATATCCATACTTAGAGAAACAGAGAGGAACAGAGATCAAATAAAAGTCTACTAATTTTGTAATCACCATTTTGAGTACATATACAGGTAATTATTCAGACTCACTTCAAATAAATTATGAAAAATTGTCATCAATCTGGAAAATATAATATAGTGAGAAGCCATAAACAGATATTCTAAATAATGAAGACAATAAAGCTAATGCGAATTAAAGCTAGGACTGAGATTTTTATAATGAAAAAAATCCTCTGCTTCTATCTATATTCCATGACTTATGGATGACCTATATGACATGTAGCCACTGCACAATGTAAATATCCATTTGCATAAAAAAAAACCAAAAAAAGTCATGTATGAAATTCAAAACCTGAACAGCTACATTATTTCATAAGAATCTACATTGTGTTTTTCTGAACATGTTTTTTGGAAATGTTATAGGAAGTTTCTGGTATTTATTAGGGTTTCTTTCGGACTTGAGTTCCCCTTGTCACTTGATCTTGCTGACCACATGCTACATCAGAAGTCCCCTGTCCTTTCAATATTCTGTAGTCTTTGAAAACTTTCAATTAGATATTTCCTCTTATTTATTCACATTGTAGCCTTCTATGTTGCTATCATCTCATTCAAAATTTAAAAAAAAATTGACAACATTTCAACATAAACTCTACAATTTGTAAGCACCCAAATGTGATGGATACACCCAACCTCTGCAATGCTCTATCTACTTCCATGTCTTTCTTCAGGGTGGACTTTCTAGTGAGAATCATTTACAAATTTACAAATTATAATTTTCAATATTAACCTTAAAACTCTTTACTCTAAGAAGTCTGATCCCTACATTCTATATCTTATACTCTTAGTCTTTTCTCTGATACTGTATTGCTTTGAACATATTTAATGTATCTTCCTATTTGAAAATATTTTGACTAATTACAATTAAAATCGTGTCCTACCTAATAAGTCATGATGCAAGAACTTCACACTCTTACAAAGTATGTAATGTCCAGAATGTGATGAAAAACTTATTGCAAAATAAAATAATAATAAAATCATTGGGCTAGAATAAATATTATTTTATATTAAAATAATTTAGTGAAAATTTAGATTGAATTTCTTTTACAACACAACTCTGAAAAAAATAAATTTGAGTCTTTGAAATTTCTTTTGGGAAGGAGGAAATAGGATTTAACATTACATGCATAAAAAATAATTATTTCATGGAGAAATCTTCTTTGTCAGTGGCTGTATCCTGCTCTATCTCCAACCTTGAAGATGTCAAAGCAAATGCCAAATCCCATTCTCCTTCTCTTGGCTCTTGCTGGAATACCTGTGTCTAATACGTCACTTTTCTAGTAAAATGTATCAAATATAATGGTCCATTAGCTGCCAAATAAAATTATTCCCAAATGGAGTTATGTGTCAATTGTAATGGAGAGTTATATAAAAAAATAAGTACTCAAGAAATAAGAGTAATCAGCTGGAGAATTACTTTTAGGACAGATAAAATAGGAACATAAAACAGAAAGAAAAAAATCAGACCAAAATTTTTTCTGTCAATAATATTTTGGGATGTTCTAATAAATTTTACTTATGTATTCATTGATACATGTTACACATATAAAACGAGCCATATAAAATATTAAGTGACCCTTTCACATTCTGGGTTTATTATTCAATCGTCTTTAGAATTTTATGAACCATTACATTCAAATAAATGATTCATAAACATTCAAAGAAGTAAAAATCAGAGTCAGTACTGTGAAGAATGGCTGTTATCAGACATGACAATATGCCTTCTGAGATAGTCAAATAAAAAGAAACAATTTTGTTCACATATCTGAATATGCAATTATATATATATATATATATATATATATATATATATATATATATATATAATGTTGAAAAATTCAAAAGCAAATTCACATAAACTTCAGTAGATTTAATGTCAAAACACCTTGGTGTTTTTAATCTCAAAATCATTATTTTGTGGTCATTTAGTTCACTGGATCTGGTTTCTCTTAAATGCAGTCTATTAATAAATATAATGTGTGAATTACTTCATGACAATTAGTGGAGAAAACTGTGAAAGTGTAATCAATCTCTCTATAGATTTTTGTTAAGCCAGTTTTTGTAGAAAATCAAAATGTGCTGAGCTAATTAGTATATTTCTACAATATTTCTACTCAAAGTACATAATAATATGTTGTTCTATAAGTGGAACGTTTTCATCTGGAATGCATTAAAATTATGTCCAGAAAGAGACATGTAAAGATCCCAATGTTTTCACTAGGGAAAAAAAATCCATAGAAAGAATATAGTCAAATCTATTTAGAAAGTAAGAGAACAGCTGAGCACAGAGGGACATACCTTTACTCCCACGGATTCATGAGGCTAAAGCAGGAAGATTGCCAGTTTAAGACCAACCTGGGCAACTTAGGGAGACCCTGTCTCAGAAAAATTAAAAAATGGGGAGGGGGGTTGGAAATGTAGCTCCTCAGTGGTAAAGTGCCCCTGAGTTCAATCTCTAGTACAAGAAAAAAATTTTTTTTAAAAAAAAGGGAACAAAGACATAAAACATGCAACTCTTCCATATCAAAGAAATTCTGTATAAATGTAATTAAAATTATCAGTACTTAAAATCAAATGGATAGTAGATGAAACACTCTACTAAACAGCAGAAATTCAAAGATGATTCTTGTTATCAGAGAGCAAAAGTAGAGTTAAAATCACATATTTTTGCAATTCTCTAATTGCTGAAAATGTCAACTATTTTTTTCATATATTTTTGATTTATTGTATTTCTTCTTCTGTGAAGTGTCTATTCAGGTCCTTAACTCATTTATTGAGGTTTTTTTTTTTTGATGTTGAGTTTTTTGAGATCTTTATATATCCTGGAAATTAGTGCTCTGTCTGAGGTACATGTGGTAAACATTTTCTTCCATTCTGTAGATTTCATATTACTCCTGTCTGAATGGCAATTATCAAGAATACTAACAATGATAAATGTTAAAAGTATGTGGGAAAAAAATTTGTACATTAATAGTGGGGCTGCAAATGGGTGCAGTCACTCTGGAAAGCAGTTTTCAAATTCTTCAGAAAACTTGTAATAGAGCCACCAAACCACCACTTAACCCAGTTATCCCAATTCTAAGTTTATACCCTAAGGATTTAAAATCAACAAACTATAGAGATGCAGCCACATAAATGTTTATAGCAGGTCAATTCACAATAACCAAACTATGGAAACAACCTAGTTGACCTACAACAGATGAATGAATAAAGAAAATGTAGAATACATATACAGTGGAATCTTACTCAGCTTTAAAGAAGAATGAAATGATGCCATCAGCCAGTGAACAGATGTAACTGGAGAATATCATGCTAAGCAAAATAAGCCAATCCCCCAAAAACAAAGGACAAGTGTTTTCTTTGATACAAGGATTCTAATTAACAATAATTGGAGGGTAGTGGTGGAGGGTGCTAGGTAAAAATAGTGTTACTTTGGATTAGGAAGAAAAGAGTGAAGGGAGGGAAAGGGTACAGGGATAGGAAGGACAGTAGAATAAAAGAGACATTATTACCTTATTACATGACCAGTGTGATTCTACAACATGTACAATCAGAAGAATGAGAAGTTGTAATTCATTTATGTATGATGTGTCAAAATGTATTCTACTGTCATGTATAAATAATTAGAACAAATTTAAAAAATTTAAAAAGTTATTTCAAAAATTTATACTCCAATTAAAATAGAAAATCTTGAAGATACAGACAAATTTCTAGAGACATATGACCTACCCAAACTGAATCAAGAGGACATATACAACTTAACCAGACCAATTTCAAGTAATGAAAGAGAAGACGCCATCAAAAGCCTACCAACCAAGAAAAGCTCAGGACCAGACATATTCTCAGCTAAGTTCTACAAGACCTTGAAAGAAGAATTAACATCAAGATTCCTCAAATTATGCCATTTAATAGAAAAGGAGAGAACCCTTCCAAATTCATTCTATGAGGCTAGCCAAAACCAGAAAAAGACACATCAAGGAAAGAAAACTTCAGACCAATATACCTGATGAACATAGATGTAAAAACTCAATAAAATTCTGGCAAATCACATACAAAAATGTTAAAAAGATAGTGCACCATGATCAAGTGGGTTTCATCCCAAGGATGCAAAGTTGGTTCAACATATGGAAATCAACAAATGTAATACATCATTTTGATACACTTAAAGACAAGAATCATACAATCATCTCAATAGAATAAGAAAAAGCATTTGACAATGTACTGCATCTCTTCATGTTCAATACACTAGAAAAACTAGGAATAGTAGGAACATATCTCAACATTATAAATGCTATCTATGCTATGTCCAAGGCCAACATCATCCTAAATGGAGAAAAATTAAAAGCATTTCCTCCAAAAACTAGAACAAGACAGGGATTCCCTCTTACCACTTCTATTCAATAGCATCCTTGAAACACTAGCCATAAAAATCAGGTATAAAAAATTAAAGGGATACACATAGGAAAAGAAGAATTCAAGCTATCACTATTTGCTGACAACATGATCCTATATTTAAAAGATCAAATAAATACCACCAGAAAACTTCTAGAACTAATAAATGAATTCATCAAAGTAGCAGGATATAAAATCAATACTCATAAATCAAATTCCTTTTGTATACATCAGTGATGAATCCACTGCAAGAGAAAACAGGAAAAATATTCCATTCACAACAGCCTCAAAAAAATACTTGAGAATCAATCTAACAAAAGAGGTGAAAGATCTCTACAATGAAAACTACAGAACACTAAAGACAGAAATTGAAGAAAACCTTAGAAGATGGAAATATCTCCCATGGACAGAATTAATATTGTTGAATTGGCCATACTATCACAATTGTTTTACAGATTTAATGCAATTCCTATTAAAATTCTAATGACATTCTTCATAAAAATAGACAAAGAAATCATGAAATTCATGGAAAAAATAAGAGACCCAGAAAAGCCAAAGCAATCCTTAGCAAGAAGAGTGAAGCAGGAGGCATCACAATGCCAGACCTTAAACTATACTATAAAGTGATAGACAGCATGGTATTGGCACCAACATAGAAATATAGGCCAATGGTACAGAATATAAGACACAGATGCAAACCCAAATAAATATGGTTATCTCCAACTAGACAAAGACATCATGAACATATTGGTGAAATGATAGCCTTTTCAACAAATGGTGCCAGAAAACTGTAAATTCATATGTAGCAAAATGAAATTAAACCTGTATTTCTTGTGCTGCACAAAAATTAGCCCAAAGTAGATCAAAGATATATATGCACTATCTCAGAGGCCCTATATCTAATAAAAGAAAAAATATGCCCAAATCTTCATCATGTTAACTTAGGACTTCAGTTCCCTAAGACTCCTAAAGTGCAAGAAGTAAAATCAAGAATCAATAGATGAGACGGATTCAAACAACAACAACAAAAAACCTTCTTGTCAGCAAAGGAAACAATCAATACCATGAAGAAAGAGCCTACAGAAAATCTTTACCACATGCATATCAGATAGTGCTCCAACTTCCAGGATACATAAAGAGCTCACAAAACTTAACACTAAAAAACCCTACAAATATCTCAATTGATAAATGGTCTAAGGAACTGAACTTTTTCACAGAAGAAGATATACACTTGATCAACAAACATATGAAAAAAAGTTCATCATCTCTATCTAGCAAATCAATACTACTCTACTAGCAAATCAATACTGCATATCTCTAGCAAATCAATACTACTCTCAGATTTCATCTCATTACTGTCAGAATGGCAATTATCAAGAATACAAGCAACCATAAATGTTGAAGAGGATGTGGGGGGAAAGGTACACTCATACATTGCTGGTGGGACTGCAAATTGATGCAACCACTATGGAAAGCAGTATGGGGATTCCTCATAAAACTTGGAATGGAACCACCATTTGACCCAGCTATCCTACTCCTTGGTTTATACCCAAAGAACTTAAAATTAATGTGCCACAGTGACACAGCCACATCAATGTTTATAGCAGCTCAATTCACAATAGCTACACTAAGAAACCAATCTAGATGCCCTTCAAAGGAACCTACATACACCTAAATGAATGTATAAAGAAAATGTGGCATATATACACAATGGAATATTACTCAGTCTTAATGAAGACTGAATTATTGTATATGTTGGTAAATGGATGGATCTGGAGAAATCACGCTAAGTGAAATAAGCCAAACCCACAAACAAATGCTAAATGTTTTCTCTGATAAATGGAAGTTGATCCACAATGCTGGGGTTAGGTAAGAATGGAAGAACTTTGGATTGGGCAGAGCAGAGTGACAGGAGGGTGGAGGTGTAGGAGTACGAAGGATGGTGGAATTAGACACACATTATTACCCTATACATATGTATGATTACTACCCTTGTGACTCTGCACCATGTATATCCAGAGGAATGATGAATTGTGCTCCATTTGTTTACAATGTGTCATAATGCATTCTACAGTCATGAATAACTAATTAGAAACAAAAATTAAATGACATATTTTTCATGTAAATAGAATACTTGGGAAAATGTGCATACATACATAAGTTAAAAAAGTGGAAACCTTTCCAGTATTGTATTAGTAAAAAGAAATGAAAAATATCACTTTTATGAATATTTCCAAAGCAGCTTAATGATGTGGAGGGAAATTATACTTCAGTACTGCCTTTCATCTTCCTGTAGGCTTCTGGCATATAGTGAAATAAAAAAAAAAGCTTCAACAGCTTAGAGTTTTTAAGAGGTAAGTAGGTGACCTAAAAGAGACTAGCACGAATTAAAGAAATATTGCACAGAGGAAATTGGTGGGAAATGCCCTTCTTGTGAGAGGCTAGGATAAAATGGAGTCTCTGCAGTCCATTATTACAATTTTTAAAATCTCATGAGTATTCTGTGTTTTACCAATAAGAATTGTAATGCATTCCACTGTCGTGTATTTAAGAAAAAAAAAAGATAGCGAGGAGACCAGATAGACATGTAGTGAATTTTGTTTGGGCAGACCTTAGTTCTAATCATAATGTCCCATCATTGCTCTATGCTTATTATTTGCCCCTACTCTGAATTTCTAAATGTTCTGGATTTTTAAAAAATTATTTTCCAGGTTAATGGAGGGGAATATTGACCTAATCATGGAGCAAGTTCGAGAAATCTAAACATTTTTATATTTAACTTTAGTATATATGATTTTTCCCAGCCCTTGTTGAATTTCTTAATTATATTTAGTTTATACAGCATTCCAATTAATTGACTTTCATTGAAAATACATAAATCCCTACTGGTAGACATGAAGTTTCCTGAGAGACAGATGAAATCCATTGTTATTTTTTAGGGAAATCTATATATTGACATTTAGGGCAGAATAGCAAGCATTTGCTCTTGCCACTAATCTCTCAACAAATTCTATTTGAGCATCAGGTGTAAAAATACAGGTTGCATCAATATTATGTGTTAGATTAGAAATTTTAAAAAGTGAAATTCTATATTAGCTTTTGTAACTGACCAATCTAAACTTCTACCATCAGGTTTCTAAGTAAATTCTGCTTAATCATTAACACTTAACTAGAATGAACTCGTCAAAAACTATCAGTATGAATAAAAAATTATATATATGGATAATGACAAGGATCTATTAAACTACTGAGTATAAATTGAACAATAAAATATAATATTCAAGTATTAATTCTACCATATAATTATATCTGGGGTCTCTACAGGAAAAAAAATTTGAAAAGAAATTTAGTAAAGAAAATAAAGTTAAGCTGCAAACCTATCAGATTTTCTTTAAACATTTCTAATCCTATGTGATATCATATTTCCTAGAATAGCTTTCATGAGAAAAATATATAGAGGTATAATTAATTCAATATCTTATATTCTGCAATATAACTTAGTAGTGTCTCTTTTATATTCATAATAATGCATTGCATCGTAAATTTAATAATTGCAAACATAAACATTATTATCAATGGACTAATAGGTGTGTTCCTAGATTCAGAAACTTTTATACTATATAGCTTCAAAACTTATATTTTAAAAATCACAAATTATAAGCTCACAAAATAAATCAATACATTTAAGTAACAACATTATCCTATGTTGATGAAAGAAACCCATAAGGGAATGTAAAACAAAGTATGTTTATCAATAACTTCTGTGCTTAGTACAATATTCTGGAACAGAAATTTGTTGGAGAGTCACAGTTTCTTGTCTTGTTACGATGAGTAAGAAGTTAGGGGGATATTTTTAACTTACGACAACACTGCAAGACTTATATGACTCACTCATTTTTTTAATGCCTCCTTCCATTCATTTATTTGTTATTCAACTCTTAATATAGTCAACTGATGACTGGTGAACACAAAATAGGTGCATGAGCACAATATCCAGTGTCTGCAGACTTCCATATAAGAAACAACATATATTAGTCTATAAAACCAATGAGGTTCAAAAACAAAACCCTCCACATAGCTATGTTGTCTTCTAAGTAGCATTTTATTTAAAGTTAAAATTCAGAGAAACTTTCTATTCAAAAATATCCTGAGAAAAAGTGTATTTTGAAATGCAAATAAGAACTTTTTAATATGTGCACACAGCATATTTTTGTGATATTTTTTAAAAATACAAGATATACTTGTATTACTGTTTAAAAAAAAGTTAAAGAAGGGGCAGATTTACCTTTAGATTGTTTCCCTCTGAAGGCACATTATGAACTTAGTGCTAAAGTGGCACAAGTTTAGTCCTGTAGGTCAGCATTCTGACAGGGGTCTCATGCAGGTGAAAGTGCAGAGTTGGTGATCTGCCTTCCTTTGTGAAGACCTTCGATGCTTTTCCAGTTTCTAGAGGCCACCATAATGCTTGGCTTATGGCTCTCTCCTGCATCCTGTAAACTGACTCCAGTGCATTCCTCTGACCTTTCTCCCAGGTCCCATGTGTCTCTGATCACAGGCTGGAAAGTTCCTCTGCTTTTAACAGCTCATGTGATTAAATGGGCCCAGATCCATAATCCTCATATGTTCCCAGCTCAAGGTCCATAAACACAATCACATCTTCAAAGTCCATCTTAGCATATCCAAAGGTTCCAAGAATTAGGGCATGCACCTTTTTGAGAAAGGTGTATTTAGCCTCCCTCAGGGGACAATACACAAAAAATTAGTATGATGGCTGACATTTATCTTCAAGTGTGCCCTATGCCAGAGAAGGGGTGAGATAGGAATAAGACTTCTTTTTACCCTAAGAATGGATAAGGGTCTACTGTATTTTAACAAACAGCTGGGTTTGCATAAGCTTTCATATATAGTAGACATGAATTCTTACTCATTGGTTTTCAAAATGATTTGCCATCTCATGAATGTGGTTTTGAATAGAAATTAATTTTATCTGTACAAGTTACCATATTGTCAAATTGATGTCTGAGAAGCAAAAAAAAGTTTCCCTTAAAATCTGGTAAAAAAAAAAAAAAGTTTGTTGTTGTTGTTGTCATTTGCACTGGAAGATTGAAATTTAAAACTCAATAAAGATTCCTAAATTTTAAAATGCACTAAATTTTCCATGTGGATGGAAAAGGCACTGACATTTCTTTCCATCTGCAGATCATTTTAGAAGTGCTGTGTGCATGTCATGTATAGCAGCAGTGACTTTTGTCTGTGCCACAAAGTGTACATGCCATAAATTTGTCATGTGTAGATGTGCAAGTTAAAGATTACCTTGCTCTAGGGTTCTCCAATTACATATAGACTTTGTAAATTTGAATTTTTAGTTGTCACAATGTTCTGGCTAATGATAACAACATATTTAGGATGAGAATATAATCTAAAAAAACATAGTTTTCACAGGAGAAAACTGTAAAACATCTAATCAAAAAGTATAATATTGACTAATGGAATACCTGTCCCCAAACACCACTCTTTTATTTAAAATGTGCTGTCTTATAGAAATTATTCCATATACTCAGAACCAGACTGTGTGTTAAAAAGTCAATTTCTATCCAACGCCATACTTAAAATATTCCAGGAATTATAAGATATTCATATTAATGACTAACAAAAATTAAGTAGCTCTGTGAAGAAAATATACGTCAAGGATCAATTTTGGAAAAAAAAATCATCTTTATGTGGGTACCAGTTTAGAATTTGGGGAGTATTTGGGAGTTATTTAGATCACGGTCACCAACAATCCATGTATTACTTTTGACATTGCCTCCTTTTGTTTTGCTGGAGAGCAACTATCATGCAAGAACAACCTCAATGGGTAAAGATGCTGAGGTTTTACAGAAGCTTGTCTTTCACATTTTAAACAAGCTGTAGTCCCTGAAGCTGATACTACAACATCATAATCTATGAGTGGTATCAGTAAACAAAGTATGCTAGTATCTAAAAAATAATAGTAAAAATAAATGGCTTAATCAACCATCCTGAAAGCAAAAACATTTTCCCCCTCATTTTTCAGGAGGTTTCATGTCTGGCATAGATCTGCTCATCTGTTCTTTTCTACAGCTCTTCCAGGCTTCTCTCTTTTGCATTGTTAGAAATTATCACCCTGGCCTCTTTGGGAAAACTCATTTTCTCCTCTTCAATAAGAAGTAATAACCTACAGATCTGTGTTCATATGGGATTAATATATCAAAATCATAAATATGCTGAATCCATACTCTTTCTTGCTTCCTAATACTGAAACTAATACAGATGAGAGGGAGAGCAATAGAAAGGGAGAGAAGTAGAGAGAGAAAAACAGAAATAAATAGTTTGAGGTGTTTGGAGGAGGTCATAGGAAGAGAAAAAGCAATGCCATTTTAACACTTGGAGCAACCTGTGCCTTACAATCTGGAGTTTATATGTAACCCCACAGTACCAATCTCATTTGCTAATTTAGCTCTTGCTGTGGAGCACTGACTGAAGTTAGACTCAAATTCTCCATTATACATCTGTTTCAAAATTTTCTTCCAGTTCCTCTGCTTCCCCCCACCCCAATCACTTTAGGTGACATATGGATGGTCTATAATATCGTTAATCATTCTACATATACATTAAATCCTGTACTGACACATCTACTCAATATCATTATTCCAGCAATTCTCACTGATTTATCCTTCATGATTTTCTTTCACATTTTGCTATATCAGGTCTATCATTTTACAAATATGCTGATACTTATTGCCTCTTAAAATGAACATACCACAAATGAGTAAATTTTCTTTTGACTCCATTCTCCATTTTTGGCAACCAACTCAGCTTATTCCCATTCTCATTTCCACAGCAAATATCCTCAAATGAATCATCCATATTTACATTTCCAATTTTCCCTTTCACATCTCAAGAGCGTGTCTTAATTTGGCTTACTCACCCATTACTCCACCAATACTGGTCTTTCTAATGAATCTGAGGATCTCACATTGTAAATGCAAAGAATTAACTACTAATCTTTATGTTATAAAATCTCTCAAAAGTATTTAAAATTGTTGATTATTATCTTTTCTTTTTTGTTATTTTTAATTGACAAAGTTATTTATATTTATGGCGTATAACAATATATCTGGATGTATATGTATTTATATGTGCACATATATACACACATACATATACACATTATGGGCTGGCTAAATCAAGCTAATTAGCATACTTAGCATCAGAAGCACTGAGTGGAATGGTGGTTACCAGGAACTTGGTTAAAGGGGAATTTAGGAAGTAGTAGCCAAAAGACATAAAATATCAATTAGACAAGATGAATAAACTCAAAAGATCCATTATACAACACAGTAACTGTAGTTAAAAACATAGGGTACACTTGAAAATTTATAAGGGGGTAGTTTTATATGCCCTTTCCTCTTTAATACACTTCTCCATGTCGCTTTTGGAAAATATGATTTTCATTCTATCTTATTGTGACTCATTCACAACCTTTGCTCTTTCTTTTTCCCTCCAAACTTTTCAATCCTCTTCTTTCTGCAATGTTTTGAAGATATCATTAGATTATACACTTTTAAATACCAATATATGTTGATAATTACAAACCTAATATCTAGCTGACATCCCTTCTCAATCTAGACTTGTTTATCCAACCCCCTATTCAAACACAAACCTGAATGTCTAATATAAATGTCAAACTTAATGTGACTAAAAGTGAGATCATGATGTTTCCTTTAAAATTTGCAATCACTATTATTTTTACAATCTCAGAAATGGCACTTCAAACTTCCAGTTTCTGACAAGCAAGAATTTGTAGTCATGTTTCATTCTTCAAATACAAATCACTGTCAAATTGCACTGGCTTATATTAATTAAAAATATTCATCTTTCACAATTCTCTGAAATTTGGTGCTACAGAAGTCAAATTTAAATGTGTATGTTAATTTGTCCAGAGAATATAGAAGTTATGTTTTTTTGTTTGTTTGTTTTTTTTATTTGAGTTACAGTGTGCACAAGGTGCCCATAATGAATGTTCTAGATGAAGAGCACAGTAATGGAGCAATGCTTATTCTAGGAAGAGAGAGTAAAGAGAAAAGATGAAAGCCCATGCTCAAAATGTCATAATTATTAAAAGAGACCTTTCTACTACATAATTTAAGTAGACTATTGGCTCAGTCATACAAATAATAATTGAGTATATTAAAGTAAATAGAAGTTCCTATATACTATGTTTGTTTTCATAGCTCAGCTTTAAAAATAAAAAACTCAATAAAATCTACTATTACTTCTAGAATAGGTCTTACCCTTCCTATCCCTTTTAAAATGCTTAGAGATCATGAAAAGTTTCATCTACTTTCTCTTATGATAGTCAATTTTCAAAATATCCTTAATGCAGTAATAGAAAATGTTGTATATCTCTATGCTTTTATTATACTGAAGTCACAATGTACATGTTAACTTGGTAAGTATTAAAGAATTATTTTGACACTTGGTAAGATGATAAGGAGAACTATCGATACTATTGCAATACTTGAGACTGTTGTAATAAGAGAGAAAGATAGTGTTCACTTCCAAAGGAAGCCAAAGCCAAGGAACAGAATGAGGGGTCAGTGGATGGAAAACTGCAAAAAGAAGACATTAAACACTAGAGAATTCTGGCTAGGCTAATTTAACCAGGTCTTTGTTGAAGGCAAGACAGTGTGTTCAGATACCAAGATGAAGAGATGAGACATTTAATCAAATATCAAGAGTCATCAGATTTCGGGAATTCTCAATGTATATTGATTTCATTTCAATAATCAGGATTTTTGCTAAAACTGGCCTGGGACAGTCAAAGACAAGGATAAGGCCTAGTCAAAAAGATGTCTCAGAGGAGACTGAGTTTGGTCATAGAGGAAATGTTTGTCACAATCACCTTTTATTGAAGACTTAAGGTTTCTAAATGTCCTGTGGTTTTTATTATTTCATAATATTACTGGGGACCAAAATTAGCCAAATTACATGGTGTCTTTAACAACTCTGTACCTGAATTACTGTACAATACACTACTTCTGCCATCCAACTTATACATATTTCCCTAAAATAAACACACAGTTATCATTTATCAGCTTTTGTTTGTGCTACCTTTATCTTTTCTTAATATTTTTATTGGCACATATAATTATACCTAATACTGTAATTTATCATAATAAACCTGTACATGTACACAGTTTTTCCAATCTCACTCTTTCATTTGTTTATTTTGATGTATCCAGTTGTACCTCTGAGGTATATTTTGAAGTTTTAGTCTTTTTACCTCTTTAGAGTATGATTATTTGGGTTTCTATCTTGGACATTTTGAAACTTCTGGATTTTATATCCTGATATTGTACAATGATGTGTTTATGACAAGTGTTCCCTGTAGGAACAAACCTCATAAACCCTGTCTTATTTCAGTGTCACAGCCTTCTACTTGTTTCAGAAAAGTATCTTGGCCAAAGTGTTGGACTGATAAGATATTTTAGCTCATTTAATTTAACAGCGTTAATTATAGTAGTAATTTTTAGTTCTTTAAAGATCAATTGATTTTTAAATTTTCATTCTTTTTTTCTTTGTGATGCATTCTAGATTGTACATAATGGTGAGATTTATTGTTACATACTAGTACATGCATAAAATATAACAATATAATTTGACCAATATCCCACCTCTCTTCTTAATTGCATTAATGTTTCCTTATCTTTTAAAATAAATTATATAAATAAATGGTGCTTTTTTTCATTCTCAAATATTATCATTCCAACTTTTTTCCTCACCCTACCAAGTTAAAATTCTGGATCATTTTTCCAACAAACTCAAAGCTTCTCTGAATTCAAACAGATAGACAAAATCTAGACTGAAGGAGTACATTAGGAACCTGATAAATCAATCTTACTGTGAGAGTTTCAGGTTTTTTAATTTTGTTTAACATGGTTCATTTTTTTCCAGTTTTCCTACATGAACTAGTATACATACAATTTGTAAATAGTTGCTGTTTTCTCTTTCCTGCCATGTTGACTTTAGTTTTATTTTTATATCAAACCCCTTATTGATCACTCAGTTCTTCTTAAGACCCTGTGGTTAAGGTACTGAATTTTGCTCCAATTTCTTCTTGATTCTCCTTCCTGCAGAACAGAATCTTGTCAAAATTCAAAATAAATTCTCCCTAGAATCTATATACATTATGATCACAGATCTAAGGTTATGATACTCTTCTATAGGTGTCTATGCTTCTTGTAGCTTATGCCACAGTGAGATAAGTGCCTGTATAATCTATTTTTCCAGTGACATCTAATTTTAGTGAGAGCAAGGTATTCCTGTCAAACAAATTTTGACTAAAAATATTATATAATCATTATATTCTTACGTAAAAATTTAGTTCATATTTTAAAACATTTGAAGAAGAAAACTTAAAGCCAAGAGGTTTTCACTAGAAAATTTTACACAACATTAAAATAGTAAATAGTTCCAGTTCTATAAATATCTTTCAGGAAAAAAAAAGAGTGTGATTATTAATTTTATGTCAAATTGACTTAGCTAAATAATGCCCAGATAGTCAGTCAATATTATTTAAGGGTCTGTCTACCAGGATGTTTCAAGAAGAGATTGGCAATGAAATCAGCGGACTGAGTAAAAATTATCAATTTTATCCAATGTAGGTAGAAATCATCCAACCCATTGAGGGCTGAATAGAACAAAAAGGCAGAAAAGTAAAAAATTACTTTCTTTTTTGTTCTTGGACATCCATCTTCTTCTGCACTAAAACAGTCTGTTTAGTTCACAAACCTTCAGCTTCCGATCAGGACTTACATTATTGCACCCTCCCTTCAGGCCTCAGACTTGAACTAACTTATACCAGCTTGCAGAAGACTGTGGGACTTCTTGGCCTCTGGAATCACGTGAGCCACTATCATATAATTAAATGCAATGTCTTAGTTGCGTTTTTCTGGAGAATCCTGATTAATTCAAGAAGAGAACTTGATACTAAAACCTGACATAGACAGCACAAGGAAAGACCAGCATCCCTTTTGAGCATAGAAACAAAAATCTACAACATCTGATTGAAATCAAATCCCTCTACACAAAATGAATAAGTATAAAAAGAATAGTACATTAAACAAAACTAAATCAGTCATATTTATTCCAAAAACACAAGGCTGGTTGAACAGCTAAAATTAAATCTATAACATTATTTTAGCACAATAAGAATAAATACTATGTGAGAAAATCAAAAGATACATAAAAGTATTTGGTAAAATAAAATTTGTTCTTGGAAAATTCTTAAACATGTAGATCAATGTTATGAGCATGTAGCTCAGCAATATGGTCAAATGACTTCAGAAAATAATTCAAAAGCAATTTACAGTAGTTTTTTTTTCATAAAATAGTTTTGAAATCATTGGACTTACAGACTCAAAAAAATAAAAGGAACCCCTGTTGCACTTCTCTCCTTCTAAAAATGTAACCAAGCACACTAAACTTATAAAGTTGTATACATTAAATATAAATATTTTATATGTCACTATACCTCAGTTAAGTGATTTAAAAATTTAAAATCAATAATGTATGTTAAGTAAAATTTGGATCACTAAAAAATAACAAAATGAATCAATCATAAATACAAATAGAAGGCATAGAACTATGAAAGTTCAGAAGAAAACATGAGAGAAAATCTTTATAACATTGTCTTAGGCAGAATAAGTCTTACATATGAAAACAAAACAAACATTTAAAAAATTTGATAAATTAGACTTCATCAGAATTAAAAGTTTCGTTGAATAAAAGAAGGAATGTGGCAAAAAAATTACTACTATTACAATTACTACTATTACAATTACTATTAATAATAGTATTATTACTATATAATTACTATATAATTACTACTATTACAATTACTATTAATAATAGTATTATTACTACTATTACAATTACAATTAACTACTATTACTATTACTATTAAAATTACTACTAAATTACCACCACGCCAGGCTAAGTTTGCTAAATATTTCACAAAGTACTTATCAAAAAGAATTAGAAGAATAACCTATTATTCTCTAGCATTCCTAAAAAAAAGTGTGTCCCCTTTAATTTGTCTCTCTCTGTAGAAATATGAATGAAGCAATATCTGGCCTTTTATCATAATGCAAATGAACATTGGTACTTCATGATTAGAATTAAAGGTTTGGTCATGGCCTACAGTGGCAGTGGTCATTAGTCTGGGGTAAAAACCTCCTAAATCTGGCCACAAAATCTCATGTTGTTAACTGAAAATAAATATTCCTATGTTTCTGCCTATAACATCTACTGAAATTTTGAAATCATTAAGTACAATGTAATAATCTAGGTTAATAATTAATATTTCATTTGATTCTAGAACTTTAACTATTATAATATAAAACTTTGATGGTGTTTGAAGAGTTATGGCTTATCCAGTATTTCAAAACAAATACAACTGTTATTTCTTTATTAGCAGAGAAAATTAGATTCCTTAAGAGCAGATATTTTTTGAAAATTATTACTCCTAAGCCTGCCTACAGAAAGTTTCTTTGCTATCTTTAAAGAAATATCTTTTCAATTTAGATCCTTAAAAAAAAAATTCTCCTTTTGGTAATGTATGTTCATTTCCCTCTAATGTTTACCAACTACTTGTCTTTGGCTTCAGAAGTAATGTATTTAATATCTATAATCCCAGAAAATCAATTTTCTTTCCTCTTTCCTATCCTGAAGACTAGTGCTCTTATAAAGGATTACACAGAGACATGGAAGAAACAAGCAGATCATAGAACTGTTTGCCCTTTAACAGTGACACCTAGGAGAGATCAAAAGCTTTTATGGAAACATTTCTTTTACAAAATTGACTTGTCTCATCAAATCTCATGTACATATAAAACACTTGAGAAATAACTTCCTCATAGACTTTGAAGGGACAGCATTATGGAAAATTTCAAGTCATCTCTCTTTGTGTATACCAGCACCATATCTCTCTATGATTGCACTGGACAAGGGTGATGAGTTTGCTCACGTACTGTATAAAACCACTGACCTGAATCACAGTAGTAAAACTCAGCTTTGCATCAAATAATGTTTCTTTTGTGTCTTTTCCTTTCTCTGCAAGATTGATTTCTTAACGTATGAAAGTATTTTTTTTATAAAACACTGCTGGCTTGTTTCCAGAATAGGACTTAAAATTGGATCCTATGGAAAATCAATTTCTTGAATAAGAGGCTCAGACAATGCTTTTCTTTAGTGTTGTTTATCTATTGTCACCATGGTGCATTACAACTAAAATAAGAATCTCCCCTCATAAAATAAAATAATAAACAGCATTTCTAACACACACCATATCTGTCCATAAAATATTTTATTAAAGATTAAAATCATCTAATTTATAGATAATAAAACACATAAAATGCACATGGAATAAATCCCAAATATATGACTGAAGATGTTTTCCTAAATCGTGATTTGAATATGTTCAAGAAACTGGCTCCAAAGTCCATTTGATCAAAAACAAAAAGAATGAAAATGTGAGTTGGTTAGTAAAAGATTTTAATTGCTGGTCTTTGCTTTGTGATGACTACTTGGTTCTGCTAGAATCATCAAATAACAGGAGTTCCAGAAATTCACTTATGATCTCTACTCTTTCCTAACATCTTGCCATCCTGCCACTGTTGGCTCAGACTCAGCTCAGTAGCCAACCAGCTCACCACAGTGACTTATGGATTGTCTCTCTTGGATCCTTAGGAGAGATTACTCATGAATCTGTAGCAGAGAACCAGGCACAACAGAGCTCATAGCATAAAAAGTCAAAAACAGTATCCGCCAAAACTTGTAGGAAATTGCTGCAATGAAGTGAAGAAACAATCCACTTTATCTATGAACCAAACTGATTGCACAAGATGTGACTCATGTTAAAATTACAAATGAAATTTAATATATATATATATATATATATATATATATATATATATATATAAACATTTCTCTAACTTTAATGTACTCAGATACTTTGTTTGTAGGCCACCTCTCCTCATTCCCCAAAACTCTTCATGAAACACTTCATTTCTTTAGATCTCAACCTTTACACCTATGAAATGCCAACAAATGATGATCTGTTAAATTCCCTCTAGAGTTAACATTGTTCAATTCTATGGCATTCTATTATGTTCTAGAGATGTGGAGTGAGGTCTCAGTCTAATGTCCAATGATATAAAGGATAGTCAGAAAAAAATTTAACTAGACAAGTCTCTTATTTATCATGGACTACAAATTACATAAAGTTATATGGAAATTTGAAAAATTGAGAAACTACAGCTAGTATGTAGATGACAGTTTATTTCCTTTTGTTAATTCAAACTGAAATATTTTGATGAAAAACTGTTGCATATATCTAACAGTGGTTGGACAGAATGTCTAATCCTCCTCACTCCACCACTCCCAAATAACTATTTTTTGTATACTCTATTTAATATTTTTAAAAAATATTTAATAATAAAATAATAAGTCTACTAATGAATGAATCAATGTCAATGCATTTATTTCATAACTCATCCTTGGAATTTTGACAAAATGCCACATAATTCAAATATTTTGGATATTTTTAATTTTCTACTAAATTTCTTCCTTCCCCCTATGTTTTCACCTGCCTTTCTACTTCTCACCCCCATCTTCCTCTCCTTTACCCTTTCCCTACCCTTCCCATTTCTCTTTTTCTCACTCATTATCAAACTTTAGAAATTAGAAAATGCTCCATGAAGGTATGAAATCATAGCATATGAAACAATATACATTTAATTATTAGCATGAAGAATGGATAACAAATACATATTTGCTGAGTGAAGTATGTACTACCTGTATTTCTCTGAGAATTGTATGAGGGGTTGGACCAAGGGACACTTAACTACTGAGCCATATTCCCAGCCCTATTTATTTTCTATTTTATTTAGAGACAGAGTCTCACTGAGTTGCTTAGTGTTTTGCTGTTGCTGAGGCTGGCTTTGAACTTCTGATCCTCCTGCCTCAGCCTCCTAAGCTGCTGGGGTTACAAGCATGAGCCACCATGGCTGGCCTGAGAGTGTTTTTTTAAATAATTAAATTTAAGAAACTTTGGGCTGCTTACTAATATGCTCATACCCATGAACAGCAGAATATGGTTTCATTTAGGAGAATGTACTCACTAGGTCTTTCAAAGTTCAGAAGTTCTTATCAAACCTAATTTTAACTAGGCTTATTTAGCTTGTCTTAGCTCACTCCTATGTGAGGAAGAGAAACAGAGGATATGCTTACTAAAACTTTCAGATTTCAGAAGTTCTTACCACTCCTACCTCTAACTCAGCTTGTTTTCAAAGTATATTTTTATCCCCTCAAATGGAATATTAAAAATTTGTATCCCACATCTGGCCAAGAAATAATTCCCAATAATCACAAAAATACAGATACAATATATCAGGTAACTAAATACCTTATTTTTTCTCTTTCTTTTCCCCTCCCTCCCTCCCTCCCTCCCTCCCTTCCTTCCTTCCTTCCTTCCTTCCTTCCTTCCTTCCTTCCTTTCTTTCTTTCCCAGGAATTGAACCCAGGGGCACTTAACCAGTGAGCACACACATCTCCAGCTATTTTTTGTGTTTTATTTACAGACAGGGTGTCGCTGGATTGCTGAGGCTTGCTTTGAACTCATGATCTTCCTGCCTCAGCTTCCAAAAGAGACACAGAGACAAGATGCATAGGCAGGAGAGAAAGATGGCAGAATGGCAGAGAGGCCAAACTGCCAAGCTTTATTTATATCAATAGGTTACTTTAGGTCATTAGTGAAATTACTACATTATTGTTTAGTATTTCTATGTACTACACCTGTATTAGTTATCTTACTAGCTTCTAGGAGAAACTGCTGAGCATTCCAAGCCTGGAAAACAGAGTGCCAGTTACCCCCGGGAGTTTGCTCAGCAGATGAAAACTTCCCTATATATTTCCATGAATCCCTACATGTGACACCACACCTGCCCTCAATAAAGTCAGAATGTATTTCTAGCTTGACCAATAGCCATCTTGTTTGTGAATGAATTGCTCAGTGTTTTAGCATTTTTGAGCTAATGTTTAAAAATTAGAGAAGTTTATTTAAATGTCAAGATTTTGTTTTCCATCTAATATAAAAGATCAAGTTAGGGGCCGGGGATGTGGCTCAAGTGGTAGCGCGCTCGCCTGGCATGCATGTGGCCCAGGTTCGATCCTCAGCACCACATACCAACAAAGATGTTGTGTCCGCCGAGAACTAAAAAATAAATATTAAAAATTCTTTCTCTCTCTCTCTCTCTCTCTCTCTCTCTCTCTCTCTCTCTCTCTCTCTTCTCTCTCACTCTCTCTTTAAAAAAAAAAAAAGAAAAAAAAAGATCAAGTTACACTGGGCCCTTGTTTTCAGATTGAAAATTATTATCTAACTTAAATTACCACAATACCATCCTAGAACAAATGTCGATCAATGTATGAGAGAGAGAGAGAAGAGAGAGAGAGAGAGAGAGAGAGAGAGAGAGAGAGAGAGAGAGAGAGAGAGAGAAGGAACCAGAGCAAGAAAGAGAAATATAAAGAAAATTTTTTATTAAACTCTTTTTTAATCTGTTAATTTCCTCCATGTTGCTAGTTATATTGACTTTTCTTAATTTTCTATATTTTATTTCTTTTCTGCCTTTTTAATAAAATAGCTAAAGATTTTTATGTTCATTCATTTAAAAATATTATACTTTCAAAGTCAACTATCTCTGTTATCATTTAAGAATACTTTTTGATTTTATTTCTGTCCATCTCCATGTATGCCTTCTTTCTCCTGAGTATAATTATGTGTTTCTTAATGTTCATAATTTCATCCTCAGTAAAGAAAAATGTTTGGCTTCAGCACATATAGGTTTCCCTCTTGTAAGTTTGATCTCAGATACTTTCCTAACATATTTCCTAAAATATTCCTAATAGCATTCTCTGTATTATAATTTATAAAAGTGTTATTTGCTTTAACTGCAGAATCATTTAGATAAGGAATATTTTTCACTTTTCCAAGTGGCTATAAAAGTTCTGAGTATATTCTTGTGATTAATGTAAATTTTTTCACATTGCTTTTATGCAACGTGGTTTATACTACTATAGGTAAAAATTTGGTTATAGTCTTTTCAGAAAGGCTTGATATACTTTATATGTGTATTTATATGATTCCAAATAGTGTTTTCCTTAGGAGAACTTAAAATTTGAGTGTAAGTGTTTTATCAGACAGAGTTATTCTCTTTCAGCCTGATTTACTAGGGAAGTCGAGATGTTCTCCCCCTCACTTTACATGTATAAGATGTTTATGCCTATTTCTTGTGGTAGTCATTAAGAGAGGTTGATTTTGAAGCTAGAAAGCCTGGATGTGAACTCCACTCACACTTAATTAGGTATATATTTTACCCTGTAAAGTTATTAAACTCTTGTTTTTTAGATTCACTTTTTAAACATTTTTTATTAGCATTATAATAATACAAAATATTAGAGTTTATTTTAACACAATTTTGCAAATCTTTTGCTGCAATTCAGTCCCCAGTATTTACCCCTTTCCCTTTCTTCCTCACTTTTCCTGTTTCCTTTCTTTTTCTACCAGTTTTTCTTCCAGTTAGTTATACTTTTTCATTAGTGCATTATAGATGTACACAAAGGTGAAATTCACTATTAATAAAAAAAATGTTCCATATTGATAAAGTACTGACTTTATATGGTTATTCAGACACTTATGAAGAGCTTAGTTCAATACATTGCCCAAGTGCTTTTCATGAATTTAATGTTTGTTTCAACTAAAATTCAAATGTTAAAGCCCTTTGGAAACAGAACACTTGAGAGATAATTGTGGTTATATCAAATCATCATGGTGTTGCCCCATGATGTGATTATTGCCCAGTAAGGAAAAAAAAAAAAAACACTAGACTCTTTGCTTTCTTAACTATAGGGATATACAGAAAGAAGCCATCACAAACCAGAGAATTTATCAGATACTGAGTCTACCAGCTCCTTGAACTTAGACTTACCAGCTTCAGAAATATGGGAATTATATTTCTGTTTTTTGTGCCATTAGTCTATGATAATTTGTAAGGGTAGCTCTAGCTGATTAAGGCAGTATTTAATATATGCTAATAAATATTTTTTTTCAAAAATTAAACTTGGATTTCCAGTGTTATCAGATGTCATTTGAACTTCAGGATCAATTTTACTTTTTGAAATTAAACAATTCTAAAATAATTTAACTACATGATTTTTACCCTCCAGTATACTAATTGACCATATTCAGTATACTTTCTCTCTGATCTCTGCAACAATAATCTCACTTATTAGTGCTTTAAATAATTTTATTATTTTCTTTGCATTTGAAAAACATCTCTTTAAGCTAATATGTCTTCATCTGATATTTTTTATTTATTAAAAAGGATTTTTTGCTGGTTTTGATGCTGATATTTTTAAATGTCCCCATATAATTTCTTGGAATTTTTCTTTTCTTTCTTATAGCTAATTTTTAAAATTTATTATAATTCATAACTTCTTTTTTACAGTATTTACTAGATGTTATCTGAAATTTATTTAGATATCCTTGAGTAGCTTTATTTCAAGAGTGTGTTAATCTTCTGAAAGCACTTAGTTTATAGGGCCCAGAAACTCCAATGTGTGATTTCCCTATAGTTCTACTTCTACTCTGTCCCTCATATTTTCAAAGAAGTATTTATTTATATCAGAAAAATAACTTTCATCAGAATGATTTATTTGCAAAGCACATACTCACAAATACTGAATTCAATATTCCCATGTTCCTTTTTTCCACAAATAACAAAGGGTTTATAAGCAAACTGTTATGATTTTGTCTGGCTTCTGGCCATTGCTCTTCCAGTGTAAACATTGTTAGCAGGACTTTTCTGCTTTCCTTTACTGCCACCTGCACCATGAGGATGTATTTATGAGAAGTCAGCTATGTTCCACTTAGTGAAATTCTATCTGTTCTCCACAGTAATAAATTTAGCAAGAATTATTAAATTGTATTCACATGAATTTGTCACTTTACTTATTTTCAGTGCCAATAATGTTATTTTCCAGTTTGGGTCTATCGTCAGCAGGTTAGTCAATTTTGGGAAAGGCTAAATTGCAGAGTAGGGCAATGAGATTGGTGTCCAGCTGAATTGAAAGCGAATGCCTACTCAAATACCTACACACACACACACACACACACACACACACACAACGGTTTATGAGATTTATTTATAACAGCCTTAAACTGGAAGCAACTAAGGTGTCTTTCCATGAGTAAGAGGATAAACAAATTTTGGTACATCCATAAAATGGATTATTATTGAGCTATAAATAAATGAGCAATCAAAACACAATGTAGGTTAATATTAAGTGTATATACTGCTAATTAAATATATATTATGGAAAGGCTACACATACTATCATGTCAATTATACAACATTACTGAAAATGCAAACTTAAAGTGACCGTAGAAAAGTAGCTTATAGATTAGAATGAGGGTGGGAAAAATGGACAATGTGAGTCATAGCAGAAATTTTAGATCACTGAGATTGTGAGTAAGCCATTATGGATTTACTAAAGCCTACTGATACTTAAAGTATAATGAAACTTAATGACTCGATACTTTTTAAAAAAAACTAATTTAATAGGTGAGAGAATCTCAGAATGGAATGCAGAATGTGATAAAATAATTCAATGAGACATCTAACTTAACTACAAATACATGAAGTGACTTTACCAGAAGTGGATATATGAAAAAGATGTTGAATTAAGTAACTTTGGAAATGCTGGAATATGTAAGACTAAATGCAATGAAAATGTAAATGGCCAGTGAATTACAAATGAGAAATATTTTTCAATTGGGGTACAGTTTAATCATTCTGATACTGATAGAGATAGATATATATAGATAGAAGATAGAAAGAGAGAGAGAGAGAGAGAGAGAGAGAGAGAGAGAGAGAGAGAGAGAGAGAGAGAAATAGACTAGAATTAAGTAAATGGATTATACGGTAAGAAATAAGAGGATTCTCGCTGTTTAGGTGGGAATTTACAAATAAGCAATGAGAAAAACTAGAATGGTCCATGTGGTAATGAATTAAAGATGCCAGTACAAACTCATAACTATCTTAATATATATAGAGATGATTAAAAGTGGAAATAATAGATATATGCATATACTTGGGCTAGCATACATGCATATATTCTTTTTATCTATAAGCAGAGAGCTCTAGAGCAATGACACCCTAATAGCAATTAGCATGCCTAACATATAGATCTTGATTTCTACTACTACTACACTCCCACAAAGGAATCAAGCCTTCTTAAAGAATCAGCTGATTCTAGGACTTGATCTGGAGTTACACAAGATGAACCTGGAACATCTTGTAGTGCTAAAGTAACAAAATGTCCCCTTCTTCATCTATCTCTCACATATACAAATTTCACAATGAGAGTACATCAAAGGGACACAGGAAAAAACAGTTCCCCAAGTCCAAACTAAAAATAATTCAAGCAACAGTATAAACAAAGTAATGTTGGATTATAATTCAAAACATAAAATACTCTTGAGGCCATAGTGATAAGAATAAAGAAATAGGTGAATAAATTAATGAGGGAGTAGAGAAATCTCTCCAGCCTAAGAAGTTGAAATGATTTATACAAATGACCAGGTCCTCTGGTGTAAGTTACCTGGAATCAATTCTTTCCAACTAGTGTAACTTAAAGGAGACAAATGACTATCCATACAGAATAGAAACCTGACAAACATTTATTCAACCAAGTGGTTCAGGTAATGATGTACAGCAATAAGTCATGTTGAAAATAGATATCCTTATTATAATGTGCTGGAAATAGATTTTGGGGGCCTTTTAGTCTTTAATGATTTTAGAATTTAGGGGTTTTTAATCTTCAAGATTCCAACATTAAGGATGACTCAAACTTGTTCTCATTGCATCCATACCAATTTTATTTTATTTTATTTTTTAAAATTTGTTATATATGACACCAGAATGCAGTTCCATTCATAATACACAAATGAAACACAATTTTTCACTTCTCTGGTTGTACACGAAATAGAGTCACACCATTTGTGCAGTCATACGTGTACCTAAGGTAATGTCGTCTGTCTCATTCCACCATCTTTCCTACCCCCATACCCCTCCCCTCATCTCTCTCCCCTTTTCTGAAACCAAAGCTCCTCCATTCATTCCATGCTCCGTACCTCCATCCTTCCACCATTGTGGATCAGCATACACTTACCAGAGAAAACATTCAGCTTTGGTTTTGGGGGATTGGCTCACTTTGCTTAGCATGATATTCTCCAACTCCATCCATTTACCTGCAAATACCATAATTTTATTCTCTTTTAATGTTGAGTAATATTCCATTGTGTATATATACCATAATTTCTTTATCCATTCATCTATTGAAGGGCATATAGGTTCGGAATTAGACCAGAGACCCTGTACATAATAGAAGAAAAAGTAGGTCCAAATCTTCATCATGAAGGATTAGGCCCCAACTCCCTTAACAAGGTTCCTAAAGTGCAAGTAATAAAATCAAGAATCAATAAATGGGATAGAGTCAAACTGAAAAGCTTCTTCTCAGCAAAAGAAATAGTAAGTGAGGTGAATAGAGAGTCTACATTTTGAGAACAAATTTTTACCACAGGCACATCAGATAGATCAATAATCTACAGGATATATAAAGGACACAAAAAACTTAATACCAAAAAGACATATATCCCAATCAATAAATGGTCCAAGGAACTGAACAGACACTTCTCAGAAGAAAATATACAATTGATCAACAAATATATATAAAAAATGTTCAACATCTTTAGTAATTAGAGAAATGCAAATCAAAACTACTCTAAGACTTCATTTCACACCAGTCAGGATCCAAACCAATTTTTGAGAATAATTACATCTTTTTAATATTGAACTTTCCTCTAAAGTGGCATATCTTCTACTTCTGCTGCAGGTTGCTATGTATCAGCCACTAATAGTTGAGCTTTCCTGGGAGAATTCTGGGTCACGTAATTTCTCAGCTATCTACACTTAGTTATTGCTTCAGGACCTAGTATTGTATAGACATTCACCCTGAAAGAGAACAAACTTAACCCCCTGGTCATGCACACTCTAGGTCATTGTTTGAAAACTAGCAATAGATTCAAAAAGAAGTTTCTTTTCACCATTATCTTTGTAGCAAAGGATTCCCATTAAGCACATTATCTGCACAATTATAACACCTTGGAAGGAACAGTAAAGCAATGATCACTCATAAATCAGAATTTTTTAAAGGACATTTGTACATATTTCAGGCATTAAAAAGATAAATAAAAACTTATTTCCAGTACAATTGACAATTCAAACAAAGTAATTTCTTTGAAAAACTAAAACTGTCATAATAAATGAATAAACCTGGAAATAAAATATTTATTGTCTGTCATTTATAAATAAAAATATGTAATCACACATACAAAAGCTGTGGCCATTTTTAGCTCACATAGCTAATAATTGAGGAAACTGCAATAAAACTCAGTTGAATTTTTCCACATCTTTTCATTTCTTCTCTGATCATAGATCCCCAAAGTGAATACTTTCTACTTTAATATGCTACTTTATTTATAATTAATGAATAAATAAGAAATAGGTTTAAACTCATGTCCTTATATGTCAAATTGAGAGTGGATATTTGGGGCATTGTGATGATCTCTCATCTGCATAGGAAGGATAGGAAGCTATGAATAATAATGTGACAAGTAGAGACTCACATAGCATGCACATATGCTTCTTGGAATTAGCTAGCATGTATGATTGTAATATTTCACTTTATTATGTGTGTCTGTTCGTATATATAATTTCTAACAATTTTAAGCACTTGAAAGACAAAGGTCACATTTTAATTTTCAGTTTTTCATAATTCCAATAAGAACATTTCTATTTAGCATTGGTGAGAAGATATAAATATTAATTGCTTTAAAAAGATGAAAATTGCAAGTAAAACCTTTGACATTATATAAAAAAATGAACATAAAACTCTGAAGTAAGAACAGTTTCAGAGACCTCACAACCTGAAGAATGAAATGATTACTATTTTCCAAATTGTAACTTTTGCCTTATACTGATGTTGGAGAAGCTAACAGAAGTAAAATTTGAGTGAACACAAACAAACAAACAAGAAGCTCCTCCAAAAGCCTACAGTTTAACCAAAAGATCTTGAAAAAGATGCATTAGTTGGGCAGAAAGTATTTAAATAATAACTGTGGCATTCCATCAAAATATCACACAAAGGTGATATGGAGCACCTATACTATCTCTGGGTATTTTAGTCAGTTTTTGTGTCTGCGACCAAAAGAGATGTCAAGAACAATATAGAGGAGGAAATTCAGAGAACTCGTCTCTCACTCCTTCAGAGGTATAAGTCTACAGATGACTAATTCCATTCCTCAGGCCTTGACATGAGGCAGAACATCATGGAGAAAGAGTGTGGTTGAGTAAATCAGCTGGGAACATGGCACCAGGAAGCAGAGAAAGATAGAGATGGCTCAACTCACAAAATAGATATACCAAAGGCACGCCCTCCCATATGACCCATCTCCTCCAGCCTACAGTCACCACTCAGTTAATCCTTATCAGGGAATTTATGCACTGATTGGATTAAGGCTCTCATAACCCAATCATTTCACACTAAACCTTCTTGCATTTTCTCACACATGAGCTTTTGGGGATAGCTCATATCCAAGACATAATACTGGGCACCACAGCCCCTTATTAGTGGGTATTAGAGTAGTATTTGGGAAGACTGAATGGGGAACAAACAGTTTTATCCACTATGACATCAAAATTTGCTCTATTAGCATGAACTTTGTGAAAACACATGGGATCCCGAACCTCTATCCCTATCTACACATAATAAGGCACCCCAACTTTATTCTCTGGGAAGTTTCAGAAACAGCTTCTAATACATGCATCAAATAAAACTTGGGACCCATAACATTATCTAAAATCCCTGAGATTCAATATAAAAAATTAGCTCAAACCAGAATGAACACAACTTACTTATATTTGTATCACACTACATTTATATTGGTGAGTGTATATAGAACAAATATTCCAATTTAAAGGACAAAAATTCAACACAGATGTTTAAAGGATTAATATATAAAAATTCAGTATGATAAGAAAATAGTGATAGTTTAAGATACTTTTAAATAAGAATATATTTTCCACATACATAATTCAATCAACAGTGAATTGAAAATGTTTTCTAAAATATATTTGTTTGTAAAAAATGTAATGAATGTGTGAAAATGTTTTTAGTGTCTTGTTAACAAGTAATAAGTAATTATAACAAGTACTTATAAAACATCTGAATTGGATTAGGTTTATAAGTAATCTAGACATTATTTAAAGTATACAGAATAATGTACATAGGTCATATGTAAATACTATTCTACTTTATATAAGAGACATGTACAGTCAAGGATTTGGCTGAGGGGTCCTGAAACTATTTACACACACACACACACACACACACACACACACACACAAATTACACACACAAATGCACACATATTAGCATATATGAAATGCTAACAAACAGAAAAATCAACAGAAATAGAATTTAAGACAAAATATTAATTGAGATAAAGTTACCATACAGTACATTTATAAGGAAATAGAGAATTGAAAGATAAAAATAGATCAAAAGATTGATAGATATTCCCTTGATTGGAATGTAACCAATACCATCAAAATTTATATGGCAAAAGATGACTGACTTTAAAGAAAAGTAAATACTTCTGTCATGAGCAAGCTGTTTCTTATTTCATGTACCACTTTATATAAAATATATTTTTCAAATAATTTCAATATTTGAAATCAATTTACACCCACCTAGCCTTTCCTATATAATTTTCACATGTTTAATTATACTAATGTTATGTATGCCAGGAAATATTATGCTTTTCATTGATGACTGATTCACTTTTGTAGAATTTTTAAAAAAATAATACACAATATTTTTAAATATGGTCACATATTTTCTGAGTCTAGTGTTGTTTCCTGCTTATAGCCAAGTTTCAATCATGTGTCATCTCTCTTTATTAATTCTTGATTTCTTATTTTGTTCATCTCTAGGGAACAAATTCTCATCACATTTTATTTGTGTTTTTAATCAAAAAATGTGTTCATCTGTGCTTCATATAGAAATTTGTCACGGCAAAAACAAGAAAAATCTCGAACTGTCAGAGAAAAGACAATCAGCAGACACCAAAACTGAGAACACAGATGTTAAAAATATGTGTCATAAATTTTAAAGCAGACATCATGAATTTTTTTCAATAGCAATTATAAAGAGCATTAAAATATTTTTAATAATTCCAGAAAAAAATGTAACATACACAGAAGAACCACGTGGAAATGTTAGAAAAAAATACAACAGTTCCAATAAACTATTAAATTGATGAGCTTAACAACAGAATTAATAAGGAAGTGTAAAGAATCAGTGAATCTGAAACTAGAACAAAAATTACCTGTTATGAAAAACAAATATATTATATAAGATAGATTCATACCTATATGTAGGAGTGCATATAAACATACATGGAAGATATGTGTGCATATATATTTATATATTTACATTTATTTTTTATTTTTCCAATGAACATATGGATCTACAAATAATAATAATAATAATAATAATAATAATAATAATAGTCTAGAGTTAATGTCCTCAAAGCCCTAGAGGAAAGAAGAAAGAAATAGGAGCTAAAAAATTCATTTAAAAAACAAGAATGAAAGATTTCCCTCACTGGAAAATAGAAAATTTCCTGCAGTAGGCAAAATACAAAAATTAATTGATTTAAAAAGCTAAGTAAATTATAAAACTAATAAACCCAAAGATGTCCACATTAAGATGCATTTGAGTCAAACTTCTAAAAGTTGAAGATAGAAAAAAATACATACTGAAGACAATATGAAAGAAACTACATATGTATAAGAAATTATAGCTGATTATAGCAGATTCCTCACTAGAATATATCATGGGCTGAAAAAAATAATGGGATAATTTTCAGATGTGGAATGAAAAATGCTTTCAACTGAGAATCTCATAGTCAGTAAAATTATTTTTATGAATGAAGGCAAAATCAAATGGAAACTAAGATAGCTTTTTGTTAGTAGACCTAAAGAAATGGAAAAAAAAAAGATTTTCTAAAACGGGACCAGTAACAAAGGAAACTTGGGATATCAGAATGTAAGGAAAAAAAAACACAATAATTGAAACCCATAGGTAAATAGTGCAGACCCATTTCTTCTTGAGTTTTCTAAGTTGTTTCAAGATAAAGATAAAAATCATGACACCGCATGATATGGTCCTATTGAATATTAAATAAATACTTAAGACAATTATAAGTTGTACAGGATGAGAGGGGTGTAACATTAAAAACAGAAAAGTTCTATGCCTTACTTGTACACATAAAATCGTAAGTGTGGTAGACCACAATAAGATATGTATATCTAATATAATATCTAGAAATAACAAAAAAAGCATTACACAATTATATAAGGTCAAACATACTACAGATAAATCAAAACTGAACACTTACAAATGTTCACGAAACTAAGGGAAAAGCAGTAATGGGAAAATAGAGGAATGTAAACAGAAAAAAACAGAAATCATGAATTTACATGGCAAATTTAAACCTTAATAAAACATAATTATATCAAATGTAAATGGTCTAAACCTATTGAAAAACAGAAATTTGCATAGTGGATTAAAACGACTAAGCTGGGTATGATGGTCCACAACTGTAATCCCAGCAGCTCCAGAGGCTAAGGCAGGAGGATGGAGAGTTCAAGCCAGCCTCAGCAAAAGCAAGGCACTAAGCAACTCATTGAGACCCTGTCTCTAAATAAAAATAAAAAATAGGGCTGGGGATGTGGCTCAGTGGTCAAGTTCCCCTGAGTTAAAAAAAAAAAAACCCTAATCCAACTGTCTGCTATCTATTGAAAACTTACTATAAATTATTATAAATGTAATAATGCAGGTAGGTTGAAAATTTAAAAAAAAAGTTTTAAAGATATGTGAAAAATAATCAAAAGAATTTGAGTGGCTATATTAATGTTAAATAATATAGTAAAATTCAGAAAAAACAATATACCAGATAAAAAGAGAATTTCATATTAAAATAAAAGGATTAATATATCAAGAACATGTATATTACTTCTTAAGGAGATGCGGCCAGTGCCTCATTTGGAGTTTCGTCTTCCTGCCAAGGAAGGTGTAAGCCACCTGAGACATTAAAGTCTAGAATAATTATTAAAGAACAAAAGACAAAGTCAAAAAGAGTTTCAAAAGAGGAGTTCCTGATAGGTCTAGCCCACACAGAAGAGGGAGCTGAACAACTAGAAAATGGCTCCCGTGGTTCATTTAAGGGGTGCATCAAAGGCCGGGGTATGGTTTCAAGGGTGGAGTTTTGCTTCCTGATGTCTTAGAGTCAACAGGTTGATGGGCATTTTCACAGGTCATACCCATCTCAGAGGGGCTGTGCAACTACAGCATGTTGCCCCATCTCAGATGCTGTGTGGGATTTTGGGGAGAGCTGAGGGGGAAGTTCACCTGCATCAGGTGGTCTATCCCTGTGAGGGTGCCTCAGGAAGTTCTCAGTGCCAGACCTAGCCTCTCACTGGCTGCAATGCACAGTGCACACACAACTCACACACGGCTCTCAATAACTCCTAAATACGCAATGCATCAAAGAACAGAGCTCTAAAATATGTGAAGGCAAAATTTCAAGAATTAGAAGAAACAGACAAATTCATAATTATTCATGGAGACTCCAATACTCCTCATTCAATGCTTGATGCCAAAACTAGAAAGAAAATTCACATGGATATAGAAAAACTGAAAAATAACATTTTCTAACAGGTTTTATAAAAAAATATAGAAAAATGTACCCACCTAGGGGAGAGTATGCATTCTTTTAAATTATACCAGATAGACAACATTCATATTTTAGCATACCAGTGTTACAATTTAAAATAAAATCATAGAATCCTGGTTCACAACAAAATAAATATGTAATGCACATACATTTTTCAATGTTATAAATTCATATAAGAAGAAAAATCCACACATTTACCAAGACTGATACAAGATCTGAATAGAAAGCAGCCATGTTAGCATGTTCTTGAACAGGAGTACTTAATATGCAGATCATCCCTAAAATAATTTTGTAGATTAAGTGAAAATCCAAATAAATTATTTTGCAATTTTGGGAATATTAGAGTCATTCCATAGTTTATCTAGATTTATAACTATGGAACATAATTAAGAGATTACAAATCAGGTATGGCAATCCAGGCCTATAATTCTTTTTTTAAAACACTGTTTCAGAACATGGTTCCTATCTATTCAAGTCTTGTTTGCTTTTTCATAAAATGTAAGATTTTTTATATAAATTTACAATGTTTTAAATGGGTATGTGTATTGTGTATTTATTCTATTGTGAGCCAAATTTTTCAGAAATGGACATCATGTTAAAACATTAACTCTGGCCAGTTGATTACTCCTAAAAGTGAAACCTTTTCTCCTTGGCATCATGATGACTCATTCTCCTAATTTTTTCTTACTTATCTCTTTGTCTAGTCTCTTTAGTATATTTAAAGTGTTCTAATTCATCTTTAATATTAGTTCCATGTAATCTTGTAGCTTCACTGCCATTGATATACTGACAAATAAAACAATAACAACAAAAATAACATTTATTAGCCTGTTTAAGGCCTAATTGTTACAATTTATAATAATGTAATTATTGATACAGTTTCTTGACTAGTGTTTGCTCCTGTGCCTTTTCATTAATTATAATGTTCTTAAAATCAGGATATGTTCAACTATAAATAGTTGGTCACAAGCAAGTTTAAATAAAGCACAGAGAAGAGAGGAATTTAAGTATAAATTGTCACATGCAAACTGAAATTCAGTATAGTGATATCAAATACTAATTGAAGATTGCAATGGAAGTCATGACAGGATTTGAAATTACCTGTCAAAATACTAGAGTTAAAAAAAGAATTGACAAATTACCACCCTTTGGCACATAATAACCTACCCCATGCCAATAAATCCTGGGCTACACATTAATCTGTGTGTTGGTATTGGTCTGATAACAAAAGATAACAAAAATCTGACAACTGTTCTACAGTTATCAGAACAACTGCACCCATTTATTCATGTACTAAGAGCACTTTCAGGCTACAATGGCAGAACTCAGCTGTCAAAAGAGACCTTATGAATCATAAAACCTAAATATTTATCATTTGGCTGTTTAAAGACAAAGTTTGCAAATTCCTCAGTTACATGAAAAAAACTTTAGGCAAAACTCAGAAAAAAAACACCAATCTTTTTGTGAATGAGAAGTAGCCACCATAAAGGAAAATGAAAGAAGATAGTGAAGGGAAATTAATATATCAATGACTTAAAGAAAGCCAGAGGAAGATCTTATTTTAGGAAATATTGGATATCAACTTCAGGTAAGCTCTGAAAGTATAAGCAGTGTTCACTGAATCAATCAACATTTTGTCATTCAATACCATAGAGAGAGCCAGTATAATGCAATAGATAAAGGAGATGGCCATTAATTGATTCCTGCTCCACTAGGGTAGATGTGACTGCAAATGCATTTAAAATGAGTTGAGAGAAATTATATTCAATTTAATCACATTTTAACTCAATTTTCTCATCTATAAAATGTGGGAGAGGGTACCAATAATAATGCCTTTGGACAGTCATAGAAATAAAAAAATATTATTTTCAAGAATATGTTATAGTGTCTAACATTACAAAATTTCTTCCTAAAAATTCATTAATAGCCTAGCATGATAGTGTGTGCTTATAATCTATCTATCTGCTGGGGAGGCTAAAGTGGAAGTTTCACTTGCTCTCACAGTTGGAGATCAGTCAGAGCAACATAACAACATCTACCCCCCCAAAAGTTATTGTTTCTTTTTTCTTTCTCCCCTTCCTCCTCCTCCTCCTCCTCCTCCTCCTCCTCCTCCTCCTCCTCCTCCTCCTTTATTAACATTATTAATATTTATCTAAAGTGAGTAAAATGTGACAAAATGCCTGATACCATACAAGCACTAACTGCAAAAGAACAAAAATGCATTAAATAATTTTTTTACATAAAATGCATAGCATATATTTTGGTTTTTTTAGACTAATGTGTATTCAACAATTCAAATTTCTTTTATAATGTGTCATATCTACTTATTAATTAATATTAAGGGAAACTACTTAATATGCTCCAAGAGACTCATCTCATAGAAAAAGATATCCAAACACTACAGGTGAAGGGTTGGTAAAAATCATATAACTCACATGGACTGTGAAAGCAAGCAGGGGTTTCCATCCTCATATCAAATAAAGTAGACTTCAAGCTAAAGTTAATCAAAAGGTATAAAGAAGAACACTACATACTGCTCAAGGTAATCATACACCAATAAGACATAACAATAATAAATATATATGCCCCAAACAATGGAGCAGCTACGTGCATCAAACACTTCCCAAGTTCAAGAGTCAAATAGACCACAACACAATAATTGACTTTAACACACCTCTTCCACCACTGGATAGATCTTCCAAACAAAAGCTGAACAAAGAAACTATAAATCTCAATAATACAATCAATAACTTATTCTTAACTAACATATATAGAGTATTACATCCTTCAATAAGCAAATACACTTTCTTCTCAGCAGCACACGGATCCTTCTCCAAAAGAGACCATATATTATTCCACAAAGCAACTTTTAGTACATACAAAAAGTAGAGATACTACCTGCATTCTGTGAGATAATAATAAAAAGAAATTAGAAATCAATGATAAAATAAAAAATAAAAGCTACTCCAACACCTAGAGACTAAATAATATGCTACTGAATGAACAATGGGTTGCAAAAGTTATAAAGGAGGAGATTAAAAATTCTTAGAGGTAAATGAGAACACTGATACAACATATTGAAATTTCAGGGACACTATGAAGGCATTACTAAGAGGAAAGTTCATTGCATGGAGTTCATTCCTTAAAAGAAGAAAAAGTCAACAAATAAATGACCTAACACTACAGCTCAAAAAAAAAAAAAAAAAAAAAAAAAAAAAAGAAAAAGAAAAAGAAAAAGAAGAAAAACACACCAAAAGCAGTAGAAGACAGGAAATAATTTAAATCAGATATGAATCAATGAAATTAAAACAAAAGAAACAATTGAAAACATTGACAAAACAAAAAGTTGATTCTCTGGGAAAATAAACAAAATTGACAAAACTTTAGCCATTCTAACAAAGAGAAGAACTGAGAAGACTCAAATTACTAACATACATGATGAAAAAGGAAATATCACACCAGACACTACAGAAATATGAAAGGTAATTTGAAATTATTTTGAAAACTTGTACTCCAATAAAATAGAAAATATTAAAGGCATCGACAAACTTCTAGAGTTCTATGATTTTTTCTAATCAAATCAGGATGATACACAATTTAAACAGATCAATTTCAAGCAATGAAATAGAAGACACCATCAGAAGCCTAACAACCAAGAAAAACTCAGGACTGAGTTGATATACAGCAGAGTTCTACAAGACCATTAAAGAAAAACTAATACGAATACTCTTCAATTTATTTCAGTAAATAGAAAAAGAGGGAGCACTTTCAAACTCATTCTATGAGGTCAACATTACCCTGATTCCAAAACCAGGCAAAGACACACCAAAGAAAAAAACTTCAGATCAATATCAATGAACATAGATACTAAAATTCTCAATGAAATTCTGACAAAAAAAAAAATACAAAAACATATCAAAAAGATCATGCACTGCAGTCAAGTGGGGTTTATCCCAGGGACGAAAGGTTGGTTGAACATACAGAAATCAATAAATGTAATTCATCACATCAATAGACTTAAAGATAAAAAGCATATGATCATCTCAATAGATGCAGATAAAGCATTTAACAAAATACAGCGTCCCTTCATATTCAAAACAATAGAAAAACTAGGGATAACAGGAACATATCTGAGCATCACAAAATATCTCTATGCTAAGCCCTAGGCCAACATCATTCTAAATGGAGAAAAATTGAAGGCTTTCCCTCTAAAAACCTGAACAAGACAGGAATGCCCTCTTTCACCACTTCTATTTAACATAATTCTTGAAATATTGGCTTAAGCAATTAGGCAGATGAAATAAAATAAAGGGATACAGATAGGAAAAGAAGAACTCAAATTGGCATTATTTGTTGATGGTATAATTATATATCTAGAATACCCAAAAATTTCCACCAGAAAACTTGTATAACTAATACATGAATTCAGCAAAGTAGCAGGATATAAAATCAACATCCATAAATCAAAGGCATTCCTGTATATCAGTGACAAATCCTCTGAAAAGGAAACAAGGAAAACTATCTTATTTATAATAGCCTTAAAGAAATTGGGAATCAACTTAATGAAAGAGGTGAAAGACTTCTACAATGAAAACTTCAAAACACTAAAGAAAAAAAAAAATCAATGAAGAACTTAGAAGATGGAAAGATCTACCTTGTTCTTTGAGAGGCAGAATTGATATTGTCAAAAGGACCACACTACCAAAAGCACTATTATAGGAGTTCTCTCTTTGGGATTGGGGTCTAACTTCATGATTATGATATGCTTGGTAATTAGGAAGTTTCTGTCCAAAGACACAGAATGCCTGGCTGCTAGGAAGTTTCTGAGCAAGACACGGAACACCTGGCTACTGGGAAACTCTTATGCAAAAGCATAAGATGCCTGGCTGCTATAGCTATGTTCTTCATGAGTTACCCTGTTTCCCAGGCTTGGAATGCCCAGAAGTTTCCCCTTGAAGCTATTAGGATAACTAGGCAGGTGCACTATCTTGTTTCCATGGTAATTTCCTTAGAGGAAAGGGGTCATGTATTTGTATTAAACTGGACCTTATCTCAGTTAGATAGCATTCAGGGTTAAAGGACTACTAATTAGAATATAGTCATGGTAATGGGCAATATGTAATTGGGGGGGGGGGTTAATAAACATGGCAGCAGAGAGGAGCAGCCATCTTTGTCTGCCTGCTTCTACAATGTGTGCGTGTTTCTGTCCTTTGTTTGCCTCTTCACAGGTATTCTTTATACATTATACAGATATAATGCAATTCCAATCAAAATCCCAATGACATTCCTCATAGAAATAAAAAAATCAGCATAAAATTTATCTGGAAATATAAGAGACCCAGAATAGCTAAAGCAATACTTAGCAAGAAAAGTGAAGCAGGGGGCATCACCTTAAACTATACTACAGAGACCTTAAACTATACTACAGAGCAATACTAACAAAAACAGCATGATATTGGCACCAAAATAGAATTGTAGACCAATGGTAAAGAATAGAGGACACAAAGACAAACCTACATAATTACAGTTATCTTATATTAGACAAAGATGCAAAAAAACATATATTGGAGAAAAGAGAGCCTCTTTAACAAATGGTGCTGGGAAAACTTGAAATCCATTTGCAACAAAATAAAATTAAAACCCTACCTCTCACTATCCACAAAACTCAACTCAAAGTGGATCAAGGACCTGGAATTAAACTAGAGATATTGTGCCTAATAGAAAAAGTAGGCCCAAATCTCCATCATGTCAAATTAGCCATGGACTTCCTTAATAAGACACCTATAATGCAAGAACTAAATTCAAGAATTCAGATTTTAATGGGATGGATTCAAACTAAAAAGCTTCTTCTTAGCAAAAGAAGCAATCAGTGAAGTAAATGAAGATTCTACATTTTGGAAACAAATTTTTACTACACACACATTGGATAGAGTGCTAATCTACAGGATATATAAAAAACTCAAAAATCTAAACACCAAAAAAATTACCCAATCAATAAATGAGCTGAGGGACTAAACAGGAATTTCTCAGAAGACAATATACAATCAATCAACAAATAAGTGAAAAAATGTTCAATATCTTTAGCAATTAGAGAAATGCAAATCAAAACAACTCTAAGATTTCATTTCACTCCAGTCAGAATGGCAGCTGTTAAGAATACAAACAACAATAAGTGCTGGTGAGGATGTGGGGGAAAAGGCACACTTATACATTGTTGGTGGGACTGCAAATTGGTGCAGCCAATATGGAAAGCAGTATAAAGATTCCTTGGAAAACTGGGAATGGAACCACCATTTGACCCAGCTATCCCACTATTCAGTTTATACCCAAAAGACTTAAAAACAGCATACTACAGGGACACAGCCACATCAACATTTATAGCAAAACAATTTACAATAGCTAAACTGTGGAAAAAACCTAGATGCTCTTCAATAGATGAATGGATAAAGAAAATGTGGTATAAATACAAAATGGAATATTATCCAGTATTAAAAGAGAATAAAATTATGGCATTTTCAGTTGAATGGATTGAGTTGGAGAATATTATGCTAAGTTAGCCAATCCCCAAAAAATAAATGTCAAATATTTTCTCTGATATAAGTAGGCTGATTCATAATGTGGTTGGGCATGGGGAGCATGGGAGGATTCGACAAACACTAGATAGGGCAAAGGGGTGGGAGGGAAAGGGAGGGGGCATGAGAGTAGGAAAAATGGTGGAATGAGATGGACATCATTACCTAACTTCATGTATGAAGGCATGAATGGTGTGACTCTACTTTGTTTACAACCAGAGATATGAAAAATTTTGCTTTACAAGTGTAATATGAATTGCAATGCATTCTGCTGTCATATGTAACAAATTAGGATAAATTTTAAAAATTCTAAAAAAAAAAGAAAAGAATAGGAGCTCTTTGACTTTTTTTGTATTGTTCTCATATGGGAAGATATATTTGGAAATAATATTTTAGTACTTCAATATTAAAGAGCATTTAATCTCAATAGTTTGGGACTGGGTTTTAATAAAACCATCAGTCACAATCTGTCTATGCAAGGGCATAGTAGGGAATGTTGCAAAAGCAACACCATAAAAATAAATAAATAAATAGATAGATAGATAAATAACAATAACTAGCCTCTTCCCTGTGCAGTTGAAATGGTCTACCTTCCTGGCACATAAATGTGTTCACCAGCATGGAAGCTTTTAGATCCCTGTTGTTTGGGGGTTTTAATGAGATTCCATTGCATGGGAATGATTGATGAAGTCACTGGCCTTTCGTGATTTAGCTCAATCTCCAGGCATCTGCTCTTGCCGGAGATCAGAAGGTAGAGCAGTAAGTTCCAACCCTCTAATCACAGGGTTGGCTCCTCTGGCAACTAGTTCCCATCTTAAGTTAACTAGGGTCCCAACAAAAGTCACCTAAGAATAAAACAGACAAAAAAAAATGTGCCTTTTCATAAGTGGTATTGATCTACTCTGTTCTTACTACCAGAGAACATGTACAGTTAAACATACTCTAAGTTCAATTGGCCTATTTTTATGCATGCCTTGAATTTATCGAAATCTTGCTAATAAAAAGTTACAGAAGTTAAATAGCCATAATGACAAAACATTATATTTCAGTTATTCATTATTTTTAGACTCTGTCTTCAATGTCTGTTTTAATTTCAAAGGAAAATAACATTGAGTTGTAAAGAAGTGCTGAGTTTCCTTCGATTCATGGAAATGCATACAAACAAAAAATCTATATACTAGTAGCATAATTTAAGTGTAAAACTTATCATAATTGTAAGCATTTGTAATGTACTTTATTTTTATTATGGTGATTAATATCAAAAATTATTTTAAGAACATCTTGGATATTTTAAATGCTATTTAATAAACAAATACAAAAATATAGTATATTTCTTGTCTTCTACTACATTTGCTATTGTTTTGCTCTTCCTTTTCTAGGTTTTTGAGGTGTTGTGTGAGTTCATTTATTTGTTGGTTTTTTTCTTTTTTTGAGGTAAGAACTCCAAGAAATGAATTTCCCTCTTAAAACTGCTTTCATTGTGTCCCATAGATTCCGGTATGTTGTGTCTGTATTATCATTTGACTCTAAGAATTTTTTCATCTCCTCCTTTATGTCTTCTATAACCCATTGATCATTCAATAACATATTGTTCATTTTCCATGTGATGTAGGATTTTTCCTTCCTTCTTTTATCATTGATTTCCAATTTCATTCCATTATGATCAGATACGGTGCATGGTATTATCTCCACGCCTTTATATTTACTAAGAGTTGCCTTATGGCATAATATATGGTCTATCTTTGAGTAGGATCCATGTGCTGCTGAGAAGAACGTGTATCCACTTGATGATGGTTGATATATTCTATATATGTCGGTTAAGTCTAGGTTATTGATTGTGCTGTTGAGTTCTATAGTTTCTTTATTCAGTTTTTGTCTAGATGATCTGTCTAAAGGCGAGAGCGGTGTGTTGAAGTCACCCATAATTATTGTGTTGTGGTCTATTTGACTCTTGAACTTGAGGAGAGTTTGTTTTATGAACGTTGCAGCTCCATTGTTTGGTGCATACAAATTGATGATTGTTATGTCATGTTGTTGGATGGTTCCTTTTAACAGTATATAGTGTCCTTCTTTATCCTTCTTGATTAACTTAGGTTTGAAGTTGATTTTATTCGATATGAGTATGGCCACTCCTGCTTGCTTCCGAGGGCCATGTGAGTGGTATGATTTTTCCTAACCTTTTACCTTCAGCCTGTGTATGTCTTTTCCTATCATATGAGTCTCCTGAAGGCAGCATATTGTTGGATTTGTTTTTTTGATCCAGGTTACTAGCCTATGTCTCTTGATTGGTGAGTTTAGGCCATTAACATTTAAGGTTACAATTGAGATATGATTTGTACTTCCAGTCATGCTTCTTTATTTATTTATTTAGAGCAGAAATCAACGAAATTGAAACAAAAGAAACCACTGAAAAAATTGATAAAACTAAAAGTTGGTTCTTTGAAAAAATAAATAAGATAGACAAGCCCTTAGCCATGCTAACAAAAAGAAGAAGAGAGAGAACTCAAATTACTAACATACGGGATGAAAAAGGCAATATCACAACAGACACTACAGAAATACAGAAGATAATTAGAAAGTATTTTGAAACCCTATATTCCAATAAAATAGAAGATAGTGAAGATATCGATAAATTTCTTAAGGCATATGATTTGCCCAGATTGAGACAGAAAGACACACACAATTTAAACAGACCAATAACAAAGGAAGAAATAAAAGAAGCCATCAAAAGACTACCAACTAAGAAAAGCCCTGGACCAGATGGGTATACAGTGGAGTTCTACAAAACCTTCAAAGAAGAATTAATACCAATACTTTTCAAGCTATTTCAAGAAATAGAAAAAGAAGGAGCTCTTCCAAATTCATTCTATGAGGCCAACATCACTTTGATCCCAAAACCAGACAAAGATACTTCAAAGAAAGAAAACTACAGACCAATACCTCTAATGAACTTGGATGCAAAAATTCTCAATAAAATTCTGGCAAATCGAATACAAAAATATATCAGAAAACTTGTGCACCATGATCAAGTAGGATTAATTCCTGGGATGCAAGGCTGGTTCAATATACGGAAATCAATAAATGCTATTCACCACATCAATAGACTTAAAGACAAGAATCATATGATCATCTGGATGGATACAGAAAAAGCGTTTGACAAAGTGCAGCATCCCTTTATGTTCAAAACACTAGAAAAACTAGGGATAACAGGAATTTACCTCAACATTGTAAAAGCTATATATGCTAAACCTCAGGCTAGCATCATCCTAAACGGAGAAAAACTGAAGGCATTCCCTCTAAAATCTGGAACAAGACAGGGATGCCCTCTATCACCACTTCTATTCAATTTAGTTCTCGAAGTACTAGCCAGAGCAATTAGACAGACAAAAGAAATTAAAGGCATAAAAATAGGAAAAGAAGAAATTAAATTATCGCTATTTGCGGATGACATGATAATGTACTTAACAGACCCAAAAGAGTCTACAAAGAAGCTGCTAGAGTTAATAAATGAATTCAGCAAAGTGGCAGGTTATAAAATCAACATGCATAAATCAAAGGCATTCCTGCATATCAGCAACAAAACCTCTGAAATGGAAATAAGGAAAACCACTCCATTCACAATATCCTCAAAGAAAATAAGATACTTGGGAATCAACCTAACAAAAGAGGTGAAAGATTTATACAATGAAAACTACAGAACCCTAAAGAGAGAGATAGAAGAAGATCTCAGAAGATGGAAAAATGTACCCTGTTCATGGATAGGCAGAACTAACATCATCAAAATGGCGATATTACCCAAAGTTCTCTACAGGTTTAATGCGATGCCAATCAAAATCCCAAGGGCATTTCTTGTAGAAATAGACAAAGCAATCATGAAATTCATATGGAAAAACAAAAGACCCAGAATAGCAAAAGCAATTCTAAGCAGGAAGTGTGAATCAGGCGGTATAGCGATACCAGAGGTCAAACTGTACTACAAAGCAATAGTAACAAAAACAGCATGGTACTGGTACCAAAACAGGCAGGTGGACCAATGGTACAGAATAGAGGACACAGAGAGTAATCCACAAAGTTACAACTACCTTATATTTGATAAAGGGGCTAAAAGCATGCAATGGAGGAAGGCTAGCATCTTCAACAAATGGTGCTGGGAAAATTGGAAATCCATATGCAACAAAATGAAACTGAATCCCTTTCTCTCGCCATCCACAAAAATTAACTCAAAATGGATCAGGGAGCTAGATATCAAATCAGAGACACTGTGTCTGATAGAAGAAAAAGTTGGCTACGATCTACATATTGTGGGGTGGGGCTCCAAATTCCTTAATAGGACACCCATAGCCCAAGAGTTAATAACAAGAATAAACAAATGGGACTTACTTAAACTAAAAAGTTTTTTCTCAGCAAGAGAAACAATAAAAGAGGTAAATAGAGAGCCTACATCCTGGGAACACATTTTTACCCCCCACACCTCCGATAGAGCCCTAATATCCAGAATGTACAAAGAACTCAAAAAATTAAACAATAAGATAACAAATAACCCAATCAACAAATGGGCCAAGGACCTGAACAGACACTTCTCAGAGGAGGACATACAATCAATCAACAAGTACATGAAAAAATGCTCACCATCTCTAGCAATCAGAGAAATGCAAATCAAAACCACCCTAAGATACCATCTCACTCCAGTAAGATTGGCAGCCATTATGAAGTCAAACAACAATAAGTGTTGGCGGGGATGTGGGGAAAAGTGTACACTTGTACACTGCTGGTGGGGCTGCAAAATGGTGAGGCCAATTTGGAAAGGAGTATGGAGATTCCTGGGAAAGCTGGGAATGGATCCACCATTTGACCCAGCTATCGCACTTTTCAGACTATTCCCTGAGGACCTTAAAAGAGCGCACTATACGGATACAGCTGCATCAATGATTATAGCGGCACAATTCACAATAGCTAGACTGTGGAACCAACCTAGATGCCCCTCAATAGATGAATGGATAAAAAAATGTGGCATCTATACACAATGGAGTATTATGCAGCACTAAGAAATGACAAAATCATAGAATTTGCAGGGAAATGGATGGCATTAGAGCAGATTATGCTAAGCGAAGCTAGCCAAGCCCTAAAAAACAAATGCCAAATGTCTGCTTTGATATAAAGAGAGCAACTAAGAACAGAACAGGAAGGAAGAGCATGAGGAAAAGACTACAGTAAACAAAGACGAATGGGGGGAGAGAAACGGGGAGAGTAGGGAAAGCATACGGAAATGGTAGGAGACCTTCAATGATACATAAAATTATCAGAGGTCATGAGGGGCAAGGGGGAGGGAAAAAAAGGGAGAGAATTGAACAACAGCAGGGGAGGTAGAGAGGGAAGATGGGAGGGGAGGGGATGGGAGGGGGGATAGTAGGGGATAGGAAAGGTAGCAGAATACAACAGTCACTAATATGGCATTATGTAAAAATGTGAATATGTAACAGATGTGATTCTGCAATCTGTATTTGGGGTGAAAATGGGAGTTCAAAACACAATTTGAGTCAAATGTATGAAAGATGATATATCATGAGCTATGTAATGCTTTAAATAATCAATAAAAAAATTTTAAAAAAATAGTAAAATATATATATATATATAATATATTCAGACAACAGCTCTTTTTCACTTTCTGAAAGCCTCAAAAAACTGCCGCAGTCTGGCTGGGCACAAAATAACTGAGCCACCACAAAGCCTTGTAGATTCAAACAGCAACTCTTTATTCTTGAACTCCCACCGATACTCTACACGCACTTTCTGGAAATACCCTGCCTCCACTGGGCTCCTCGCGCCAATTCTCTCAGAACCCTGTGAGAACTGCACAGGAACTCCAAAGAGCGGGCGCCTGAGGCAGCAGGATACACCCTAATCCTGGAGCCGCCCTATTCCCAGCAGAATCCACCCTAAACCTGGAGCCACCCTAATCCCTGAGCAGAGTCACCTTTCAACCCAAAAATGTCATGCGTCATTCCTACTTGGCTGTGGCTCTCAGCATCTCCCCCCTTCTGTTTAATTAAACAACAAGCAATGTGGCTTAGGGACCGTGCCTCTTAGGTTGTCCAATTCAACATATGGTCCTTACCCATCATCGGATGAGCGGATCTCTAGGCGTCAGCCTCCTGTCTTAGGTTGGTACCACTGCAATCGGATCATACCCGTTACTGACTACTGGTCCAGCATGCAGAGATATTTGTGGATAGGCCTATGCACCAGTGGGGGTGTGAGGTTCTTTGCCTCACTTCTGTTGGCCCCCAAATTTGGCCTTGGTGCTAGTGGGGGGATGAGGTTCTTTGCCTCACCTCTGTTGGCCCCCAAATTTAGACCATCACTAGTAGAAGGGAGGAGGATACAGAAATGCCATGACACCAAGCCAATTGATGGCTCCTTTGGAAAAATTGCATCACTGGTGACACCATCAGCAAAGATACGCCAGCACTATCACAATTTGCCGCACCAACAGATAGTTCACCATGCATACAAGTGATACATTGTCCAGGCAAGTTCTGCAAGCAGTTCAAAGCAGAGGCATCTATCAATATGTCCATTTCCTCCCAAAGTAAATCCACTCCTTGATTGAGCATTACTTGTTGAGTTATTATTCATTGATGCATCAGTTTATACAGTTTATTGTGATAGCTATCATAGAAGCTGTAGTTTGGTTTTATCTTTGTCTTCACCGGCACTGGGATGAAGATAGGAATTCTGGCAAAGATGCTAAAAAAATATGTAACATTCCAACAGATACTAAGAAAACAATTTTCTGAACTATCAACATTATCCTGAACAGAATTATTAAATATAATGAAAAGGAAAGGTGAAAGTAAACAAACAGATCTATTAACCTCCTTATTTGTACACATATTAAAACAATCCTCAACAGCTGTTTACCCAATTTAAATTAAACCATTAAAATCACATGAATAAAAAAAATTCGGATCCATTTATTCATGAGCGCTCCACATTTATGATATATGGACATACACACATACAACACAAAACAGAAGTGTGCACACATAACATACAACACATAAGACAATAGTAGAGGCCTTGTAGCTTTACCTAGGTGAAATCTCCATTGCAATGTTTAAAAACTCCACAGTCAAAAAATAAAACTGATCAGAAAAACATTAACCTAGGTTTGTATGAGCTCAAAAAATAAAATAGAACTTTATGATGTGGGAAAAGGCAATAATAAAATAGATATTGAAAAAAGCATCCTGGTTAATTACTGTCGCAGATGTAAGAATAGCCAAGCTGGAGCTCTGGATATCAGCTGTCATGGATTTGAGTCAAATCATCTTCTTTTTGGTCTGTAGAAATCGCTTTGGTTCGTCTCTCTGGAATCCAAATCAGCTGCTGTTCTCCCTGTGGAAACACACAAAGAGAACCCAGACTCCAGACAATCACTGGGTCAGGACTTTTCCATTGTCCTGTTAGAATATAAGTACATTTTAATAGTTTAATGAGCTCTTTCAACTATGCCTTGTCCCTGTAGATTGTATGGGATTCCTGTTAAGTAAAAAATTAACTGATTTTCTTCAGGGATGATGTTCCAAAATATTCTATATGCATCCTTTGGAAATTTAAAGATCCTTTTAAATTTAAGTCTTCCAAAAGCATTTTGCCTTAGTTTTAGAATTACTTTAGTCCTTTTAATTTTTTGATGTGGTTTTAAACCAATTTTCTTTTATTTAAACATTTTCTAAATTGGCTCTTGTCTCTATATTTTAACACCCTCATCTGAGACTTCTAATTTCTGCACCACCAGAAATTAAAGTTGATGGGCTTTTTGAAAAAAATTACTAATAATCTCCTTGTTTTTCTATTTTATCCAATATTTGACTTTAAACTTCTCTCTTCTATCTTTTTCTATCTTGAATGTCTGTATCTAATAGTTGTCTTAGCTTTTTGTATTTTTTATCTGAAATACCTTAATTTGTCATTTTGAACCATTTTTTTATCTTGTTTCTATCTTCTAGTTTTCTTCTAAGGTTTGTACATTCACCCTTAGTTGCTTTTTTTTTCCTCCTAGTTTTTTTTTCTTCCTATTTTTGTGGGTTTAAAATTCTTGTCTTCCTACATCTTTTCTATCTTCCTACATCTTTTCTCGTTTTTTTTACCTTTTTGTTCTTCTGTCTTTAAAGTTTTTCACTTCAACTTTTTAATCTTCTTTATCCAAATATTTTTATATCTTTTATCCTATTATCTTCCCATTTTCATGTTTTTTTTAAATTTTTTGATGTGGTTTTAAACCAATTTCCTTCTAGTTTAATGTTTTCTAAATTGGCTCTTGTCTCTATATTTTAACACCCTCATCTGAGACTTCTAATTTCTGCACCACCAGAAAATAAAGTTGATGGGCTTTTTGAAAAAAATTACTAATAATCTCCTTGTTCTTCTATTTTATCCAATATTTGACTTTAAACTTCTCTATTCTACCTTTTTCTGTCTTGAATGTCTGTATCTAATAGTTGTCTTAGCCTTTTGCATTTTCTATCTGAAATACCTTTACATGACATTTCAACCATTTTTTATCTTATTTCTATCTTCTAGGTTTTTTTTTCCTAAGGTTTGTACATTCACCCTTAGTTGCTTTTTTCCCTCCTAATTTTCTTTTGTTTCCTATTTTGTGGGTTTAAAATTTTTGTCTTCCTACATCTTCTCTATCTTTTTTTTTTACCTTTCTGTACTTCTGTTTTTAAGTTTTTCACTTCAAATTTTTAATCTTCTTTATCCAAATATCTTTTATCCTATTATCTTCCCATTTTCATGGGTTTTTTTTAAGTAATGCTTTTAAGATTAACTAGGCTTTGAATGATGCAATCTTTCTTCCATCATGAAGGCATCTTAACCACCTTCAATTTAACCTTTTAAAGCCTTTTGCAACTTACTTAGACATTTTACAACTTTTTACTTTACCACACAAAGATTATCTAATCTAGAAACATTTTTAACCTTTATATTAAAATATATTTCCACATCTTGAATCTTTTTATATCTCTTTTGTAGCCATTAACCCTTTTTAAAAATTTACATTGTGATACAACCCTTATAAAATTTCTGAATTTAGATCCGCAGCACTGAGCCCTGATGAATCCAAATTTTAAAAGTTTAGAGTAAAAAGGGTTATTTTAAGTTTATCTTTGGGGGATATATACCCCTTTCCAATTTCCTCTTTTTGTTTTAATAAGTACATTTTAATAGTTTGATGAGTTTTTTTAACTGTTTTGTCCCTGTGGATTGTATGGGATTTTTGTTATGTGAGTAAAGCAATCTTTTTTCCACCATGAAGGTATCTCGACCACCTTCAATTTAACCTTTTAAAGCCTTCCAATTATCATCTATACTGTACTTTTAAATGCACTTTTTCACCACCTACAGCTTTGCTCTTTTAAACAAGGCTTAGATTCTGTTTAAATCGCTTAATGTTAGTTTACATGGCTGCCCTTCAACTAAAGGCTTTTTTTTTTCCATTAAGAAGCTTTGTCTCAAACTGCCATGTACAAATACCTTTTTCTTCTTTCTTCCTTTCTCAAGCTTTTAAAGTAAGTCTAGTTTCCTCAAAATCTTTTTAAATGGCATTTTACAATTTTTTACTTTACCACACAGAGATTATCTCATCTAGAAACATTTCTTTTTTTAACCTTTATATTAAAATATATTTCCACATGTTGAATCTTTTTCTATCTCTTTTGTAGCCATTAACCCTTTTTATAAATTCACATTTTGAAACAACCCTTATAAAATTTCTGATTTAGACAAATTACTCCACTTTAATAAGATGAAATACTTTCATTTTTTTATGGTACTATAATACTATAATTGAAACCCAACTGAAACTTCTTATACTCTTTGTATATAAATTACACCTGATAGAATCTTAACTCTTAGTAACCTTGTTCAGAAAAGACACAGACACAAAGCAATATTAATTTTTTTTCCATTCACAAATTTATGAAAACACACATAATGTTTAAATATATTACCTTATGGAACTTAATAAGTAAAGAGTACTTGATTTTATATTTAGTGGTTGATGTTTCAACACTTCAGCTTTGTAAATTAATCAGATGTCTGTAAAAACCAAGATACTAGACAAGTGTAGTAAACAGAACTAGCCATCTCTTTCTTGTTGAAGAAAAATCCTTCTACAGGATACCATGATGGTCCCATTGTGATATATTTAACAACTTCTCTTTAAAAAGCCATGGGCTACAATTTTGTATTGTATCAACATATGCCCTTATTGTTCTTGGTCTTACTGGGGTGCCTCCTTCCTCTAACAATTTCTCTTCCTTGGGGGCGAACAACTTCAAACCTTGAGTCAACCATTTTCCCCAGTTTGCCTGAGAAAGTTCTAGGGACAGGCAACTTGAAATAAAAACAAAATAAATCAAAACAAGAACACATTGTTTTTTGAAATGGTCACCCATTCTTTCGCTCTCCTTCAGGGTGGAGCAATTTCACTTACCTCCAAGCCTCAGGCATTCTCCGTACAGGCCACCAAATGCCGAAGTCTAGCTGGGCAGAAAATAACTGAGCCACCACAAAGTCTTGTAGATTCAAACAGCAACTCTTTATTCTTGAACTCCCACCAATACTCTGCACTCACTTTCTGGGAATACCCTGCCTCCACCGGGCTCTGCACGCCAATTCTCTCAGAACCCCGCGAGAACTACACGGGAACTCCAAAGAGCAGGCTCCTGAGGCAGCAGGATTTGCCCTAATCCTGGAGCCACCCTATTCCCAGCAGGATCCACCCTAAACCTGGAGCCGCCCTAATCCCTGAGCAGGGTCACCTTTCAACCCAAAAATCCCATGCGTCATTCCTACTTGGCTATGGCTCTCAGCAAAAAAACAATATATGTTTAGGTATTAAGTTCAGACTTTAAAATTATCTTATACTTTTAAACAAGTATGTGATCATCTTTTAGTCTCTCTCAGGGGATTAAATTGCTCTGCAAAAAGGCTAAAACATGTACTAATTATTTAAATTTACATCTTTAATACTTAACTTAGTTTGAGCAATTGATTTTTAAGCATTAATTCTTAATATTTTAGAATAGCTGTCTATCTATATTATCTACACTAATTAACACATACCCCATTACTAAGAACACTTTGAAATACTTTATATTTATTCTACATTTTGGCTAAATATGTAAACAATTTGCATATAATTCTGATTTCCATGTTCTATAAAGAAGTTGCTTTGTTATTGTTAACTTGATTAAATAATGTCAATTCCTGTTTCCTAAGTCACACCAATCAACAATTCTCCCCACAGACTAGAACTGAAATCTTTCTACAAATCCTAATTCAAAATCTGAGTTACAAAGTTAAGATTTTTCTTTTTAAATTAGAACTTCACAAGTATAAATAATGTATTCCAAATAGTTATGGGTGAGTATTCTTCAATACTCATTAGACAAGAATTGAAGAAAATAAATTATTTCCATAGGTAAACATTTTTATCTATTCCAGTCTCTGATATTGAGGTCAATCATGATGTTTTGTGTTATAATGGAAAAAAATAATCAGAGCATTGACTATTATCATTTCAGGACACTCAGTGGAATCAATGACCAGACTGGTCCTTTGTAAATGTGCTAACAATCAGACCTCCCTAAACACAAGTTATAAGTGTTTGCTAGAAGAAAGATACCAGAAAATGCTGACTGAAATATTTTTGGTTAATGTCATTACTCTTTCTAGTTTGCTTATTGCCCAAAAAAGTGGGAATGCATGCATTTATGGGACATAGCTGGAGAGAGCATGGGTGGATTTACATAAGCATTTTTCTATGTAGGTAGTGGATTGTAATATTGAATAGTTTCAACAAAGAATTGACTTTATAAACAGTAGTTTCATGTGCATTGAATGAAACTTATCCTTTAATCTGAAACCAAAACCTGATTTAATGAAGCAGAAAAGAGGGTCTTGGAAGCTATAGGAGGTACTATGGGCATCCTTCAGGAAAGGCGTCTGCATCTGGTGGTGGCCTCTATCCTTTCAGACATTATTACAGTTGAAAGAGACTTTTTAGCAGTCTGTTTTGACATTTAAACTTTTGTGGCAAAAAAATTTATATATATATATATATATATATATATATATATATATATATATATATATATAATATATATATATAGCAGTAAACCTAATTATCTGCCAGTAACAAAAAACATGATAGATGATGTGAAGCAAGTACCTGCACAACTATGCATGTTTATGTTTAGGGTGGGACTACAAAAAGATTCAAAAAAGAGTAGGTAGACATCTACAAATGATGCTGGATTTGGGAAAGGATTGTACAAAAATGGCATCAGCCAGTTTCAACTCTTAAATTTTCCTAATAGCAATTGCTTTCATTATGAATAATATATTTTACAAAGGAAAATCTTGCCAGGTGCAATGGATCATGCCTATAATCCCAGCAGCTTGGGAGGCTGAGGCAGGACGATCAAGAGTTCAAATCCAGCCTCAGCAACTTAGTGAAGTCCTAAGCAACTCAGTGTGACCCTGTCTTTAATAAAATATTAAAAAGGTCTGGGGATGTGATTGGGTGGTTAACTGTCCCTGGGTTCAATCTCTGGTACCAAGAAAAAAAAAGAGGAAAATATTTAAGCGGAAAACTAAAGTTGTCCCTTTGATAAAATCATAGAATATAGAAAGGATTTACCAAAGAGTCAAAATCTGTTTTCCCATCATCCCTCATAAGGAACCTGGAAATTTTGTGATGATCTGGTAGATGATATGAATAGATGATGATAAGAGTTTTAGGGAATATTTTTTAAGATTTTCATGTGAGTTTAAAGTATGATGATTACAAAGGGAGATCATGATGATTAATTTTTTAGGGTTATACTACATTTTTAGTTGTATTTATTTTTTTAATATTCATTTTTTAGTTGTAGTTGGACATAATACCTTTATTTTATTTAGTTATTTATATGTGGTGATGAGGATCAAACCCAGGGCCTCTCACGTGCTAGGCGAGCACTGTATCACTGAGCCACTACCCTAGCCCTTTAGTTTTATTTTTAATTGACCAATAATTGTATATATTTATGTTGTAAAATGATGTTTCAATGCATGCACACATTGTACAATAATGAAATCAAAGTGATGGTCTTTTTGTGTCTACAAGGAAGGTATTTTTCCGATGAGGCTAACATTTAAATTTGTGACCTTTGGATAAGGCAGATTACCCTCCCTAATGGGGGTGTCCCTCATTTAATCAATGAAAGACATGAATAGAACACAAAGACCAATGTCTTCAAACAAGAGGAAATGCTTCAGCCTTCCAACCTTCAGACTGGAACAACAAGCTTGATCCTCCTCATCTCCAACCTGCCAACCCACCCTACAGATTTTGGACCCCATAAAATAATTAACTGAGCCAATTCCTTAATATAAATTTATGCCTATGGATATACACATTTAATTGTTTCTATTTTCTGGAGAACACTGACTAATACAGGGAGAATGCTTACTAAATTATCCCCAACTGAAACTTGGAGGGAACAGAGATGCTATGGTGATGGGTATTAAAGTCATAATTAAGCCATGAATGAAATATGTGATGGAAGAAGGTACTCTGTGGTTCTGTGTGTTGTGACCATTTTGCTCAATTACATAATTGTAATGAACAATATTTACCATTGAGCATGGGGTCTCCTCCTGTATCCTTCTCACTGTGATATCAACTAATTCTTCCCTGGGTGAATTTTAATTGGGCATTTTAAATGAGATCCCTTGGAACTTCCCAAGGCTTCCTTTGTAGTAAATATTAAGAAATTTTGAGAGAGCAGTAAGAGATGATTGCTTTGATTAAGAAAATGGATAAAGTGAGAGTTTGCTTTTCACTAAGCCCCATTTCAATAATGCATGTGGATATATAGGAGAATTATGTCAATTAAAAAAAAAACAATAAGAGAGAGAAATGCTCCAAAGAGTGATTATATTTGTTTGGGAATAAAATAGAATGCAGTGGGAATATATGTACCATAGTAAACTAGTAATATATTCAAAGAGGTTGAGGTAAGGAGAAGCCTATAAAAGTAAAATTACGAGGATCACATAATATAATTTAAAATAATAATACCTGGCATAAAGGATTAATAAAAAGAATGATTCCAGACCAGTCTTGAACAGAGAGTTGCTGAACTGATGTTCTTGCAGAAGTGCTTTTCTGTGTAAGGTTGTGGTAGCCTTGCTGCAAGTTCTGGTCAGTATTTTTTATGCGACTGATTATGGTGATGATGTGTGAGAACCCTTCCTCTATAAACTTCTGGAGTTTTTAATTCATGATTTTGTAATAGTGACATAAATTATTTCATTTTTATACTGAAAATGTTCACAATTCATTCATAAAGATGAAGAGTAAATATTTGGTCTGCTGGGCTGCTATAATAAAGTACCATATTTGAAATAGCTTTAAAATCAGAAATTTGTTTTCATAGCTCTGGAGGCTGGAAAACCCAGGTTCAAGTTCCAGTCAGGATTTGGATTCTGGCAAGTGCTTTCTTCTTGACTTGCAAATGGCTGCTGTGTCCTCACATGATCCCTCTGTATGCATCTGTAAAGATCAAATTCTTCTGTCTCTTCTTATAAGGACATTAACCCCATCAGACTAAGACCCCACCCTTAACACTTCACTTAATCATTACTAACTTCTCCTGGATCCTGTTTCCAAACATAGCCACATGGGGAGTTTGGCTTCAATACAAGAATGGAGAGAGGCTGCAATTCATAGCAAAAGACTCCAAGGAGTAAACCGGGTGATGCTTTTGATTGCTTCAGTCATGCATCCTATTTTAAAACTGTTGTCAGGCTAAGGGTAGTTGGTGTACTACAGGAGACTTGGTGAATGTGTTCTTTTCCTTTTTTAATCTCAGTGTCCACCAGGGCACAATTTGCAGTTTCCTTGAATGACATTTAATATACATGTATGATTTTCCCTGAGCATATTTGAACTCATCCAAGTGTGGAAAAAATTGGGTATCTCAGAATTCCAACTTGGTAAGATTTAAAATTAGTGTCTTGCAATATTTTGTGTCATAGACTGATTATATGATGGCAGCCTTCTTAGGAAGTAGTATAAGGGAAGTGAAATAACCTAGACACCCATGTTCACAGAGGCAAACACTTAAGTTAGGACTTCACAACAGTAAAAGCATTTTCATTACCAAGTTTCAGAGAAATTCCTATAATTTTTACTTGTCCAACTCTACACCTTCATTGGAATGGACACATGTAAAACTCTGGCTGGACAAATGTTAAGGAATTTTTAAAATATATTTTAACTGATACATAAAAACATGAAAATTATACATATTCATGGGATATCATATAACATTTCAATATATACATATTATAATATATTTAAATTAGTTTAAACATATCTAGCCCATCAAACATTTATCATTTACTTATGGTGAAAACTTTCAATATCCTTTCTTCTAGATTTTGGAAATGGATAGAACATAATTGTGATCTGTATTCACCCTGCTGTGTATTAGCACCACAGAACTTCTTGCTCCTATGTATCTATAACTTTGTATCTACTGATCAACATTTTCCCCATCATTTTCACCACCAAACTCTCCCATGTTTCTGGTGACCACTATTCTACTCTTAAATTCTAATTTTTTGTGCTCCTCAACTTTCTGGGCCTAGCTTATTTCACGTAATGTATTCCAATCCGTCTTCAAGTGTTAAGCTGTACATCTTCACAAATCAATTTCCACTCATATAGTGCCCATGTATGTGAGCACTAAAAGATGACAAATCCATAGCTACTAGGGAAATTCATACTATCCTTCGTGTTTCTGCTTAAATGGTATTTCCTCCAGATGAACTTTCCAGAGCTATTTATCCAGAATATCTTTCCTTTCTCCAAATCCCCATTGTCTTTTGTACTTATATGAGAACTTCAAATTAATGTTAATCTTCTTGTTCCATGAGACATGAAAAATGCTATACACCCACACCAACCCATTCTGTATAATACTCATAATAAAATATTGAATTATCAGAATTCAGTAATAGCTTCAAAACTCTTACTCTTCTTATTTAAATAGGATAAACTTGGTCACCTTGGCAAGTTAGTTGAGAAGAATTATCTTTATTTATCTTGTGAATTTAGAAAGTCAAGCATTACTGTTCTTGTTATTATTACCCACTTTTATTCTCTGAACAAAGAAGTTGCCCTATTCTGTCTTCTACTTGAAAAAGACCAAAAACACATATTTAACTTTAAGGAAAAAAAATGCCCTTTCAAAGAATAATATAAGCAATTGTTCTCCCTGTCACAAGCTTGTGTCTTTTCTATTATGTAGCTCTTTGGTAATTATTTGGGATAATAATGGATTAGAGATATTACATTTTAACCTAGCATCATGAAAGACACGTAAGTAAGTAGGATAAAAAAATATTGATAATTTAACATCCAAATACTTTTCAACTCAAAACAGCAAGAGTTTCCTATCCAAAAGAGAATAAATTTTGTCCTAAATAACTTTTGAGATCTTTGAGAATTTGACATATTTCAAAGCCCATTTCAAATCATCAGTAATGTTATTAATTTTAACAATTTTCCTTGAAACTAACCATTATTCCTTATATGAAATATTGTACACTTAGATCTATTCTGGTGGATTGTTCTTAAAAATCACGACAAGTAAATGTTATCATAGGTAGCTTTATGTTGCTGGGTGAGTTATTCCAATTCAATACAAAAGAAGAAAATAGAATAAGCGGCATGCTTTTATTTCTTTTACATATATGTAAATTTTAATTTCTCAACCTGGAAGAGAATATTGATACATACATACTTAATATTAGATACAAAAGGGCAAATAGAAAACAAATACAAGATTGAGAACTCCATATTGTCTTATCTCCCATTTTTTGTTAAGAGTCCTAAGTGGTACACATATCATTCCAGATAGATTTTACATTTCTTCTGTAATTGCCTGCTCTGCTCATGTAAATTTTTGCCTTTTGGGAGAACTCTATTGCAGAGTTCTAAGACCATACTCCTAAGCATCCATGGTCACTAGCTCTCTGGACTGAAATGTAGGTTGTTATTAATCCAGGTCACCCTGACCTCTTAGGTTGAATAACGAACTATTTGGTCACGTATCGGTTCTAGTTGTTCTTAACAAATTGAGGGAGAATTTACTCTAAATTTCACCTAAACATGTGGTTAAACTCCCCTAAATGATACTTTTTTATCTTATTTTTGTTTTTGCTGTTTCCTAAAGTGGTGATACTACTGTACTATTAAGCATGATTAAATCTGTCCTCTTTCCTAAAAAGTACAAGATAATTCTCCTTAGATAACATTGCACATTTTAATATTGTAATTTATACTTACAAATACACACAGGAAACACAAGGCCCAGAGTCTTAGAAACAGAGAGTTGAGGTCTTACTTCTTTTCCAGTCCTTGTCCCAATGTTTAATTTCCCCTTTACTGATACTCATACCAAAATGGTTAGAAGGCATAATCATGAAGTAGTTAAATCCAGGTTCAGAAGCAGGTCCTGTCAGTTCAAATGCAGCATATATTTCTTGTTAACACTTTGAGGCACATTCCTAGAAATTTAGGGGCCTAAATGCCCTTATTAGAAAATCTACATAATAAAAGATCAAACTTATAAAAATGACTTTTGACATAAAATGTGGTAAATCTGACACAATGCTCAATTAAATTATATTATTTCCACTATCTCTAGGTTTAAGATGAAATCTAGTATTTACCATGCTTTTATATAAATTATCAATGAAATTTTTAATTGATCTGGTCATGGTGGTCCATGCCTATAATCCCAGCAACTTGGGAGGCTGAGAAGGGAGGATCACAAATTCAAGGCCAGCCTCAGCAAATTAGCAAGGCCCCAAGCAACATAATGAGACCCAGTCTCAAACTAAAAACTTTTACAAAAAGGAGGGCGATGTGGCACAGTATTTAAGTGCCCTGGGTTCAACTTCTAGTACCCCCCAAAATTAATTAAATGTCCAACAGTGAGTTTTGTACTTTATTAGGCATCACCATTCCTTAAGAAGCTAAAAAGATAGAAAATGCCCCATGCTGTGCTTGGCATTATTAACTTGCCAGGATCAGCTAGGATGGTTTCATAGAATGAATTCAGCTCAAACATATTGCAACTCTGCAGGCTGCAGCACAGATCCTCCAGGTAGGATATGTGTGTACATTAAATGCCAGCAAGGTAACTGCCCACTTCCAATAGATTGGGCTATGGTAAAATCACTGGAGGCAGGGAAGTTGAAAAAACACATTCTAACGATTCATTATAAGAGAATTTCAAGCAGGGACACTGGCTACTAGGAAATCACGTGTTTTGGTAGACCAATGGAGCAGGCAATTGCCATTGGAACCAAATGTTTCAAAGCTGATGAAAAAAGAAACAGCTTGCAAGAATAATAGGTTACACCAGGCATAACTCTTAGGAGACCGGTGAAGTGAGGAGCAAAACCAGGGCATGACATAGGTTATAAAGTCAAATGGACTGGACTCATTTTTAAGCATGATGTTACAAGTTACAGTCTTATGGCCCATTACAATTAGCAAAGAAATTCCTAACACTTACCCATTGGACCCTTATAATAATACTGAGAGGTACATGGGTAGCATTCTTATTTTGGAAATTGGGAAATGAAAGGTCAGAGAATTCAAGTTTGATGCTTAATCCAAAAGCTATTAAGCAGCCAAACTATGTCTAAAAAATATATTTAAAAATTTGTTCTTTAAGATTGTTTTTGTTACACTAACTTTTATTTCAGGTAAGAAGAATAACTGAGTATGACTCTGATGATGAATGATACAGATAAGAAAAAGTAATAAAGACAGACAGAAAAAAATCAAGGTACCCAGAAAAGTGATAACTTAAAGTGTCTCAAAGTGAATCTTCATATATATTACCCTTAGACAATGGAAATGATTTTATTTCAGCAAATAAAATAACTTACAATAAAATTGTCTCTACAGCTACCATACAAATGGTGTTGCTTATTTTTGACAAATTCAATTTCAAGTGTAGTCATTACATGGTGATTAGGATGCTTAGTACAATTTATGAATGGTTCAATCATGTTTACTTGTATAATTTATATGTTAGTCTATTATTTTTGGAAGAATCCTATTTTAACCCTTATATATGGTATATATATATATATATATATATATATATATATATATATATAAATAAATGTATTTATATATATATGGGTTATACATGGTATAACCCTTATATATGGATATTTCTTCTCTCATCTGAGAAATCATTTATAGTAGCTCTGTGTTCATAATCTTTGGACTGTATGCACAAGGGGCTATATACAGTCCCATAAACCTTCACCAAAACAGGGCAGTGTTCCCAGATGTGTTCTATACTGTGGATATAAATTTCTTCCAGAATAAAAGTAATTATCAGTAATTTTCTGAACCATACCATTTAACTTCTGGAAAGAAAAACAACACAACTTTAGTCAAGTTTAGATTCAGCTTAAAGAGATAAACTTAATTGAGTTATTAACATACCTTACCAGGAATCAAACAACAGTTTTCTTTTTATTTCTCCTCAGCATGAACAGAGCTATAGCTTATGTAGCAGATTTTTCCCCCTCTCTTCCAATTCCATCTCCTAGTAGGACCTTGACTTGCTCTTTTACCTGCCAAAGTGGCAATCTGCCATTCTGAGAAATGTGAAGAGTTCTTTTAAAGTGTATTTTAAGTTTTTGAATGCAGATTTACAGATTGGATCATCTTTAAGGTTTGGAGAATCAATATGTAATCTATCACAAACACTTGGTTCAGTATCATTAAGTTAAATGAATTGATATTGTACTTCTTACAATTTTCTTTACTGCCATGATATTGCTTATTTTTATGGTTTGGATATGAGGAGTCTCCCAAAAGCTCATGTGTGGGTCAATGCAAGAAAGTCTAACCTAATCAGTGCCTTAATTCATGGATAGGGATTAACTGGTTGGTAACTGTAGGCAGGCAGGGTGTAGTTGAAGGAGCTAGGTCACTGGGAGTGTAACTTTGTGGTATATATTTTGTCCCTGGTGAGCCTGGAGTGCTCTTCCTGCTTCCTGGTGCCACCTGCAGGACTAATGTCCTACACCACACCTTTCTGCCATCATGTTCTATCTCACCTCAAGCTTAGTTTGTCCTCTGAAACTGTGAGTACCAAGTAAACTTTTCTTCCTCTAAAATTGCTCTTGTCAGGACTTTCTGTTACAGTGACAGAAAACCTGAACAAAACTCTTATCATGGCAGAGTAACACTTTCAAAACAGACTTACAGATTTCTGATTGTCCTTTCAAAGCTAAAGCTCAAGTGTCTTTGATTATAAAATGGATACAGTCTCCTAAATAGCTCCATAGAAAAGAGCTCTTAGCTTCATTTTTAGCAACTGTAGACTGGATAGAATTTCAGTGCAACTGTGTCCTTGATTTTTTCCATTTCTCTTTCCTACACCATATGGCATATATCATATACCTCTGTACCCATCTATAGGATTGCTACTTCTTTGTTCATAAGGAATTTTGATGAAAAACAATAAAACTAATTTTAAATGTCTATACAAAAATATTCATTGATACCTTTCCACACTTTTTTTGCACTCTTTCTTCCCTCTTCTGAATTGTGAGATCATAGATGGTGCATTTTATAATTAATTTTTCAATTTATTTTGTATGCTCAAAACTGTTTTCAGATTGATTTTTGACATTGTATTTATATTACACATTAATTTAGGAAAATAAGCATTATTTCACTCATCATTCTTCCCCTACAGGAATATAAAGAATCTATGACTTTATTACAATGTCTTATGTTCTGAAGACTTTATTTTATCTCTCAATTATTTAAAAAATATATGTTCTGATTTACTTTTGTTAAAGTTTATCCTTAAGCATTTAAAATATTATTTTTAGTGTAAATAGAATATATTTTTACTTATCGTTTTAGTCAGCTTTTATGCTGCTGTGATTAAAGGACCCAACTAGTAAAGGTTTATTTAGGGACTTACAGTTTCAGAAGTCTCAGTCCATAAGAGGCTGGCACCATTCCTCGGGGCTTAAGGTGAGGTAGGAGGGCTCAAGGTGAGGTAGGAGGGAGGGCTCAAGGTGAGGTAGGAGGGCTCAAGGTGAGGTAGGACATTATGGCAGAAGAGTGAGGCAGAGGTAAGCAGCTCACAGGATGATCAGAGAGCAGAGAGAGAGAGACTCCACTAGCCAGATACATATATATAGTATATACCCCCAAAATACACCCCCAATTCCCACCTCCTTCAGCCACAACCTACCATTTCAGTTACTACTCAATGAATCCCTATCAGGGGATTAATTCAGTGATTGGGTTAAGACTCTCACCACCTAATCATTTCCGTTCTGAACCCTCTCACATTGTTTCACATGTGAGCTTTTGGGGAACATCACATCTAAACCATAACACATTTTTTTACTGGTTGTTTCATGACTTTTAAATAATTGCTTTTAAGAGTTGTCTGTGCCCTTAGTTTTATTAATCTGTTTATTTCATTAAGTTTTCTAAGCAATTCTATAAGGCATTTATATATTATATTATATATTATATATATAATATATATATTATATATTACATATATTCTGAAAGTTCTAATAAAATTTCAGACATACACACACATATGTATGTATATGTGTGTATGTGATATATAAATATGAACATTTATTAGAACTTTCAGAACAATTTTAATTAATAATGCCCCCCAAAATGTTATATCTGTCAAATTCCTAACTACAGTGGGGATGTCCATAGATTTTAAATCCCAGGAAAAATGTTGCCTATTGTCATTAAATAAGATTTTATTCATTCTAAAACATTTAGTTAGAATCAACTATTTGCCAGTTACTAAGCAGAGCACATGGGATAGGGTAACTTCTGAAGCAAAAAAAAAAAAAAAAAAAAAATCCAAGAATAAATACTCGATTGGATAGAACTTCACTTCTCCTCAGAACAATGTTAGGTGGGCTAGCAGTCATTAATCATCATTCACATGTGACTTCAAAGTCTCTCTGAAGATTGAAACCATTTCATGCAACCTGGAAGTTATCAGAACAAAGAGTAGTGGTACTAGAAAGTTTTAAGAGGCTAGGTCTTGAAATGGTGCATCATTTTGCTTACATTCTGAGGAGTATAGTTCGATCAGAGTTTTCACACTTCACTGTGGGGCCGTTGGACGGCCAGTAATAATAGACCATGAACTTGGAGAGCAGTTAGCAGATTCTTCCACAGAAGCCAATGAAGAGACCCCCAGAAGTGATGCTGTGTGAATTTGCGACTAAGTCATAAAGGGTACAATTTCACCTATTTCTTTTTCTTCCTCTCTCTTTTTCCTGTGTCACTCAGGTCATATGGAGAGATCACAAGGAGATAGTCTGGCTGATTACTGGCTTTCTCAGCTGACAGCCAGAATTTTTCTTAAATTACTCACTTCACCCATAACTTCTAAAAATTATTTTTTGAAATGTTTAATTTCACTTCAGCATAGAACTTTTGAATCTTTGAAACAATTTTGGCAATAAGTCCTTGTATTACCACCCGATTTTCAATTTGAGTTTCAAATAAACACTTCTGCAAGTGTTAAATGAAGTCATGCTCATAAGATCTTTTGGTTAGTTTACTTAAACATGGTAGGCACTTAGTAGTTACTACCAATAATATTAATGTAGAGTAATCCTCAAAATACATACAGACTTAACTCCAGGATTTTTTCCCTAAAATTTAAGAACTATATGTTCAAGGTAATGTTCAAATTCCTGAAACATAAACTTTATGGAGTGACAATAAAAACATTTTGATAAAGTTTTGAAATACATATATCATTCTAATGTTACTGTCTTTCGTATATCAACATTTTAAACCTCAGAGCCAATTTCAAGTTTCCTCTTTATGAGAAGCCTACTGACATAATTTATGCTTATAATTAAAATAAAATTATATCAATTTGGTACATATTTGAAAAAAAATTGACAGTAAACTTAAATGTTTCTCCAACCGAGACAGAATCAGTTTGAACAGAAAGAAGCAACTCTTAGAAAATAAGTCATTAGATTCAACATTGGGTCTCAAAGGGTCAATAAAATATTAAAAGATAAACTTTCCAACTGTGAATCTTTTTTGAAAATTCAATGATAAAATCTCAAATGTCAAACCATTCCAATGTCAAGACACAAACAGAAAAAAAAGTCTGTTTTATTAAAGTATGACAGATTCCACGTAGTGTCAGCTGAATAATCTCCAGAATATCACCATCCTCTAGCATGGTGACCTTTCTCTCTCAGAAATCTTTCATAGAATGTTTTTAAAAAACACTTCCATCTGTCTTGAAGTCCCTGACATATTTTTCTACAATTTTTTTTGTACTCCTTGTTCCATGCAGATGAATTAAAATGCAACTGAGCCTATGTAATCTAATAACAATGAGATGAAGTATGCATTAGTGTGAGGGATCCAAAGAGTTGCCTACATAGGAGGTAAACATCTGGTAGCTTGGAGGCAATAAAAAATAATATATATTCCATATATGTACAATATGTCAAAATATACTCTACTGTCAGGTATATCTAAAAAGAACAAATTTTTTAAACATAGAATGAAGTAGAAAGAGAATAAAATCATGGCATTTGCAGGTAAATGGATGGAGTTAGAGAAGATAATGCCAAGTGAAGTTAGCCAATCCCAAATAACCAAATGCCAAATGTTTTCTTTGATATAAGGAGGCTGATTCATAGTGAGAGAGGGAAGGGAGCATGGGAGGAATAGATGAACTCTAGATAGGACAGAGGGGTTGGAGGGGAAAGGAGGGGGCATAGGGTTAGAAATGATGGTGGAAGGTGAAGATCATTATTATCTAAAGTACATGTATGAAGACACAAATCGGTTTGAATATACTTTCTATACAATCAGAGATATGAAAAATGGTGCTCTATATGTGTAATAAGAATTGCATTCTGTTGTCATATATATATAAAAAATAAAACAAATTTTAAAAAAGTGAACTCACCAAAAAAGAAAGTTTCTCAACATATGAGACTAATTTATATATATATAAAATCATTGTATACATATATATAAGATCAGCAAATCTTCCCTTGCATTCAGGAGTTCCTCATCAGTAATTTCAATGATTTTTTTTCTTCCTCCTTCTTCTCATTTTGCTATCTTGGCATATAATTGACAAAGTATAAACACTATGAACAGCTTATATTGAAAGAGTCCAACTAGATAACTGGTGCTATATGTACATACTCATTAAATTATGATCACAATTAATGTAGGGAGCACATCCATCATTCTAATTTCTACAGGTGCCTTTGTGATTGCTTCTTCCTTCCTGTGACTCTTACTGCCTGGCTTTCCTGAAATTCACTGGTAGATTTCCCGTCAGTGTAGATTAGTTGTCATTTTCTAAAAAATTTTAGAAATGAAATCATATATCACATACTATTTTATGGACTTCTTTCACTCAGCATAATGATTGAGGTTCTTTTATATTGCATTTACAAAATAGTCCTATTCTTTGATTAATAAATGTATTCCATTGCATTGATATATTTTAATTTGTGAATCCATTCACCAATTGGACATTCATTTCTTATTTTAGCTGCTGTACATGAAGTAGTCATAAACTTCCCTATGCAAGTTTCTGTATTTTTATACACTTTAATTTACTTTAAGCAAAAACTAGAGTAGAATGGTAAGATCACAAACAGGTGTTTGTCTAAGTTTTAAAGGAATTGTTGTGCTTGCTCAAATTCTCTGTACTGTTTTCCATTTCCAACAGATGTTTATATGAAAATTCCAATTCCTTCATATCTTCAGATATATTGGTAGGATTAGCCTTTATGGATGTTACATATAGTGATATCTCATTGTGGTTCTAACTGCATTTCCCTCAGTACTTATGGTATTTATGTGCTTATTTGTTATTGCTATATTTTCTTAGGTTAAATCTCACTGCAAATATTTTTTCCAATTTTAAGTAGATCACACATTTCTTTGTTTTGGCACTATGAGAATTTATTATATTTGGATATAAGTCCCTGTTTTCTTTTATATTACAAATATTTAGCTATTCTGCATCATTTTCCAGATGAATATTAGAATAAGCTTATCAATATTCTGAGATTTTATTTTGGCTTCTGTTGAATCTACAAATTAATTCAGAGAATTAACATTTTAGTAATTTGAATCATCCAACCCATGAATACTGCATCTCTCAATTTATGTTGTCTTCATTTCTCTCTTCCATGATTTTTGGTTCCCAGTTTGCATACTTTGGACATTTTTGTCAAATTATTCTAATGTATTTAATATTTTGGTACTATGGTAAATTATGTTTTTAAGCTATCTATATCCTCACAGATTTTCTATCATTTTATCAATTATTGGGAAAGGAATTTGAGATTTTCCTTATGTACCCTTATATAACTCAAAATGAATCAAAGACTTAAATGTAAGAGTGAAAACTATAAAATTATTAGAAGAAAACATGAAAGGAAAAAATTTTATTTAGTAGTGATTTCTTAACACAAAAACCCAGGCAGCAAAACAAAAGAATAGGTAAATCTTAGAATTAAAATTTTTCAACAACTAAAGACATCATTATCAAAGGGAAAAATCATACACATGGGAAAATTAGTGTATATAACATATAAGGAAATACTATAGATCAAAAATAACTAAATAAACAACCAAATTGAAAAGTGGATAATGGTCTTGAATAGACATTTCTCCAAAGAAGATACACAAATGGTCAATAACCTATTTGAAGAGATGTTCAGCATCACTAATAACTAAGGAAAAGCAAATCAAAACCCAGTGAGATGCCATTTTAAACCCACTAGAATAATTTAAAAAAAAATCCAGAAAAGAACAAGTGTTTATGAAGATGCTGAGAAACTGGGGCATTTTTATCATGTAGGTGGAAAGGCAAAATTATGTATCCAATATAGAAAATAATGTATTAGTCTCTCAAAAATCTTGAAAACAAAATGACTATATGGTCCGGGAATTCTTATTTTGAATATATCCAAAAGAATTAAAAGCAGGGGCACAAATACAATATTTCTAATTGCATGACTCACAGTAGCTAAACTAGGAAGCAAATCTGGTTTCTATTGACAGATGAATTGATAAATAATATTTAACTTTAAAGGGAAGAAAAATTAATGTGAACATTAAGTATCATGCTAACTGAAGTCAGACAGTCACAAAAGACAAATATGGAGTAATTCAACTTATGAGGTAGCTTTGCTAATGGAATTCAGAAACACTTGTACTAATAGATGTTTCTGTATCTTCAGGGTGGTGGTGATTTTTAACCCTCACTCCAATGTATGCCCCAAATCGCTATAATAAATTTGAAGAAAAATGCTAAGGAAAGTTCATAAATCCTTATTTTCGCTTAAGTGTAGTAGATGAATCCAAATTAGGTTTTTCTTTCTTTCTACTTCTGATTTTCTTGTTAGGCTAATCTGTTTCTGCTGTAGTGTGCTTGTTCTGTTCTTTCTCATAACTTTGCTGGTTCTCACTCCATCTCTGTGAAAAGACTCATGCTTCTGCTTGATTTAATGCCTTTATGTAAAAACAATGTGATGTTTATGGCAGCACAGGCAAACTTTTAGTTCCTTGTTAATTTTCCAAGAAAGTTATATTGGAACTAAAAAGGAAAGTAAGCAAAGCAGAGAAAGGAACCATTTTTTTTTTTTTTTTTTTTTTTTTTTTTTTTTAGGATTGAACCCAGCAGCACTCTACCACTGAACTAAATCCCCATCCTTCTGTATTTCAAGGGCCAAAATTGCTTGAGACTGGTATCAAACTTGAGATCCTCCTGCCTCAGCATCCTACATCTCTACAATTACAGGTGTGTGCCAATTGCCAGGCAAAACCATTCAATTCTAGGATGTAAAAAATTAATCATCTTGTAGATCCTGCTTGATCAAGCCAAGGGAACTTCTTCTCTGTTGAATATTTTCCACCGTAGTCATTTTAGAAAGTACACCCTTCTTCACTGTTTCTATGGTGGAATGTAAATGTCACTGGCCTATACCCAATCCTATAAGCTTTCCAGAAATCATCGGTTACACAAAGCAGAACAACCAAGACCCTCATTCCTATTAGCTAGTATGATATGTCAAGATCATTGTATTCTCATGAGCAAACAATGCTTAATCAGAACACACACATTAGTCATTTTAAACAAAAGACAGCTAATAATAAAACAAAATATGTAGTCTTTTTGTCTGAAAACTATGTACTGCTTGTCATCCACACCCTTTGGATCATTTCTTTATTTTATAGTTATTTTCTTAGAGTAATGTTACCACGTTTCTTTAATGTGGGCCAAAGTTTCAAGCCTAAAAATGATGCTGACATTTTAGCATTTTTATTAGGGAAAATCATCTATATATGAAATTATATGGGGAAATAATCTCTTATTTTATACCAACTGTGTTAAAGGGAAAAAATGATACCAAATGAACAACAAAATCTCAAAAGTAATCCATTTACCTGCTTATTTTCTTAACCACATATTCAGAGTTCTCTTTGATTAAAAGCAGTTACATATAAAATTGTCTTTCTGGATTTTCCCTTTGTACTATTTCTGTTTATATCTATTTTGTACCTACTTATATGCAAATTTGGCAACAAAAAGTATATGCACATATTTAATGTTATACACACACACATATTGCATTGGAAAAATGAAAATAAAAACTTCACTTGATTAATGTGTATAAAGTCAGAAGAACAACATATGATGGAGAAAAAACATTCATCCATGCCAAAAATGTTAGTAATGGATCTTAGATAATCAAATGCACTAATAATAAATACATTAAAATATCTTCTGAGTATATTGCAGATATTTTTTCTATATGTGTTAAAAAGTAAAAGACTAACTTTTCCATAATCAAAAAAATCTAATTAAGAGGAATCTTGCAAATTTGCTTTTCCTTGATTGGTCTACAATTAGAAATGTGTTTCTTAATTGGATTTATGTTCTGAACTTTATTTTGATTATCTTTCTCTGTACATTTTAGAAATATGTGAGAGCTAAAATGAGGTTGCTCTGACATTTAGGAATTTTGTTTGCTTGTGTGTTTCTTCTCTAAAAGCCATATGCTAGATGATTTCATTTTACAGGTAACATGTGGCCCATGAAAATTGCTGTGACCTTTTTCTACCACTAAATTTCCTAGCTAGGCAAAAAAAACCTATTGCACACTGAGAAAGCACAATATTTCTCAGCTGAATAGTGGAAAAAGTAGAAAAGTAGATGTTAAATGAAATAGTTTTTATTTTATCAATAATGCCAAACCCAATGTCTACATTATCAGGGGTGTTAAAGAATATTAATCAGCACATTGTAGATCATAAGATATATTTTCAGGCACTATGAAACATTTTTAAGAGTTATAATTTAATCAACAGGAAGACGGAAATTTAGAAAACTATTCAAGATGCAAAAATCAACAGGTATACTAAATATTACATTTATATTTTAAAAACCTGCTGACGTTTGCTATTACATCTGACATTTAAGAGATTCAAAAATTAAACCCTTTTTTAAAAATCAGTGTATGATGCCTGTGTTCAATTTACTCTGGCTACTATAACTGACAGCCATGAACCAAGTGGACTAGAAAAACAAAATTTATTCTGTCACAATTCTGGAGGCAGTCATCTGAAGTCAAAGTGTCAGTGTCTGCAGAGCCACACTGTCTTCCAAGGCTCTAGGGCATAATCTTCTTCTGCTTGGTCCAGTTTGTAGTGGTACTGGGTTTTCTTTGAACTGTGGTTATAATATACCATTATTTACCTTCATCTTCATGTGTCGTTCTCTTTATTGATGCCTTTTCATCCTCTGTATCTCATAAATATCCTTGCCACTAGATTTAAAGCTCACTCAGATAATCCGGGATGATCACATCTCAACATCCTTAATTAAACATCTGCAAGGACCTTTTTCCAAATTAGATTACATTTACAAGGTTCTGGAGATTAAGATATTGACATTTCTTTTGGGGAGGCATGATTTTACACACTACTCATGTATGCAGATGCTTTTTTCCTATAATAAGACCTCAAATCAAAGTTATATTTATATAAAATCTAGATTACATCATGCATTCTGCATACTTCATATAGAAATATATAAATATATCTATCTTTCTTATTAACTTCATTTAAAGAATAAGTTCCCTGTCATCCCTTTGATTTTTTTTTCTTTATTTATTTTATTCATTTTTATGTATATATGACAGCAGAATGCATTACAATTCCTATTGCACATATAGAGCACAATTTTTCATATCTCTGGTTGTATACAAAGTATATTCACACCAATTCGTGTCTTCATACCTGAACTTTGGATAATAATGATCATCACATTCCACCATCATTAATAACCCCATGCCCCGCTTTTCCCTCCAATCCCTTTGCCCTATCAACAGTTTGTCTATTCCTCCCATGCTCCCTCTCCCTATCCCACTATGAATCAGCCTCCTTATATCAGGTAGTTATTATTATTATTTTGGGGGGCTATCAGGAATTGAGCCCAGGGGCACTCGACCACTGAGCCACATCCCTAGCCCTATTTTGTATTTTATTTAGAGACTGGGTCTCACTGAATTGCCTAGTGCCTTGCTGTTGCTAAGGTTGGCTTTGAACTCATGATCCTCCTGCCTCAGCCTCCTGAGACACTGGGATTACAGGCACGTACTATAGAAACCTGGATTGAAGGTGGTTATTTTAATAGCATTATGAACTTTTGTGTTTAAGCAAAGTTGATGTCATTAATCCATTACATTTATCTAATTTGAAATTCAAATTATCTCATCTTTGGCCTAGAATTGTTAAGTGAATTCCTGATTCTATTTGACATGACCCTAGTATTCTTTTATAGCCTCCTCACAATGTGGTATGAGAAGGTGTCCCAGGCTTAAAGATTTCCCCCAGTAATGTTGGTTTACTTTACTAAGTATTTAAAGACAGGAACATAGATGCTAGTGTGGCTCATTGTTCTGAGGTGCTCATTGTTTGATCTCTTTGGTAGATGAAGCTAGAATTCATGTTTGTGTGTATATAAAATACCTTATAAATATGCATTATTATTTTCAATTCAAATTAAAGGTTATAGACATTCTAACTAACCACTTTCTCTGCTACATCTGTATTTCCTTAATTCCATCTGAAGAACCCTGTGAGTCTTCTTAAGGACAACAAAAAAACAACATTGAAACAGCCCATAATCACCACTCTAGATTTTCAGAATGCCAATATCAATTCTACCACCAATGTGCACACTAAGGGCATTTTCAAAGATTCATTTGCATATGCTCTCCCAATTCACCTCCCATTGAAATAATTTCATAGTATCTATGAATATATCTATGTGAACATAAAGCCAGAGCATATACTCTCCCTCTTACTTCTCATTTAGTTTAATAAATAATGATACAATTAATGTTTGAAAAATATCCTTTTGCTGTTGTCTGTTTAGTTATATTGATTTTCAACCTCACTCTGGTTGATTATCTAAGGATGGTAATAGAACAACATTAACTGAACTGAGATTTAACTGTTAATAATAAGTTGTTGAAGCTCTTTACACATAAAAACTGATTCATTTAAATTAAAAAATGCTCGTTTCACATTTTATTTCCTTAACTGTTTTATTTAAATTTTTGTTAGTTATTTTTACTCATACATAACATTAAGATTTCATTTTGACATAATTATAAAAGCCATGAATATAATTTGGTTTAATTTAGTCCTAATACTTCCCATTTTTCTTCCTTCCTCCCTCTCCATGTTATCTTCCCTCTATTCTACTGATCTTTCTGCTATTTTACCTACAGTTCTGTTTTTAATTAGTATCTTGTGGACACACATGATGGTGAGATTCACTGTGGTACATTTGTATACCTACATAGAAAGTTTAGGTTAGATTCATTTCACTATTCTTCCCTTCTCCCATCCCTCTTCTCTCCTACTCAATCCCCTTCTCTACTCCTCTGACACTTCTATTTTGATTGAATTCAACTCCCTTTTCTTTTTTTTCTTACTCCATTTTGTTCTGACTTTAAGTGTTCTTGTTAAATTTTAATAATAATCAAGTTTATTATATGTAAAAAAAAATATTTTTTTCTTTTCTTTTGAAATCAAGAAAAGAATTGGCCTTTCTAAGCCAATACTTTTTGGTATGCAATATATTCAGATTAAATTTTATTTTATTTCCAGAAAGTTTGCTTGAAATATAGATTTTAACGTTACATAGTAACCTTACTTTGGTTGTAGTCAATTCTCTATTTTTTATATTTGCCATTATAATAAACTCTTTGTATCTCTTTTTTAATCTTCTTATGTTATTTGCCCTTTTTTAAATATGGGGATTTGAAGAGACTGAAATATTATGCAGCTGCCACTGCCATCTTCTCAGAATCCCACCCATGACTTCCAACTTTCACTATACATTGTATTTTTGCAATTCAATATCCACAACACTTGTATCTTTGCTCTATTATTTACTCTCAAATATGATATACATTTATACCTCTATGATATCCAATAGCATTAAAATCCCTGAACTATTCTTTATACCAATGTCCCATTATTTTAACATCATTTCCCTCTCTTGGGTTTGTTTGAGGAAAAGTTACACTCTATAAGGAAAAGACAGTCAGAGATAAGAATATGTATGGGGATACTAGGAAATACTAAAGTAATAAGAATGTGCATGATAATTCATAAGTATTATCTACATAGAGAAAATTGTGTGTGTGTGCGTGTGTGTGTGTGTGTGTGTGTGTTTTCCTAGTGAAATTTGGACAAGGCAGAAGAAACTACATAGTCTCAAGAAGGAAGGTAGAAAATGTGTTAATTCCTCACACACAAAATAATTCCCATTGGATAAGTTTCAAATGGTTTGAAGCAGGTGTTATAGAAGACAGAAATAGATCCAGGGAAATGGGCTAATGTAACATGTGGTAATAAAAGGAAAACTTCCAGATTTTCTTTGTAATTATTCTCTCCTTTTTCTGCAAGAAATTCATTTCACTCTTCTCATTGCTATGCCTCTTGTGGAGGAAACACATCCTATGTTACTGGGTTTTGGCATGGTGGTTTGACATCTTGACCAATGGTTTCTGAGCCCATATGATATACAACATGTCCTAGTGAAAGTTTAAAATCCAGCACAAGCTATAGGATGGAAACATGAAAAGAATAAGAAAAATAAGAAAACAAATAATCCAATCAACAAATGGGCCAAGGACCTTAACAGACACTTCTCAGAGAAGGATATACAATTAACCAACAAATACACAAAAAAATGCTCACCATCTCTAGCAATCATAGAAATGCAAATTAAAACCACCCTAAGATACCATCTCACTCCAGTTAGAATGGCAGCCATTATGAAGTCAAACAACAACAAGTGCTGGAGAGAATGTGGGGAAAAGTATACACTTGTACATTGCTGGTGGGACTGCAAATTGGTGTAGCCAATCTGGAAAGCAGTATGGAGATTCCTTGGAAAGCTGGGAATGGAACCACCATTTGACCCAGCTATTCCCCTTCTAGGACTATTCCCAAAGACCTAAAAGGACCATACTATAGGGATACAGCTACATCAATGTCCATAGCAGCACAATTCACAATAGCTAGACTGTGGAACCAACCTAGATGCCCTTCAATAGATGAATGGATAAAAAAAATGTGGCATTTATACACAATGGAATATTAGCACTAAAAAATAACAAAATCAGGGCATTTACAGGGAAATGGATGGCATTGGAGCAGATTATGCTAAGTGAAGCTAGGCAATCCCTAAAAAACAAATGCTAAATGTCTTCTTTGATAAAAGGAGGGCAACTCAAAACAGAGCAGGGAGGAAGAGCATGAGAAGAAGATTACCATTAAACAGGGACGAGAGGTGGGAGGTAAATGGAGAGAGAAGGGAAATTGCATGGAAATGGAAGGAGACCCTCATTGTTATACAAAATTACATATAAGAGGATGTGAGGGGAAAGGAAAAAAAAACGAGAGAGAGAAATGAATTACAGTAGATGGGGTAGAGAGAGAAGATGGGAGGGGAGGGGGGAGGGGGATAGTAGGGGATAGGAAGGACAGCATAATACAACAGACACTAGTATGGCAGTATGTATAAACGTAGATGTGTAACCAATGTGATCCTGCAATCTGTCCACGTGGTAAAAATGGGAGTTCATAACCCACTTGAATCAAATGTATGAAATATGATATATCAAGAGCATTGTAATGTTTTGAGCAACCAATAAAAAAAAATATATAGGTCTCTTCTTTCAGGCTGCTGGAAGGAGAAAATATCTGGTAAGAAATATAGTCTTTACAAGTGTCACACTGTTTTACTCAGCTGTATGTTGCTGTGACAAAATATCTGAAATAATCAACTTACAAGAAGGAAAGCTTCACTTTCACTCATGGTTTCAGAAGCTTCTAGACTATGGTCACTTAGTCCTTTTGCTTGGGTCTGTGACAGTACAGTATATCATGGTGGGAAGGTGTGATGAAGAAGGGCTGTTCAGATCATGGTGTCTGGGAACAATAGAGAGGCAGAGGAAGGGCTCCAGTCCCAATATTCTTTGCAAGATTATGTCCTGATGACCCACTTTCCTTCTACTAGGATCCATATTTTAAAGTTTCTACCACTTCTAAGTTGGCTCAGGATAGGAACTAAGCCTTAACACAGGGAATTTGAGGGATACTCTAGATCCAAACTATAGCACACAGCCTGCCTTAAATTAAGAAATCAATGCCTCATAATGTAAGTCATTGATATTTGAAGATTGTTAATAAAGTTGACTCATATAGATGTTAGTGAAAAGGCAGTATTATTTACCCACATTATAGCTCCCAAGCTCAGATTTCTAGAAACAAAACCATACAACTATTTAAGGTCAAGATCAGTTCTACAAGCTGAAGGAAAAAAAGACTGTAGAAGAAAGGCAGGAACTCCCATTTGTTAACAGTGGAGGAAAATGGCAGTTTCTAGTAAAAGAGCTTTGAAATCTCCCCGTTTTTTTTTTTTTTTTTTTTTTTTTGTATTCTGCAGACTTGGACTTCTCTCAAATAGAAAAAGTTAACTATATCAGTTTTCTGGAGTAGGGAATATCTAATAGCAATGATCAATTTATTTTTTCCAAAAAAGATATATATTTAATATCCCATTTTTAAAAAAAGAATTAAACCAGAGACACTGTATCTATTAGAAGAAAAAGTAGGTCCAAATCTCCATCATGACAGATTGGGCCCCAACTTCCTTAATAAGACTCCTTTAGCACAATAATTAATATCAAGAATTCATAAATGGGATGGATTCAAACTAAAAAGCTTCTTCTCAGCAAAAGAAACAATCAGTGAAGTGAATATAGAGCCTATTAATCAGGAACAAATTCTTACCAATGCATGTCAGATAGAGCACTAATCTCTAGAATACATTAAGAGCTCAAAAATCTTAACACCCAAAATACAAATAATCCAATTAACAAATGGGCCAAGGAACTGAACAGATACTTTTCAGAAGAAGATATACAATCAATTAACAAATATATAAAAAAATTTTCAACATCTCTAGCAATTAGAGAAATGCAAATCAAAATTACTCTAAGATTTCATCTCATTCCAGTCATAATGGCAGCTATTAAGGATACAAACAACAATAAGTGTTGGCAAAGATGTGGGGAATATATTGCTGGTACTAGAACCTTTAAGATATGGATCCATAGAAGGAAAGTGGGTCATATATTGCTGGTGGGACTACAAATTGGTGCAACCAATATGGAAAATTGGAAATGGAAGTTCCATTTGACCTGCCTATCCCATTCCTCAGTCTACGTCCAAAACAACTAAAAACAGCACACTACGGGGACACAGCCACATCAATGTTTATAGTAGCACAATTCACAATAGCTAAACTATAGAAGCAACCTAGATGCCCTTAAGTAGATGAATGGATAAAGAAAATGTGGTATATATACACAATGTAATATTATTTACCATTAAAAGAGAATAAAATCATGGCAATTGCAGGTAAATGGATGGAGCTGGAGAATATAATGCTAAGTAAAAATAGCCAATCTCAAAAAACAAAATGAGAATGATTTTTCTGATTTAAGGATACTAATTCAATATGCCAGGGGTGGGTGGGTGGGAAGATTAAATGAATTCTAGATAGGGCAAAGGGGAAAAGAGGAGGGAGGAGAAGAGAGGGGGTATAGGGATAGGAAAGATGGTGGAATGTGATGGTCATCATTACCCTAAGTATATGTATGAAGACATGAAGGATGTGACTCTACTTTGAGTACAATTATAGATATGAAAAATTGTGCTCTATATGTGTAATATGAATTGTAATGCATTCTGTTGTTATATATAACAAATTAAAATTTTTAAAAAATAAATAAGAACAAAGAGAAGGAGATTCAATGTGTTTTGTGTTCTTTATTTCACCTGAAATTAACAACTCCTGTTGGTTTAGGGACAAAACTTTGCCTAAGATATCTTTCAACTACAGTTCACATTTCTACAACTTGACTCAATAAGAATTTCTCCTCTGTAATTATTTTTATAATTTCAGAAATAAGTATGTTATAAATAATAATTGTGCTGGGTACCATGGCTCATGCCTGTAATCCCAATGGTTAGGAAGGCTGAGGCAGGAAGATTGGGAGTTCAAAGCTATCATCAGCATTTGTGAGGCACTAAGCAACTCAGTGAGACCCTGTCTCTGAATAAAATACAGAATAGGGCTGGGGATGTGGCTCAGCGGTAGAGTGTCTCTGAGTTTGATCCCTGGTACTCCCCTACCAAAAATAATAATTACCATGATTTTCAGAAACATTCATCTTATGACAGTCTCAAAAAATTGTTTGAAGAAAAAAATATTCTTTTTTTCATATTCTTTACTTGAGAAAATAAATGCATTTGGAGATTTAGGCAATATTCATTAAATGAACAACTGATGGCAGAATGTTTACTTGCCCTCAAATTTAAATGACTGTATTCTTTCACTGAAAGAAGATGTTTCAAAGCAGATTAAACTATTTTTCCATTCTACTCACTGACTTAAATGCAATGCATATAAACAATAATTTTATAAATATCAATTGTTACCATGTTAGATAACAATATTACTGATAAATTAATAAGGTGTATCAACACTATAAGTAAATGAGAAAAGATTGATTACAAAGATATTTTATATTTTCAAGTCCAGAGAAGGGAGAAAGAGAGAAATTGAAAATTATGTTAGTGCCATTCTTTTTCTTTATTTCAGTTGAGTTTTAAACCTTAAAGCTTCAATCTAAAAGGCACTCTATTCACACTTATTAGCATGCAAAATATATCTACTACATATCAAAATTATATCTACTCCTTGGAAATTTCATCAATAGCACAGTGGATATGCATGCATATTGGAGAATACCTTCAGGCTATGTCCTTTGATTCATGTTTTTGTGACTGTTCAGCATCACCACCAACTGCTATCTTTTGTAGGTAAGTTTAGTTTTTAATTTTAGAAGCTCATAGATAGATTCCAAAAAATAACTGTCAATGTATTTAGGACCATATTTTTCCTCACTAATGTTTGGAGAAGAGTTTTCAGAAGGAATCTAAATATAAAGTTTTATTCAACTGGACTAGGCCATCTGTGGAAAGGAAACAACACTGGGTTCTCCAATTCATCACTCTCATTGCACGTAAGAGGGAATCCCATACCTACTCTCTTCACATTTTGGGGAAACCTGTATTTTGATAGTTTGAAGAAAATTAACATATATCTAGACCTAGTGAAATATTAGCAATTACTAATAGTTATTTTGAATTTGGAGCATTATGGAATTAGTACCTTGATGTGTTTTAATGTTTCCTTGCCTTAGTCAAAGTATTCATTTTGGCAATAAATATAATTATAACAAAAATTAAAAATATAACCCAAGAAATAGAAATAGTTTTAACAAAGGTAAATGTACACTAAAGAATATATATATATATATATATATATATATATATATATATATATATATATATATATATCTTTGCTGGTGTCATGTCCAAGTTGGTAACAGATTCGACCATGCTTATTGTGAAGGGAGCTTGCGGCCCATAGGTCGTTACAGCCTCCTTGAATTGCTTTATTGTTTTGAAATCTAAAGCAGGGTGAATTCGTTGCCCTCCTGCCTGCTCAAGTACAGGGCATGCTAATCTTTGGGGTTCTGTCTCAGAATTCCGTCCATCAACTACGGGAGTTGAGGGCCGCTCAGCTGTAGATGGAGCTGTTGGTTGAATTACGCCCTCTGGTGATAAACGGAGTTAGTAGCAACCTCCTGTTGTAATTCTCCACCTGATGGCTGCTTTTCCTCTAAGCTTGCTTTCTTTAAATTTTCCTCTGTCTGACTAGCTTGAGAGACCTTCTCTTTTGCTTGACCTAGCGTTTTTTCTACCATAGTCTGGACCTCTAACAATTTACTTAACAGTTTTTCGGTTTGTTTTTTACTGGATTCTAATCTACTATAAAGGTAACATAACCCAATAAGATAGGATAAAACAAAGCCGAAACAGAATGAAACAAAAACGGAGCAGAGAATGGTTGTATCGATTTTCTCTTTCTCAGGGCCGAATAACTTCAAACCTTGAGCCAACCATTTTTCCCAGTTCGCCTGAGAAAATTCTAGGGCTAGGGAGCTCGAAATAAAAACAAAATAAATCAAAACAAGAACACATTGTTTTTTGAGATGGGCACCCATCCTGTCGCCTTCCCTCAGGGGCGAGCAATTTTACTCACCTCTAAGCTTCAGGCGTTCCCCGCACGGGCCGCCAAATGCCGCAGTCTTGGCTGGGCACAGAATCACGAGCCACTCAAGCAGGAACAAAACTTTATTTTGAAAAAGCCGCCAATACTCTGTAGGCACCGGCAAGCCAAACCCTGTCCTCCCACGCGGGCGTCTACCGGAACCTCCCGTCTCCCGGAACCGGGGGTCCCCCGGACCTCCCCCGGAATTTCCTCCTACTATCCTTCCCCAACCAATGGGAACTCTCCATGAGTCCCGTAACATGAGTCCGGTAGCAGGCCAGGGTGAACAGCGGGAGTCCAATTTCCATATGAATGTAAATCTTAACATAATCATATCTCAGTGGCTAGCTGGCGTCACTTTACAACCAAAGGTGCCATACATCGTATATTTGCTTGTGGCTCCTAGCAGGTTTAATTTGCATTACAATAAAATCTTGCTTCATTTAGAAAATTCAACTATTGATACCTAGCAAAAAAATTAAATAAATCAAGGAAAGAGAAGGAGAGGAGAAGAGAGAGCCATGAACCTATATTGGAGAGTAAATATGATGTAAGAGATGGGAACACAATTTTCATCTTTAAGTTGTGGTTCTTAAGGATCAAGGTACTTATCCTAAGTTAAGCTTTTCATTATGTTGATGAATTAATGTTAAAGCATATCTCCAACTGCTTCATCTAATGCTGAACCAAAAAAAAAAAAAAAAAAAAAAAAACTATCTTAACCAATCCCTCTTTAAAGAGGATGTCTATTGCCACACTATATTTGTTGTCAAATAGTTCCTTCATAAGAAAATCTGTAGGGAGTTTTGGATCAAATGAAAATTTGCTTTGTCTGATCTCTTTAGTACTTAACCTTATGCCTTTGTTGATCCTCCACATGGGTGGGTTCCAATGATGTCAAAAATATTTTCCAAACCTATTGTCAAACTCTGCATTTCTGTACCTACTAGTATCTTCCTCTTTTGGCATTACCCAAAGAAAGACTAAATTTTAGTGAAATCAGCATTTTTTTAAAGTACTTATGGCTAATTTTAATACTAGAAAACATGGCAATACAGCCTAAATTTTTCCTTGGCATCTCCTAGTGTTGTAGGCCAGGCAGCATGGGCAATGACCAAACAGACTCCATTTTACCCTAAGATCTATATCATGTAAGAAATGCTTCTCCCATGGGAACACTCTGCCTCTATCAATAGTGGCTTAACATAGCATATTTGGCAAAACAAAATGCCAATTCTTGTAAAATTTAAAATTGTTCTCTCTTTAGTTCCCATTTTTCTTGAGCAATGTACCCTGTCAGAGATTAAGTGTCAAGATGTTAATAACCATTCTCTAACTTGTACTCAACTAGGGTCATTTTGACCCACTTCCCTTCTGCTTCCTTGCTGCTATGCCAACCTGAAGTCCCATGGGAAATACCAATATACTCATTGCATTGTTTCACCAACTGCTCAATTCAGCTTCTGTACCCCTGCTTGCTAGCAGCTATATCAACCCAGATGTGGTTTTTGCCTTTGAAGACCCTGAAATGCTCAGGCTTGAGGCTGTTCCTTGCAGAGACAATTATGGGTCCTGTGGAGAGCAGTCACCAGCCAGCTAAATAAAGACTCTCCAATTCCAACAAAATGGACGTGGTATGTTTTCTGAGTAGTCTGCCCCATAACACTAGGACCATAATGTAGCTGCATATTCTTGACATACAGGAAGTGGCACTGCTGAGATTCAAACATAAGCAGCCTAAGTAAACTTTTTAAACAAGGGAAATTCTATTTCAATTGTCTTTATTTCTTTTTTCTTTCTTTCTTTTTTTTTCTTTTGTCTTTCTTACAATGGTGTTTTTACCATTGAGTTACTTTCCCTGTTCTTTTTATATTTTATTTTGAGCAGGGTCTTGTTAAAGTGCTTAGGCTAGCCTCTTGAATTGCTTGCCTCAGCCTCCCAAGCTGCTGGAATTAGTGAGCTAGGTTCCATCTGTCTTTTTAAAAAATGTTCAGACCTAGTTATTCCTGAAACCAACTCACAAAGGGTCAACATAGATGGTTTGGTACAGCTACACAAAGTGTGTGCTCAGCACACTTCATTTCCCTAGGATGCCATTTATTTTAGGTGAAGAATACTAACAAACACACGAGATGCTTTACTTTTGAAATATTGCTTTTGAAGTCTAATCAATAATAATATAGACAACTAGAAAATACTAATTCTAAATCTTTTATTATGCAAATCTGTAAAATTGACAGTTTTCTTCCATATTTGTGTCAGTGTACTAGACTCACACAGTAAAAATTAATAAAATACAGTTTCCAAGATTTTTTTTAAATATACAGTTACTAGGTTATGAAGGACAGGTTTTTATTTCATATTTAGGTTAATGGAGAACCTACTGAGAGAATTTAAGTAAGAATACATACTGCAATTTAATTTCTACTTTTAACCATGTGAAGAATTTAAAGTGAAGAGTGATTTCATGACAATGCCTATGGTCAGGAAATAAGATTTGAAAGCTCATCTAGCAGTCAAGGTGGGGACTGGGATAGAAGTAATAATTGATGATGGAGATAAGTGAACAGATTTTAGGGTTATGCAAATGTAGAAATGATATATTTAATGAGTGGCTATATAGCTCAAAAAAGGAACCAAGAATATAATTTCTAAGTACCTGATTTGAATTACTAATTGAAGGATGCTACTCATTGTTGTAAGAAAGACTGAGGGAGGAATGAGTTTAAGTTGCATATGGAAAAATTCACTTTATTTTTAATCTGATCATTTTAAGATGCCTATAGAACTTTAAAATAAACATTCCAAAAGACATAATTGTAGTAGAACTAAAGATCAGGTGATCGATTTGGGTTGAAGGTTTTCTTTAAATAACTCACTCAAACCTCATCTCAGGGAAATCTTTCCTCACCATATTTCCACTGTTGAGATGTACACTCACTAAAATTTCTTATATCATTTAGAGACATAGAAATCACATTTACTATTTAAATGGTTAGAATATAATGTAGGGAATTGCCATGTGGTTTCTGAAGAACTGAAAGTACAAATATAGCAACTGAAAGAAGGAGCTATCACTCCAGAGCTGTAGGGACAAAGAGGCTGCTTCAGGCTGATCCGAATCTACACATCCACACCTTGTGGGAAGATGTACTTAAAAGCTTAGAGGATGATATCCATATGGGAGGTCCTGGATCTCTGAAAGAAATAGTATTGCCCTGTTAGTTTCTAAATCTCTGATAGATATTGTTATGGCAAAATCTGGAAATGTGAAGATAGCTGCAAACTGGAATCTGTTGTTGCTAAAAACAATTCCTGGTGCCTGGGATATGCTGGAATTTTCTAACAGGATTAGTAAACAGAAACAATTGACTTCTTCTCATAATACCATCAACTTCCCCCTTTAGTGCCCCCAATTAGTAAAAGCTGAAAGAGATACGATTCACAATAAGTAACTGTGGTCATCCAAATTGCTGCTCAAGAATCAGAGACTAAAAGGATTTGTTAAGAGAATAGGTTAATAGAAAAAAATTAGCCTTATAATGTCCTATGTCTTCCCTTCATTGCATTTACAATAATTTTCAATTGGGTAGTTTGCAATAACATGTGCTTGTATATGATGTCCATGGGGATAAATGATAAAAAGTACTCGTCATTGTGAGATCAGGCAAGGAAGGCAGGGACCAAAGGAGGCAGATTTAAAAAGGCCACATAATGAAGCTTTATTTGAAATATCACCCCTGGGCAGAACTCCATCAGACCGACAGAGTGGACAGGAGAAGGTACTGAGGAGAAACCACGTTGGAGTTTGACCCAACTGGACTTTTATGGGGCTTACAGCAGGAAGGGAAGGGCTTGGGAAAGGAAAAGATGTTTTTAGAGTCCCTTGTCCCGCTGCAGTTGGTCGGGGAAGCTGGCTGAAATCCAGGATTGGTCAGGAGACCCTGCTGATTGACAGGCTCCTGCTAATTGATGTTTCTTTCCTGTGCTGGCTGCTTTGTCCTAAGTCACAGCCACCGACCTGACAGTCATCATTTCTCAATTGTAACAGAGCAAGGGGGTTATGTTCCTTTTTTAACCATGTATACCCCAATACTTGTCCATAGTAAGTGTTCATCGTTTATTAAATGGAAATTAAATTGGAATCACAAAATCATTGGCACCTGTTTAATAATTCAGTGCAAAAATATGATTTGGACTGAAGTTAGGACTTACATAAGTAATAAAAGCAAAATTTACATTATGCCTTTGTTTAATTGTATGTCAGGGGTGGCAAATACCCATATATTTCTTGTGTTTTTAAGTTAAACTGTTGTGAAATAAAGAAAAATTAGATATACCACTAAACAACTTTTTGAATGAAAATATAAGAATAGTAACAAAATGTATGTTTGGCTATAAATAATTATCTTTGCAATTCTTGTATTATAGAACCTCTGTTGAAGTACCACAACCAGAAAGAAGTCTAGCTGGGCAAAAAAGAGACAGTCCACACAGTGTAGTGTCGCGTCTACCCTCCAGCAGGAATGACGACAACAACAGGATTCTTCTTTAACACGCTTTATTGGGAGCATCCATTAGGTATAGATGAGAGGAAAGACCCCGAGCCCGAAAAAACCACCCCTTATATACTTCAACTGCAGCCCTGCTCGTACACTATTGGACAAAGAGCGCATAGCAACACAGCAGCAGCCAATAGAATGATAGACCCAGCACTTGCACACAAGGCAAGAGACACCCAGTTCCAGCTTGTGCAAAACAACAAGCACTTCTTGAAAACAGTTTGTTCCAGGAGCTGGACAATTGATACATTCCATTCTAGGGAGTGGCTGAAAACAAAGAACTGGGTCTCAGCCCAAGAATTAGGCTCACGCCCACACAAGGCAGCACAGCAAAATAGCTCACCACAGTTCCCCCTTTTTAGTTTTGTTCGAGCCATTTGAAATTCTCCCGATCCAGGAAGTGTCCTCATGATGACCCCTCCGATCAAGGGTGGCATTCAAAGGCCAAACAAGGAAGTCACCTTTCTGAGTGCAATGGGCAACATTTACCCTTCAGAGTGCAAAGGCTGTCTTCCTAAGACATGGAAGCCTTCCAAGGTGCAATGACAACAAGGTCACTTGGTGTGCAAAGGCCATCCACATCAAAACAGGGGTTTTAGGATTTTGCCAAGCTGGCTAGCCAAATTTGTGGGGAGGCCCCAGGTTCCAGTGCAGCAAGTGCCTGAACTACCTTGACTCTATCACTCTGCTGCGTGCGTCGCATACGACAAATCATCCAAAGGCATAAGACAAGGCCACAAAGAAGCATAGCACTAAATAACCCAACCCCTACCCACTCTTTAAAGTAGGAAAATATAGAAGAAGCCCAGGAGGCGAAGTCTGCAACAGAAAGAGGTTCCACGCGTGTTCCATTTAAGTTGGCAATCTGAGACAGCAGTTCTTGAGTGAGTCGCTCTCCTTCCTGGGTCCAGTTTCCCTGTAAAAATCTAGACAATCTATTACTCTGGAAACTCAGGTACAGAAAGAGAGTTCCCACCAAGAGGCTCCGCTGAGTCAACTGCATGTTGATCCGTGCTATTATCCCGTTCCTTCTCTGAAGGTCCTTGAATGAGTCTAGTAAGTCTCTCAGGTACCCAAATTGGCTCCGATTGATCCTGTGGAAACACACACACAGCTCCCCTAGACCTGGCTATTACCGGGTCTGGGCCACGCCAAGAGTTTGACAAGACATCTTTCCATTTCACATCATCAAAATGACAGGGAATTTCTGTTGTATGTCGTTCAGCTGCACACAAGGCAGCACAGCAAAATAGCTCACCACAGTGTAGTACAACCCTCCTTCTTCCTAACAGCAGCTCTATATATTTACATACCAGAATAAGTAAGAGGTATATGTGACCTGGTACATATCTAATGATAATCTTATAATTGTGTTTTCCTTTACCATAGAACTAAGGTCATTAAACCTTTAAAAACTGGATTTGTGTACTCTATTATTAAAATAGGCCATAAATTATTATAATTTTTGAAAAATATCATTCTATTGAAAAATATTCCCCATTGGAAACAAACTTATGGCTAAGAATGATTTGTGGAGATAATTAGATACTTAATTAAGTTTACTTCAGGTAATCAGTCCCTGCTCAGCACATAGTGGGGAACCGTAAGACTTCACAAACTCATGGTGCAGTACCAATGTACAATGTTTTTTAATAATGAGTGGGAAAATTACAAGTGTCCTGTAATATTTACACATTTTTATTAGAATATTAAAAATATTGTCAATGATTAATGTAGAGGGGATTGAAAAAGATAGTAAGTGGTACACTGTAATTTAAAACTTTAGAAACATTGAAAAAAAAGTTTTATTTCTTTGGGAAAAATACTGATCAAGAGCAGTTTGAACATTGCTTCTGTCTTGCTGTGTAACAAAGGATACAGAGCGAACATCTTTCCTATGCCTTGGGGAATTGTCATAATGCTTGCCAAGTTTGGATTAGCTTCTCACATTTTATCCTTTACACGTTCAGTGTCATGAAATATTCCAAGTTTCTTTAATGTGAAGTGATTCTTTAGGCATCACTTCCTCTGGGACATCTTCATGCTTTTATTCATCAACGCTTTGCTCACTTATGTCAATCTGTTCGCTCTCACTGGGTTGCTTTGACCACAATGGACCTAGAATCTTTCCAAAAAAATAGCAGTGCAAGAATTGCCATGGTTAAGTCATTCTTCTTTAATTCCACTGAAGGTTATTTTGAATTTTACCCCAACTTCATCCCTGTTCATTTCCCTGTCATGATTTGGCTGGTTCTGTCTACAAAACCATAGCATCTTAAAATGGTTACTGGAAGACAAAGAGATGCAACCATATACACCGCATATCAGATGAATGTTGCAGAAATCACCAGCAGATTTTGGAAGAAATGATATAATTTAAAATAGGGTAACATGGACTTCTCCCAGGAGGGAGAAGGGGGACATAGCTGGTACCCTGGTATCCCCAGAAGTGAAGTGTTCTGCCCTTTTTATAGTCCTAGGCTTCCTTTGTTCTCCTGCCCTCTTCCCTTTATCTTTTTCCTTCCTGCATATGTGACTAGTGAGTAGGCATTTGACTAGGCCTAGGAAAATACTCATGGGATGGCAGAAAGGTGGAAACAGGTGGGCTGAAGGGGGAAGGGCAGGTGGAGTAACCAAGTACACATTAAATAACAACTTTAGAGCTTCCTGTAGGGAGGGGCAATTCCTGGGACAGGTTATCTTAGCAACAGGTTGGAGCAGGGGGAGGTTCTTCAGAAGAGTGGAGGAAGGGCTTTGAAGGAATTAACATTTCAGTGCTTCAGGGGACAGTCTCCAACTTGCAGGATGCACTCAAAATTGGCTCCTTGGTCAACCTGACTGGATTCACCTGTCTATGCTAACTGCCTGTCTAATTCTGGCTTCAATACTATGGAATGTACATCAAAATGAAATTGATTTTTATTATCTCTCTTAAGATTTTAATTACTAATAGGGTACTATGAAAAATTGTGGATGTGTAACCGACGTGATTCTGCAATCTGCATTTGGGGTAAAATTGGGGGTTCATAACCCACTTCAATCTAATGTATGAAATATGATATGTCAAGAGCTTTGTAATGTTGTGAACAACCAATTTTAAAAAAAGATTTTAATAAGAAAACTTATTGGCAACATAAAATTTCACAAAAGCAATAATCTGTGATTTACATGAATGTTATTAATTAGTGATTGATAATCTATTATTTGTGGGCAAATCCTGGCCTGATTCTTGTATTTGTACACACAGTTTCTTGGAACACAGCTGCATCTACTTGCTCTCCTGTTGCCTGAGATTGCTTTAGCACAGTCCTAGCAAGGTTGAGAAGTTGTAATATAGATAGTGTGACCCTCAAAGCTCAAAATATTTAAAATCTGGGTTTTATTAATGAAGTTTGCTGACTACTACTTGATTTTTTCAGTCCCTTACATACTAAGTATAAAAATGTACTCTGATTTACCTGATTCCTTTAAAAATAACAGTCTGGTATATGGATTTAGTCTATTGTACAGATATATCATAATTTTTATATTTTTTTCATTCTAATTGACTCAAAATAACTTCTGGCTTCTCTTTTTATTGTAACTATTAGTACATATTATTGTATAAAGAATGGTTTTATATGACTACTACTTTAAATAGTGGGAGACAGAAAACCTAAATATTGTACAGAGCACTTTTTTTTTTTCGACTGAAGAAAAGTTTTGTTTATTTTTTAATTTTACATACTGATTCAACTTCTTTCTGAACTCAGGACTTAGGTTTTTTTTGTTGCTGTTGTTTTTCTTTTTTGTTATGCATGACAAATTGGCATGATTATACACACATAGAATATACCTTATTCTATTTAGGATCCTACACTTGTGATTATACATGATGTGGAGTTACCCGGATAATGTATACAAATACAAGGCTAGAAAAGTTATGACCCATTAATTCTACTGTCTTTCCTATTCCTCTCCATGATCCCTTCCCTTCTTTCTCCCTTTGTCTAATTCAATAGATTACTGTTATTCCCCTCACCAACCTTCCTTTTTTTTTAGGGTTAGAATTCACAAAACAGAAAGAAGAAAGAACTTCTGTGAAGAAGCTTTTCAGTTTGATGCCATCCCATTTAATGATTATTGATTTTACTTCTTGTGATTTTACAGTCTTGTTGAGGAAGTTGGTTCCCAAGCTGACATGTTAGAGAGTTGGGTTTATTTTTCTTCTAGTAAGTGCAGGGTCTCAGGTCTAAGTCCTTGATCCACTTAGAGTTGAGTTTTGTGCAGGGTGAGATAAAAGGGTTCAATTTAATTCTTTTAAATATGGATTTCCAGTTTTCCCAGCACCATTTATTGAACAGACTAGCTTTACTCCAATTTACATTTATGGAGCTTTTGTCTAGGATGAGATAACTGCATTTATGTGGGTTGTCAGAGTACAATTTTGAAAAAAAAATTATTTAATGTCAATTCCAATAGGCAGTAAACGTGACATGACTAAAAACAAAACAAAACAAAAAGCTGTTTCCAGAGAGGGATTACACTTGCTTTTCAATGATAGCTAGTAGAATATCATCCCAAGGGGTTTCAGGCCATTAATTGATTGTAAGTTTCCTTTATTATGAAATGATGTTTCTAAAGGAAAATTGAGAGAGCCAATTAGAAGCAGCTAACAACTATCAAATTAAAAAAATAAGAATCTAAGTTATTTAGTATTCTGACTACCTGCTTCTCACATTAGTCTGAATACAGAATGAGAGATCTGTGATGAATGCTTATTTTGCTTGTATAGAGGCATTCAGAGATTTGAGTACATTACCAATTACAGATATAAAGACCATATCTTAATGTTATGATTTTCAACTTTGGATAGAAAAATCTGTATTTCAGAATTTGAACCATTAGATAAGCACTTAAATTTCTTAAGAATAAAACACAGCCTTTGCTTAAGACACATTTTAAAATTAATAGTTTCTATATCATTTTCTTATCAGTCAAAAGGATGTGCCAGATTGAAAATTATTTGAATTCAATTTACCTGAAACTTTTTTTTAATATTAAGATAAGTGAAGCAATACATAATTTTTCTCATTTACCACCTGTTCCAATTCACCTCATTATTTTCATGTCTCTACACCATTTTAAAAAGCCAGATATTTGAATAAATGAGAAAAGGAAAGTGAAAAATTCTGTAGACATAAAACACCCAATTATATTATAAGAAGTTTCTGATCCCATCCAGTCAGATATGAACAGTGAAGGTGGAGATAGGATGTCCTGGGAGGAAGAGAAGGAAAGGAAAATTCAGCTGTTCAAGAGATTCAGACTTTGATGGCTTATCATGCATTCAGTGGACAAAGTAAAGAACTTTTAAAAATGATACTGTGGTTCATGAATAGTTGGGATTATCCAATTTTATTTTTATATTAATGAACCATTCCTTCTTGCCTTTCCAGATACTGCAGAGAATAATTATGAGATCAAGCTAATTTTAATTTACTCTCAATTTATATCACATTCCTTGTCCTTATTATTATACAAATGCCCTATTCAGAATTCTGGCTTTGTCTGAGTGTGGCTCTGAATTGTTAGGGCAAGAATTATGAGCCCCACACTTGGGCCTCAGTATGAATCAGAGATGAATCGTGGAGTCATTAATTTAATAACTTAACCATTCAATTTTTAAAAGGACATAGATTTAATATTCTTGAAGAGAATTATCTTCTTGAGAAAGCAAAGATTAAAATGGATTATTTTAGAAACTATATTAAGTGTTGGTAACCTTATAGAACTTTGTACTATATTGCTCATGAAAAGTATGATTTCTTTAGAATGAATTTTGTACCAGGTTCTGTACAAGTTTTTAAGAATGCAAAGATAAATAAACAAATAAAAAGTTCTCCTCAGCAGCTCTCAATCCAATGAAGGAAACAGACACTCAGAATGTTAATACTTTACAAAAAATTATGATTTAAATACAGGAATTCAAGGAGGAGAGTGGTGGTTTCAGATACAAGGTTTCCATGGCTCCTCATATTGTCCAATAGTCTTATACTATCCTTAGGTTCCTTCTCTGGGTAAACCTGTCCATCAAATACCATAGGAGGCCAATTAGTCCCCCATCCTGTTTGTGCCTGCAGCTCAACCAGCAAGATGCCTAAAGTTTCCAGTCTTCTAGTACTTTGAGGTGGTTGATTAAACAACATATTATATAAGCAGGAATATAAGGTGCCATGAGGGAAAATAAAAGGGCAGGGAGTTAGTTTCCCTTAGGATGAACTTTGCTCAAGATAAACAGGAGATGAGGATGAGATCTTTCATTTCCTACCAGACTCACCAACATAAACTTCTTCAAAGAAAGCCATGTATTTGGCTCTCCTGAGAAATCCTATGTAATGAGCAAACACACTTGTTGTGTGACCTGTTGTGCCATTCCCTGAATCATAGTGACATAGCAGCCATCCAGGTAACATGTAATTTCAAATCACATCATATCAAGTATTCGCACCTTAACTCTTGCCTTAGATTCTGTTTCTAGGATAACATGAGCATCAATATGGTTCTACACAATATAACCTAATCAGGGAATTATATGGTAATATTGCTGATTAATCTGAAGGCATTACTGACTTGAGTGTAAGAGGAGCTGGAGTTGCTTCTACAAAATCAAGATGAGTATAAATATACATATATTTATTTATTTATTCATTTATTTATTTATACTCAAAGATGGTTAACTGTCAAATGACACTCCTGTCTGGAATCATCCATGAAGGATGGTGTTGGAAGGCAAACCCATTACTTTAAAGGAAAATGATTAGAGTACAGAGCCATGAGAAAACTTGGCCACTTACTTCATATGGAGGGGAACGTATCTAAAGTATACTATAGATTAACTCCTGAGCAGTGGTGAACTACCGTGCTTATCTTCACACTCCTAGAAGACATAAAATTGGAAGAAGAAAGATAAAATGGAGCCTGAGATAGAATTATGGAAATGAAATTATGGAAATGGACTTCATGTGTGAGTATCTTTTATTTCCACATTATGGCCAACAAAAGAGCATGTATTTCAAAGTAGGTTCTGAAAAAAAAAAAAAAACAAGTGGAAGATATGACAAGTTATATCAAGCAACTTCCTCACCAGCCACTCCAGTGCTAACGGAAAGGTCGTACAAACAGAATGTGCAAGTTGGCAAGAGGAAGGCTATGCATGGGCTTAGCAATGCAATTTGCTTATGTTCCTTTATTAGAAATGTTCTGTGTTTTCTCCAGGTCGAGCATCTAATACATCAGCAGCACATACAAATACTGACCATTAAATATGGCACCATTCATTTTGTGAGCAAGCCATCACTTGCCAGCCAGATGATAATTTCTAATTTCTGTCATCAGAGGTGAAAAAGGGATGATGGTTTACCCTTACATAACTTGATAAAATCTCCAGACATAAATTTTCTCCCTTTCCTACAGCACCATTACCAGCACTATCCTCCCAGGTCTTATTTACCTGCACAGGGCCACACATACTCCTCAGTCCAATGGACCTATATTACAAAAAAAAAAAAAAAAGTAATCACATGCTTATGACCAGAATTTTGTTTCTTCCCCAATGATAAGATACTTTTTACTTGCTATAATCTTGGTAGAGACTATTAAATATTTGGTCAAGTTACCAAAAGTGGGAATGAAAAACACTGTTGTTGGGTTAAGATAGGATGTCTTCTACTTGAACTCAAAATATGGGATTGAACTAATGATAAATGCATGTTACTATATTGCTTACTGCTAGGAGACATTGGACAGGGAATCAATAACTGTGATTAGAAAAGTTACTCCCACTATTGTACCAGACCACATTCTTTACTCACTGGTGGAATTTTTATTTCTCTTTTGGAAAACCATTGCATCTTGTGAATAAGAATATCTAGTTCCAAGGAAGATAAAATCTCCTCCTGAGGACATAACAAAAGTTACACTGAACAGAAGTGTGGCTATTTCTGTTCATTTTTAGATCCTCATGCTATAGAACACACACACACACACACACACACACACACACACACACAAATGATTTACATTATCACTGGCTTGAGTGGAAGAGGAGCTAGAGTTGCTTCTACACATGAAGTTGAGAATAAATACATCTGGAACTCAGAAAATTCATTAGTTTTTCTCTCTGTATTTCCATGTTTGGTAAAGACCATGGATACAATGAGAGGAGGGGAAAATGATTAGTTCTAAATAAATAAAGAAAAGAGTTCTTTATTAAGAAAAAAATATGTATAACATAAACCTGATCATCTAAAAATGTTAGCAAACATGAGGGAAATCTAAAATGGGTAGAGAAGAAGGAAGAATATGAGCATTAATTACAATGGAAACACCAGGTATGGCAGCTCTAAAGTCTGTTATAATTGGAGGGCATGAGGGCAATTGAGTCCTGCAAAAATGTAGAGTGTACCAGATAAAGATTACATTACTTTGCACTTCCCTTTATTGCCTCTGCATTTTTGAGTGCACCTTCCACCTCATGGACAACGTCATCACAACCATGACTAAGTCACTATATCTGGGACAGTAAAGCACAGCCAACCAGACACACTCCATGTTTTGTTTCATTTATAGATGTTCTTTCCACTTTCAAATTTGAATGAAATGCAATAACAAAGATCTTATCTGTTGAATACAATAATAAATAACCATTTAAGTGGCCCAAAAATGCAAATTGTATATCAGGGAAATGATATACTGTAAAATTAAACTGATAAAATTAAAATGATATACAACTAAAATTCATGGTATGAATTTTAATCAACTTAAAATAAGTAGTTTAGCAGTGAAATCAATCTTCCTTTTTCTATACTTTAAAAGACAGTCACAACTAGAGTCTCTCTTAAGCTTGTCATGCCAAGTAAATGTACCAGCAGGTGACCTGATATTATCATTGGAGCTTATTGAAAAGAATTAGTCTAGGATATAGAACAGGTTTTCATATTGCTTCTTAACTTTCCTTGTTTTAATTTATTTTTTACTTAATGTTCTGTTTTGTATGAGTACTTTAATCCTTGCCATAGGTTTAGAGAACTAAGACTCATATTCTGTGGCTGAATTTTTATTAATGAATTAAAATTAATTTTGATAGACGCTCATGTAGAAGTTAAAAACATGGACTTTTAAAGACAGTCATCTGAATGAAATTTCATTATCTTGTCAGTAATATATCCTTGGGTGTCTCATGTGAGGTTTTATGATCTATATTTTTCTCAACTATAAAACTGTGTTAATACATTAGAAAGAGGATAGTAATTAAAAGTGTGTATCAAACACTGTTTTAGTCTGTTTGTGCTGCTATAGCAACATACCATGACATGGGTAATTTATAACAACAGAAATTTATTTCTCATACTTTTGAAGGCTGAGAAGTCCAGGGCAAAATCATCAATATTGGTGTTTCTGGTGAGGGAAACTCTTTGCTTCCAAGATAGCACTATGTTGCTACATTATCACATGGTAAAAAGCAGAAGGGCCAGAGAACCACCACTATGTGAAGCCTCTTTTATAAAGGCATCCTCATAGCTAGTCCACCTCCTAAAAGACTCCATTCCTTAGTACTATTGCATTGAATATTAAATTTCAAAATTCACATTTTGAAGAACACATAAACATTCAAGCATAGCAAGTATCCTTTTAAACAATTTCATGTAGTCTACATAAAACATTTATGATTAGTAAATACACACTCTTCATTACGATTCATATGATTGAACAAGAGCCTTCAGTTCTGCAATACCTGACTGAAATTAAACCTGATTTGTGTTAATGGTGGACACCTGAGCTGAATTAAGATGACCAGTTTTATCTCAGGCATTTGTGAGCTAAAACCAAGAAAACTTCAGTCCAGAGAATGGAAAGTATAACACATAAAAGTCAAAAGATTTCATTGACAATATTTCCTGTCATGAAAAGTAAGTTTCTAAGGGTTGAGAGAATCTTATATGAGAATAGGATCCAAGGTAAGAGACTGACACAGATGCCTGATAATTACTGTTGCAGTTTCTAGTCATCGATGGTGTCTATGTCTACTTTCCCATTAAGGGGGGCCTCTATCATGAGGACTGATTTGATTTTTTGAGCCAATAAATTTTTATTTTTGCTTTATTGGTTTCAAATTTGACTTCACTTAATTCTGAAAAAAATAAACCACAAAAGCATTGAGTATAACTCTTTACATAACAGCACTCTATAAACAGCAGTGCACATATTTGCAGAAGAGTAAATTCATTTAAAAAAGTAAAAGGCAAAATTTTCAAAACTTCTTTACAGCATATATAATATTCCTATATAACTCCTTAAAATAGAAACCCTGGTCTATTAACTATATCTCAATAGAATAACTTGTGAGAGTAATCCCCTTAAGGGAAGGAATAGCTGACAATGGAATAAAATGAGAAATATGGGCATTGATTTTATATCAGATCTCTCTTCAACCTTTACTGAGTGGCTACATTAAAGTGGAAAGGAGAAAAACAAAAAAAAAAGCAAAAAGAAAAGAAAGAAAAAGAAAAAAATCCCAAGGCATTTTATGAAGAACAAAAAAAAAATTAAAAAGAAATTCTCAGGCCCGCTGGCCCATAATTCATCATTTCATATGTCAGTTTCAAGTTTCAAAGAAATGCTCAGCTGGAGCTCTGGCAACAAATATTTTGTACAGTGAAAGCATCCTTCTGGGGCTAAATGGATATGCGATATGATTACAATCTTCTATGTCTTCAGTGACATTTGGATTGTTACCCTCAAGATTGATACTCAAATAAATGTTTATGAATAAATGTATTCAGAAAAATTGACGACTATTTGACATATTTCCATATTGAAGATACAGCAGCACTTATTGAATCTTCTTTGTATGTTTTATTCTGTACTAAAAGATAACCAGGGATTTTTTTAAAGACATTCTTAAAGTGTGGTACAGAAAAATGTAGCAAATTTTACTGCCCTAGTTTACTAGGAGATAGATACATATATCTCAAGATGGGAAGATATTAGCAAATACATGGCTTACATGGCAACAACTATAGACTCCATTGAGCTCTTAACCATAAGCTTTCAGCACATTCACTCACAAGGAATGATTAAGACACAGCTACTCAGTCATCTGAGTAGATGACTACTGGAATCCAAGCAAACGTACACATTAATGCACATGCCACCCAATATAGAAAATTTTGGTAATTTAAATTCAACTAAATCAGATGGAAAAAAAACTGTACAAAAAGTAAGTGAAAACTCCCAAATGTGAAAGGATAATACAGTGTTGAAAAAAGTATTCAAAGAAGATATGGCAATAAGAAATCTTCAGAGGCTGACACACCTTCTCATGTTTCTTATGCGGATCCCGAATCACTGAGATCATTTGTATCAGTCCTTAAGCATCTTATTTGCACCTACTCATTTCTTCTTTCCCTACTAAGCCCTTTTACTTGTTTTCTTGAACACTATGACCAGCCTTACTCTGTCTGGATTCTTTACCTTGTCTTAACCTCAACTAGTCATGATACCTAAAATGGTCTGAGAATGAGGCTGTTTCATTTGCACCAGACACAGCCCTGAGCCTGAAGATGGACTCTCCCACCTCTTTATGACCACACATTGCTCTTTCTATCAATTCTCTGCTTTCAGTTGCTGTCCACGAACACCACAATTATAACACATCACACATCTCTTCTTCTGGTCATTCTTTTCAAAAGGTGGAAGTAATACATTTCTTTTCTTTCTCACCCAGATGCCCCTGGGTCCTCACATTTGGACATGTTTCCTATTGCTATAAATGATTCACCTAACACTGTGGCCTCTGAGCTGGGAGCTCCTCCTAGGAGCTTATTCCTTCCTCTCTCCACTCTATTTTCAACTTTCTTTCTTGCTTCCTATGCTTGAAAGTCCTTGGTCTCTGCTCCATACTTCAAATAGAAAATGTTTCCATACATTTTGAAGACTTTCTCTGGCTGTAGGACAGTAGCCAAGTGACGGACTTTAATAACACCATGTTTTACAGACTCCTTGAACTGTCATTAGAAGGGATATTATTCTGAGTTACGATAATGACAGATGGATACAGAAGCACTCTAGGTAATACTACTGGCCAAGATTTAGGCCTTGCCTTTTTATTCATCCTCAGATCCAACACTCATGGCAACATCACACTCCTCCTCAGCTTACACATCCTAGTTTGTTAGATTCTTCATTTTGAATTTTCCTTGGAGTGCTGTTCAAGTCAGACATATATCCTTGCATTCTCAGGCATTAGTCAAACCTTCTGTATATGGTTATTAAGTTTCTACTGTTTCTGGGTTGCTGAATTCTTATTTTTGGTTTTGATTCTTGATCCTTCCAAGTCTACAGCCCCATTCTGGTCCAAGCTCACATTAAGACCTACTGTTGTCTTGGGTTCTCTCACTCCCTGGATTTAAACTTTTGCCATTAATATGTGGAGATTCAAATTTGTGGTTTATTAAAGTTCAGAAATAAAGAGAGTATCTCCACTTTATGTTTTGCTCTTCAGTTTGATAGAGATCTGCTTGACTCTAATATCTCTAGGAATGTTCATGTGTCCTATTTAGTTAATACTTTAGCCTGAATGTGTGTCTATTTCTTTGCCTTTGGAGATACTTCTATTACAGTTATTTCTCAGATTTTATGTTTAATTTTTAAATTAATATTTTTAATTCTTATATATACTGATACTTAGGTTTTCTTAGTTTCATTAGTTTTCTTATAAATGTCATTTGAAGATACCAACAAACTACTCACACTTAACTTTACATACAATGCAATAGTTATCTTTTCCTTCAAATTTTAAGGTTATCTTGTATGTTCAATATTTTATGCAATATACATATTATCCTAAATTGCATTGTCCATTTCTATCACTTTGAAATTGCCATGTATTTTTTTAAATCTATGTGTTGTCTGGGAGAGAATGGGGTTTTTCTTTGTTGTTGTTGTTTGTTTGTTTGTTTTATGGAAATAAATGTCTTGCATTGAAAATGAATCAATTTTAAGGACACAACTCCGATATACACAACCATATGAATTGCACTATAATCTAGATGTGGAATATTTCCATTCCCTCAGAACATATCCCTGTCTCCCCCTTCAAGTCAATCTATACCACACCAGGAAAGACGCAGCTGATTTTTATTACTATAAGTTAGTTTGATTATTTTTATTTAAATATAATCTTATAGTATGCACTCTTTGGTATCTTCCCTTCACCAAAAATATTTTCACATTCCTTTGAAGTTAGTTTACATATCAGAATAGTAATATCTAATCTCTAACAATTTATAATTTGTCTTTCCTGTTGATGGGTATTTTTTGTGTTTTTTTCAATATCAATATATAGGCCATTATAATACACTTGCTGTGATGAGTTTTATGAAAACTGTTGACACATGTAAGTGTTCTTTCCAGTTTGGTAGATATCTAAATGTAGAATTTTCTCGTCTTTTTTTTAAACATAAGAAAATGTTGTGGTGTGAACTGATAAATACAATCAATAAGAGTGTAATTTATAGGTTATAGATTAGTAAAAAATATAGATTTATAAATATAAGATTTTGATAAGTGAGATAAGACAATTATAAAGCAAGAACTGTCATAGGCAGGCCTAAGACTCCATTTTGCTGCCTTCTATAAAAAGACTGCTACAAGAGCTGTTTCTGAGAAACTGAAATGAAAGCTGTTTTCTTATAATATATTGTTTTCTGTACTTTTTACCCACAAAATGTACTTAACCCAGGATGTGGTGGTCTTGGTGACCCAAGACTTTGAAGTAGATTCTCGCCCCTGCTAACCACCTGCTCGAGCTCAGGAAACGGTTGTCTAACCCCTGTTCAAACCCAAGATGTGATTTTTAGTTGCTGTGCTAATTGCTGTCTTAGCTTCTGTGATTGACTTGCTTGCATAATGCTAAGGAAAGTTCCTGAGCTGTGTTTTTTGTCCTTGAATTCCTAACACACAGGCCAAGAAATGGCTGTTCTCCCATACAGTTTCAGTCTCTATGGGTGGGTGACATTCCCTGGTCAAGTAAATAAAGCTCTCTTTGATTTTAATTCAGACTTAGAGTGTTTTCTGAAGTGGCTCCTCATACTAAAAACATTTATGTCACTCTGACCTTTGGGTTCGACTATAATAAAGAAAGATATTAACAAGAACTAGGGAGTATGAAAAAGGAAAATTCAATACTGATTAGCCCATAAAGTATCTAGCTGTGCTAATCTTAGGGATTATTATGAAATCAATTAAGAAACATTGCAGAATTTTAAGCATTTCCTGATTAAAAATTATATTAATGACATATAAAGATCATTTCAATTATATCATCAGGGAAGGATTCTCTGAGAAATGATATCCAAGCTGAAACTTGGAAGGTAAAGAAAGAGTCTATCAAGCAATAAACATTCTATTGGGGCAAACATTCTAGCCTAAGAAAAAAATAAGCTCAATATTTAAATGAATCTTTAAATTTGGGGGGATCAGAAATAAATCATAGCGGATGAAGTAGGACAACCCAGTGAGACTATATGCAAGGTATGGTTCTAAACAAGGGCCAAATAACTTCAGATCTGGAGGTCAGGTTAAGGAATTTGGATTTTTTTCTAAATATGGTTTAAAATAACTGAAAAAAAGCAAAAATGTAAACTTATTTTTTTATGTTTAAAAAAATTAATTAGGCCTTTGGGTGAAGTATATTTGATATATTCTTAATCTGTAAATATATTAGAATGTGTTAAATTAAAATCTGTATGAATTAAATATATTTTCCTGTATAATAGAATTTATATATATGCATATAGTATATAAATACCTTTGAACGTTATATTATAATTTATGCAAATGAACTATATTATAAATATCTTACATTCTATATTTAAATATATATGCATTAATGTATATGTGGGCAAGTGTGCATGTATATGTATTCTGCACTCTGTATTAGTACTACCACTACTATTAACTACATCTGAGAAGTATTCTAAGAATTGAGATTCTGCCCAAGAGAGTGACAGTTTTAAGAGATGGTCACAGCGTCAGGTGCCCAATTAACAAATGGGCCAAGGACCTCAACAGACACTTCTCAGAGGAGGACATACAATCAATCAACAAGTACATGAAAAAATGCTCACCATCTCTAGCAATCAGAGAAATGCAAATCAAAACCACCCTAAGATACCATCTCACTCCAGTAAGATTGGCAGCCATTATGAAGTCAAACAACAACAAGTGTTGGCGGGGATGTGGGGAAAAGGGTACACTTGTACACTGCTGGTGGGACTGCAAAATGGTGAGGCCAATTTGGAAAGCAGTATGGAGATTCCTGGGAAAGCTGGGAATGGAACCACCATTTGACCCAGCTATCGCACTTCTCGGACTATTCCCTGAGGACCTTAAAAGAGCGCACTATAGGGATACGGCTGCATCAATGATTATAGCGGCACAATTCACAATAGCTAGACTGTGGAACCAACCTAGATGCCCTTCAATTGATGAATGGATAAAAAAAATGTGGCATCTATACACAATGGAGTATTATGCAGCACTAAGAAATGACAAAATCATAGAATTTGCAGGGAAATGGATGGCATTAGAGCAGATTATGCTAAGCGAAGCTAGCCAAGCCCTAAAAAACAAATGCCAAATGTCTGCTTTGATATAAAGAGAAAAACTAAGAACAGAACAGGAAGAAAGAGCATGAGGAAAAGACTACAGTAAACAAAGACGAATGGGGGGAGAGAAACGGAGAGAGAAGGGAAAGCATATGGAAATGGTAGGAGACCTTCAAGGATACATAAAATTATAAGAGGTTATGAGGGGCAAGGGGGAGGGAAAAAAAAAGGGAGAGAATTGGACAACAGCAGGGGAGGTAGAGAGGGAAGATGGGAGGGGAGGGGAGGGGGATAGTAGGGGATAGGAAAGGTAGCAGAATACAACAGTCACTAATATGGCATTATGTAAAAATGCGAATATGTAACAGATGTGATTCTGCAATCTGTATTTGGGGTGAAAATGGGAGTTCAAAGCACAATTTGAGTCTAATGTATGAAAGATGATATATCATGAACTATGTAATGCGATAAATAATCAATAAAAAAAAATTAAAAAAGAAAAAAAAAAGAGATGGTCACAGAATCAAAAGAGAGTGAGTAGAGAAGCCAAAGAAATCAGAGGTAGAGAATTTTTTAAAATTTTAAGTGATATTTAATACTCATCAAATATGCTAAAAGGATGTCCAAAAAGGTTCAAACAATAAGAGTAATCTATGAATCTGTCAATATAGGAACCTTTAATGTGCTCAGGGAGATGGGTTTCTTGAAAAAAAATAGAGGCAATCATACTCCTTATAACAGACTTTTAGCAGCTCTTTATAATAAACTGTAGACTGAAGTTTGAATGTTTTTAAAGTATAGGTTATAAAGACATTTTCTTCAAAATAACTGATGCAATGTAAATTAGAAGAGATGACTTCACTTAACATTTTGGTCGACAGTCTCCTTAATTTCCTTGGGATTCTGTCCAGAATTTCATTACATCATTCATTGGGGCAGAAGCCACAGATGAATGGAAAAGCCCTCAATTTTCAACAAGCTCCAAGACTGTTATCACTAGCTGTATGTACAAAGTATATCTGATTAAAAACCAGTATTCTCCTCAACTAAAAGATATACATTACCTGTCTTTCTTAAAAGAGCACTAATAAATCAAGCCTTTTTTTTAACTGTTAAGCTTAAAAGAATTGCATTATGTTTATTTAAGAAATACAGCATGGTGTTATGGGATGCATATAAGAAGTAAAAAGTGAAGCAAACTGACATTTCTACAGATATAATATACCACATGGAGTCTAAAATTATAGTGTATTTGGGATTCATGATTAGCAAGTACATTTTAACTGTTCTTGCCACACAAACAAACAAAAGGGGGTAATTAAATTAAGTCATTCAACATTGTTTAAAGTTGACTTAAAAATAGATATGAAAACCTTATCAGTTAAAATAAATATAATTATATCTTTGAATAATTGGAATAGGTATAATTTAGTATTAGTTAGGACTTAGGTGTGGACCATCTCAAAATAATCAAATTTAAGTCATTAACAAAAATATGATATCATTAAAATTATTGACTAACAGGTAAATATTTTTGAGAAATTTCTGTGTGTGTGCCTGGTTCTAAGTTAGTGTGTGTGTGTGTATGTGTGTGTGTGTGTGTATCATTTCTAAATGTTATATCTATCTTGGATGAAGATGCATGAAGTTAGCATTAAGTTAATTTTTAATGCAGAAAGAAAGCTTGCAGAGTAAAATTTAACAATAAAACAGGATTTTACCAAACAACTTACTATCATGGCCTAATCAAGATGACAAAAAAAAAAAACTAACCAAACTAATTTTTCCTTCACTTAACTCTGTCTTAATGTGTGTTCCAAGTGCCTATGCAAGTGGAACATTTGTGCTTTTAGTTTCTCTTTTTGTAAATTCACTTGGAAACAAATATAGTATTTGATATATTTTATATTCACCTTTACTAATCATAATTGTATTAATTGAATGCAATTATTATGACCTGCTCCACATACTTTTTTTTCCCTTGGTATTTCTATATACATAACTATTTTCCATTAAACGGTAATTGGAAGAGGTTTATGTGACAGAATTTGAGAAAGGTGATTGCAAGGAGAAAGGAGATTCAAAACAATGAACATGAGAGGAGGAAGTGAGTCATTTATTTTCCACTCCTACCATCACTTCCTGGCACACGCTTCTCTTTGACTAATAAATGTGGGTGTCAACAATACCACTGGTGAGTAGGAAGAAATGGAAATATTCTCAAGGTAAATATCATCCTCATAAGTCTCAAACTCTAGGCAGGTAGCAATTTTGCCCTGAATTATTGTTAAGGCAGTAGAGGAAAATTTCACTCGAGAGAATTGTTTTCCCTCACCTTGTACATGTAGAGAATCAGCCAGAACTATGAGAGTATATTATTAAAAAAAATTGTTCAGTCCAGGAGGATTTCTCTCCTATAGATATGTTCAATGTTATGCCAGGTTTGAATGCATTTATCTGATTAATGTGCTACTAATCAGATGAAAAATCAGCATAATAAAGAAAGAGTTTTACAAGTTGATCTAAATAGAATCCTGTCTCTTGATCTAAACACAATTTTAAACTTTTCTTTATATGAATATTTTAAGAACATATTTTTTTCTTCAAGAATCTTTTATAAGTCTCAACACTTTAGCAAAAATAGTTCCTAAGTAATTCCTAAGGTCTAAAAATGATGTTTTTTTTTTTTAAATAACTGGGGTTTTTTTAATCAAATGTTTCTATACTATTTTGAAAAAAAAAATCACTTTTCCTCAAAAAACATTGCTTGTCCTAAAAAGTAAAATTTATTCCTGTTCTGATGAGAATTTGAAGGTCTTTAATTCAAGGCATTTTTTGTTAAAAAATAAAAAATAAATAACAAATTTGTTACAGATAACAGAAAAGAAAATACTACTAATTTCCATTTCAAAAAATTTATTTAAAATATGGTATAAAAATAAAAAAAATGCAACCAAGATTTACATAGCATAGGCTGGCTGATAAATCTTCAGTAGGTAATTAATTATAGAATATGAGATTATAGTTTCAGAGACCATAGCAATATTATCTGGAATCCTTTAAATGGATAAAAAAACATACATTTTTATGTGACTAAAATTTTGGTATTAGTGCTGATAAATCAAAGGAACATAAATATAAATATTAAATTTATTTTAAATATCTTAAAATATTAATGCAAATGTCAGACTTTTCAAAATTTAGGTTCTATGCCCAAAAGAAGGAAAAAAAATAATACAACTTTGAGAATTTGATGAAATTTTGATCCTGACATCAAACAAAAAACATTACAAAAGCTTTTTAGCCTAGGTCACCTGGAAATGGAATTAAACCATTTCTCTCATTTATTTATTAAAATCTTACACATGGGGTAGCATGAAACTCTAAAAGAGGGCTGACAGTTTTTGATAGAACAATCTTTTTCTCTTTTTTTTTATACTCTTCCTCTGGGATAATCAGTTTTCTGTGTTTCTATAATGGCCAGAATTAGTTTAAGAAAGAAAATTTAAAAACAGAATCAACAACAAAAAAGGAAAACCAGATAACAGAAACCCTACTCGAGTTTATTTCATTTGAGCTGATGTGGATTTCAGACATTGTTATATTTTAAATCTCCCCAGATAATTCTACATCATATTTGTTTATAGGCATATTTTATATAACAATATACAATTATATTACTTACAACCAATGATGACAATAGTTTCCTCTTTGCAACTTTTTGTATCTCATTACCTTCCCTCTTCTGATTGCTTTCTCCAATACAGTCAGACAAAATTAGTATGGCATTTAAGATCATTATCTTTTCTGCTGATTATGATGGAGATATTTCTAGTGTTTTGCCATTAAGCCTGGATTTGTTTCAGAATATGTGTTTTACTATATTAATATCAATTTTATTATTTTTTAAAATGATATTTGATGCATTTTAAATGGAGAAAATAATAATGGGACTAATCTGCTGCTAGAGTTTAATTGAGATAGTGAAGAACAACAATTTGCAAGGTTCTTTATAAACAACACTAGAAAATATATGTAAGAAAATAACTTAACATATTTGATATAATTATTTGGAATTCATATAAAGTATTACCTTAGGAAAATATATGAATTTTTTAATCTTCAAAATAATTCTACCCCATACCAATTATTGCAATATTTTATTTCTCCTCATCACTGTATGAGATATGAATATTTTCTTTTTCTGAACATGTGACTAAACTCAATTGTTCTTATGGTGATCTACTTCAGATTGATTTAATTGTGTATAAAAATCAATATATAGTAATTATATCTTTAGAGATGTAAAAGAATAATGTAATTAATAATAAATCCATGAGAAAATGTAAAACTTCAAAAATACATTAATCTTCCTATTCCACCTAAAAGGTAGGAACTAAAGTAAAGAGCTAATAAACATTTTTAAAGGGCCAACATCATCCCAATAAACTGTATTTATTTGGGTTTGTCTTTGTCTTTTTTTCTCTACCATTGGTCTTCGTGTCTGTTTTAGTGCCAATACCAATAGTATACTATAGTATTACTATAGTTCTGTAGAATAATTTAAGGTCTGGTATTGTGATGCTTCCTGTTTCACTTTTCTTTTCACACTAATGCCCTTCTCAGTCCTTCTGCTGATTACAAAGGACTACATCACTGTGTCCCAGGTTCTTCTGGCCAGAGTTAGTGCCTGCTTTCCTGTCTATCTGTCCTTGCCTTCCATTTTCTAAAAGGTGAAACCTAATTATATTTCCTATGAGTTTTCCAAGACTTTATCTACTCTGAGGTGGATTACTTTGGCTATTCTGAGCCTTTTATTACTCCAAAGGAATTTTGTGACTGCTTTTTCTATTTCTATGAAGAGTGCCATTGTAATTTTAATAGGAATTGCATGAAATCTACGTAAAGCTTTTGGTAGTATGGCCATTTTGACAATATTAATTCTGCCTATTCAAGATCATGGGAGATCTTCTGTCTTCTAAGGTCTTCTTCAATTTCTTTCTATAGTGTTCTGTAGTTTTCATTGTAGAGATCTTTCCTCTCTTTTGTTAGATTGATTCCCTTTTTTTTTTTTGGTTGAAGCTATTATGAATATGATAGTTTTCCTAATTTCTCTTTCAGTTGATTCATCATTGATGTATAGGAATACAATTGATTTATGGGTGTTGATTTTATATACTGCTACTTTGCTGAATTCATTTATGAGTTCCAAAATTTTCTGGTGGAATTTTTGTATCTTCTAAATATAGAATCATATCATTGACAAATAGGGAAAGTTTGAGTTCTTTTTTTTCTAACTTGTATACCTTTATTTTTTTGTTTTTCCTAATTGTTCTAGCTAGAGTTTCAAGGACTATGCCAAATAGCAATTGTGAAAGAGGGTATTCTTGTCTTGTTCCAGTTTTTGGAGGGAATGCTTTCAATTTTTCTCCATTTAGAATGACCATCTATCTTTACTTTAGATAGTAGAAAACTATATAAATATATGTTGCTGCATTTTAAAACTTAAAAATTAATATCTAAGCTTAACTAATATTAAAATCATATTTTTTATCCAGCTCTAAAATTGATTTCTTACTATGAGAATATAAACTTTTATGATGACTTAATTATAAGGTAATATACATCTAAGAAATATGCCATAAAAACATGGTATGAAAGCATACTTTATTTAAATCTCTTGTGATATATAAATATAAGGATGATTTTAGGAAGTCTTGTAAAGTATCATTCAGAATTGTAACAATAAGTAATGGTCTAAATGAGGTCACATAGCTACCAAGCTAACACAGTGGATCCAAGATACTTTACTAGCCCAAGCCAACTCCAGAACTGAACTTTCAACTCCTCAGCTTTCTGCCTGATTGCCTAATTCAGAAGCAGTAATTAATGATTCCCCTCAGTTTCTTCAGTGAATGACCAAGAAAGAATTGAAGAAAAGCCAAAGTGCAACTTCAAGGCAATACCAATTTTGTAAAGAAACCATGCCATTTATATATAAATGGTAGTTACAGACAACAAGCACTGTTCCTAAGTGCTTTGTAGGTGTTATACTTTAGCCTTTTAAAAAACCTTGGAGGGGTGTGAAGGGGAAGGGAAGAAAAAAAGAGAGAGAGAGAGAGAGATAAGTGTCACAGTAAAAGGGGTAGAGAGAGGGGATGGGAGGGGAGGGGAGGAAGGATAGGGTGGGCAGCAGAATACAACTGACACTAGGATCGCTGTATGTATACACATGGATGTATAACCAATGTGATCCTGCAATTTGTACACGTGGAAAAATAAGAATTCATACACTATTTGAATCAAATGTATGATATGTCAAGATCATTGTATTGTCTTGAGCAACTAATAAAAAAAATCTTGGAGGGAGAAACTATTAACAACTATTTTACCCAAAAGGAATCCAAGTCACAGAGTCATTAAATAACTTCCACAAGCAAACTGCAGATCTGGATTTCAGGTCCAGAGTCCATTATCTCAATCAGTGTTTTGGAAAATTCACAAGAAATAGAATTAGGCTACACCTTATAAGAAATAGAAGGCAAGGACAGATAGACAGGAAAGCAGGCAGGGAAGACAAGGGCAGCAGGCACTAACTCTGGCAGGAAGAACCTGGGACACAGTGACATAATACTTTGTACTCAGCAGAAGGAATGAGAAGGATATTAGTATGAAAAGATAGGAAAATTCAAATCATAAAAGACAACATATTTTGTTGTTTTTTTTTTTTAAAAGAGAGAGTGAGAGAGGAGAGAGAGTGAGAGAGAGAGAATTTTTTTAATATTTATTTTTTAGTTCTCGGCGGACACAACATCTTTGTTGGTATGTGGTGCTGAGGATCGAACCCGGGCCGCACGGATGCCAGGCGAGTGCCCTACCACTTGAGCCACATCCCCAGCCCAAGACAACATATTTTGGATTGAGGATTTGAACTTTATACTATTACAAAAGGACTAAAAGAATTGTTCATTACCTGATTGAAATGATAACATTTAGGTTTTAAAGAATCTTTATTCTTTAGGAATAAGATTTGAAAATAAGATTTAGGTTTAAGTTCTAACTATTGTGATAATGTAGTTTGGCACTAACCATCCTGGTTTATGTCAGTAATCATAAAAAAAGTGTTAATAAAATCTTTTTGTTGTTATTCGTTTAAAAAGTTCCTAATTAGAGTAACATTTTCAGAGACCTTAACTTTTACCAAATATTTATACTTTGGATTGGCAAAATAATTTTTTTATATTAAGTAGTGATGAGTTTATAAGATTTTCAATTGGTATGGTGAATTTGAAGGACAGATTCACAGTATTCATTGCATTTTTAAAGGAATGCCAGGCCTTGATATCTTAGAAAAATTTAATAACATGCATGCACAAGGAGTTACATATAAATATGATAAATATCTAATTGTATTATGAAGTAAGTAAAAAAACCCTTAACTTCCAATAAATTGCCACATAAACCATAGTGTATGTATATTTACTCTCAGTTTTTATACAATTGTTAAAATACAAAAAAGCAGGCTTATGAATATTGACATCTAAAATAAATAAAGCAATAGTAGTATTACTTTATCTCATCTATTGATATGATGAGTACTGAAAATTTAGAGGGAGAAATAAAACTAACCCATCACAGAAAGGATTGGATAAAGGTTCATGAGCAAATTAAGGAGTTAGCACTTCCGTCGGTATTCAATTAAGAGAAAAGGAACCATAGTTGTGGCTGTATACATAAAGCAAAAATAGACAGAGCTAAGAAATTGCATTAATAGTATTAACAACATTTGGAATTTCATTATAAACAATAAAGAATAGACAGACTCAAAGAAATTTCCACATTCTGAACTCATAATCCTGAAACCATAATAATCTAATTTCAGAAATACTGATGACAGAAAAATGGATGAAACTGAAATAAATAATGGTGTCTATTGTTTTGTATCCTTCACTTGAGCCCTTGAAATATCTGTCATGAAAACATGATGAACAATGAGTTGACCAGGCTTCTGTCTTCCTTAAGACCTGTTTTTACTCCTGTGCTATTTGGTGTGGCATTATCACATTGTCATGACTGTTCTTTCTTCCTTGCTAGTGTGTAAGCTTGAAAACTTAGTTCAATTTTACAAAATCTGAGCCAAATCTTTACCTATTATTATATTACATATTACCTGTAAAAATAAGTGCAACTTTTCTTAGAACTTTTTAAATAATACTTTAAACATTGTATATGTTTGTTTTTATTCCTATACAATGTGGTGATGTTGTATTGATATGATAAAATTTATAACATTATTATTTATGATTGAATTTTTTATTTACTAATCACTAATCTGGGAGGGCAGGGAGCACCAGTCTCACTTATTGTTAATCATACAGTATCTAATGTGTGATAGATAGCAAAAGAAAGAATGCTATTGAATTAAAATGTAGCGTTACATACAATGAAGACTTAAATGCTTGAGGAATAGCTAGAAGAAATCAATAAAGTATATTAATTTGTTTTTCACCTAAGTTTGTTTAACAATTTTGTATTAGGGCACTATCTAATGTTTGTTATATATCTTTCATGTACATAATCTCCATTGAAACAATTTCTAAAGCAAATTTAAGAACTATATTATTTGATATTAGAAATGTGTGTTTGGCAAGGAACTAAATTGGTAGGCCAAGCAATGTGAAACTATATAGAAAAATTCAAATAAATTTCTTCATGCTCTATTAAAATAAAAAGTTAGAGACAGACTGTACCTAATTTTACAAAAAAAAGTGTCTAAGTTAGTTTCATCAGGTCATTCATATTTGAATTTTCTTAAGCCCACAATATTGTTTTTATTTAGTCAAGCATATCTTTGTTTTCTGCAATCTTACTCATTCTTCATTCTGTAACTTAGCCTTGGGATATGTGACTTGAAAGCCAGCTCCACATCACATTACAGGTAATGAATGCTATTCTGATTACCATCACAGGCCATCAGAAATAGTTCATTGTGAAGGAAAGCAATGGCCATTTCTTATTTTGTTTGTATTCTTGACATTTTATTTTGTCAGACTGTAGATAAATGAGTTGATTTAATTATCTTACAATAAACATTACTACAGTTTCTAAGTTTATACATGACAAAAATGATTAAAATAATATAGTTCAATTACTTCTTCATATTTTTTTTAGTTCCACTCATATGCGTTATATTGAATACACAATTATATACATAAAATAAAAAACAAAAAACTTTAATTTGTATTCATATTATTATATAAAAAAGCAGAAATAGCCAGGTGAAGTGTCACATGCCTATAATCTTGGTGATTAGGGAGACGGAGACAGGGGAATCACTATTTCAAAGCCAGTCTCAGCAAAAGTAAGGTTGAGACCTTGTTTCTAAATAAAATACAGAATAGGTCTGGGGATGTGGCTCAGTGGTCAAGAGCCCCTGAGTTCCATCCTCAGTAACCACATCCCCTGAAAGAGGCAGCAACAATAAAAAATTAATATCAATTCCTCATTATGAGAACAACTAATGACATGAAATAGTATATAAAAAAAGAAACACTAGAACAATTTTGAATTTTTGTAGTTAAGAAATTTTTATAAAGAAACACTTTTTTTTTACCTCTCAGGATATTCTGCAGTATTAATTTTATAGTGTTCATAGCATACCCTATGTTAAGTGTCTGGAAAAATGCTCATAGGAGTCGATAAAGTTACTGCACACACACACACACACACCCACACACACACACACACACACACACACACACACACATTCCTTTGAAATATAAAAAAGAAACTTTTCAACTGAATAAAAATATTTAAATTCTAAATCAAATTTATCACTAGCAAACTGTAGCTTTATAAAATGTATTTTTAGTGTCAAAGATCTGAATCTTTACTACAAAGAGGAAAAGAAAAATCTACCACATTCTTAATAACACTAATATAGATAATAAAAATCAACTGATGCCAAGGCTGGCCTCTAAGAAGTCTATATTTCAATGCAATAATAGTCTACTTTTAGAGTTTTGTCAGCCACTAGAGACAAATCCATAAATCAAACAGGTTTGTTTGCATACGTGTGAGAGTGCGTACATTTATTACCTGTGATCATGTGGGGAAAGTGCTTTGCTCAGAAACTTGCATAAAAAGGCAGAAATATTGTTCAAGGACACCTTGGATACCTCATTATCCAACATTCATTCCCTAAATAAGGATGTGTTTCAGCTGACGCTGAGAATATGTAAGAATCAGCATAGATTATTTTTATTAAAAACTCGGAATGAAAGCCTATTAATGAATATCATTAACTGCTGCTGGATATGAACCTGATATAAAAGACCTCTGGTGTAGCAGTGCTCGGCTCACACATAAACAGGAGTCATTTGCAGCAATCATGTCTTATACAGAATAAGCAGCAACCACTCTTGCTATGATATATTCTATATTCTTGGCTAAACAAATCAGAAATATATATGGAGCAGATGTGTATTTGTGTGACTGTGTTCATGAATTATCCATCTTCAGTAACCTGTGAACTGCTCTCCAACAATGAACATGAAAATTAGTATACTGATTCAAAGATGTACAACAAACAAAAGAAAATTGGAATGTTAATCTTAGAAGTGTATCAAAAATTCTTCATTCAGATATCCTCTCTTCTTTTTAACTAAGTTAAATCAATTCATAGTGCAAAAATACTTATCAGTAAAAAGCATACTGAGTTGAATTTTCATGAATAATTCTACTGTGTATAGTATTTTAAGATTTCTAGATTATTAATTTTGACATTTGTACAAGGCACTCACAAACTATTATCCAAATGTGTCCATGTGAAGTTTTTAAAAACTTGAAACCAAAAATATGTTCTAAAAAACTGTATTTAAAAACTTTCTAACCATTGCCATAACTACCATCAACCTAAGACTCCAGTGATTTTTAGCCCAGTAATCTCCCATGGAATTAAAATAATTAATAAGTTAAAAAGCAACTCTTTTCCTAATTTTTATATCAAGAGAAATCAGAAGAAAAATAATAAATGCATTGTTTAACACCATCCATGTGTGTTAAGAGAACATTGTCATTCGTAATGTCAAAAATATAAATGTTATCATTGTTAATCTCTTAAATTGTCATCATTATGTGGATTCTCTATTCTGTATAAAAGCTGGCCTACTGGATCAGAATTTCAGAAATAAAGAAATAAAAGGAACATGAAAGATGGTTTTATACAAACCCCTTATTTTACATGTGAAGTGAAGAGAAATGCTAAATGACAAGGTTATTTCAATTTAATGTATTACTTTTAATTTCATGATATTGAAAATGTAGTCAAGACTTTAATTAATGTGTCAAAAACATTATCAGCCTACTTAAGTCTTATTTCTGCTGAAATGAGACTTATCCTTACATATGCTTCTAGTTACTTATCTCTACACTGCTGTTTACAGCACCAGCTTTTGAAAGGGTCTGTCCTTACTATTCAACATTCTTACCACTGTTTAAAATTTTCACAATGGACAGCCCTTAACTCCAAGTGGAGATGTCTAAAGCTCTAGAGTTTCTCAATTTGATTGTTTAAATTCATAAAATTTCTATACAGAAGGTGTCCTTGATGGGCCTTCCCCATACATAGAAGTACTAAACAATAATTAGTTAGACACTTCAAAAGACATCAAAAAGTTTATAAAGTACATGTAAATTGCTGATTATGGGTTATTCTGGTACCATCTCTACATTCCAGTGAGAAATGGGAATTGCAGAATCAATAGCATAAGTTTTTAACCCAAATAATTAGGCTACTGTGAAAGCTAACTAAATACCTAAGGTTGTACTTAGGCACGTAAGCAACTGTCTTAGAAGTTTGTGGTGGTTCTAAGGCAATGGTTGAGATTTCAATAACAACAGTCACACAGGGTCACACTATAGGTCCTACCATAAACCTCAAATATCTGCACCTGTCTTATCTTCACTCTCCTCCATAGGAGCTCTTTTTACATGGTCACTTATAATTTGCTGCTAATTGCAATGAATAATTTTTAATATTTAGTTTCATTTTAATACTCTGTAGCTCCTGACATTTTATAAAACTCTTCTTCTTAAAGTTCTCTCCCATCTTGGCTTTGTTGATAGATTGATTTAAGACATTTTAATACATAAATTGTTGACATTATCTTTAACATAAGTAGCTCCTCCTTATCCATAGTCTGCTGTGTCAGTTGCCTTCAGTCAACATTACATCATCATAAGAAGGGTGAGTACAGTTCAATATTTTGAGAGAGAAAGAGGGGAGGACCACATTCACATAACATTTATTATAGTATAATTTTAAATCTATATTTTATTACTAGTTATTATCAATTTTATATTGATCCTGATTTATAAGCTAAACTTTATCATAAATATTTATGCATAGGGAAAATCACAATATACAGATATAGTTTGACACTGTCTGCATTTTAGGCTTGCACTAGGGGGTCTTAGAACATATTTCTTGCAAGTAAAAGGGTACTCACTAAAAGGGCCCTCTATTCATCATCAGTGTCATCATCAACAGAACCATTATAGTTATTACTATAAATGACTAGTTTTTGTACTATTTCTAGGCAGCCTAAAAACTTCCTACATTCTAGAATATTCATGTCACACCAAAATACGCCCATTGTTCTCTTTAACACATTAAGAAATAATGAGGATTAGAGGTGAGGAATAGGACTGGCATCATCCACAAGTTTAGAGATGATACTCATCAAAGAAAATAATTTAAAAGGGAAAGTGAAAATGAAAATGGGTATTTGTTCCTTGTGGGATTAGACTTTTGTAGATTTATTTTTTCTGAAAGAGTTATCTTAATTCTTTCTGAACTTGGCTTCTCAAAATTTACATTCTTAATTGAGTGCCATTGCATCATATTTCAAACCTGATAGGAAAGCACATACACTTCAAATAACCCACGGGTATCGCCAATTCCCTTACATTTACTTAAGCACTGAATTTCTGCACCTGCAACTCAGATATGCACAGCAGGACAGCTCTTTGCTTAATTTAGCATGGAAACTGGCGGCCAGAATCACACACGAAAAAAAAATGAATCTTATACAAACATATACATGAATTATCCATGAAGAAAATGGTAGTCTAAGGGAGAAGTCGAGTTCTCATTTTACCTTTTTCATTTTAATTGACTATGGTAGAAGGTGAAAAATTTGAGTTAAGGAGTTTTTAAGAATTTCAGCAAATTGGGGCTGGGGCAGTAACTCAGTAAGCAGAGCACCTGCTTCGCACATGTGAGGCTCTGGGTTTGATCCTCAGCACTACATGAAAATAAATAAATAAAATAAAGGCATGCTTTCCATCTATAACTACAAAAAAAGGAAAGAAAGAAAGAAAAAAAGAAGAATGCCAGCAAATGATCTTAACGTACAGTCTATTTCAGTAAATAATTTTAATCTAATAAAGTGCAGTGCAGTTAGCTTAGAAATGCACATATAAAGAATGTTTACATCATAGTAAATCCCTGAAACAGTGGACTGTCTATAATTGGGGTTTAAAGGGTGAGCTTATGCAAGATGAACCTGGGAGGTAGAAGGACAGATTGTGCACATGCAAACAAGGTAGCTGTCACATCTCATTTGGAAAATGTAAATTCACGTTCATGTTTATCTCCACTTTTTATTCAGGTTTGACTGAAGCTCCAAAATAGAAACTTTTTTTTTTCTTGCCTAGAGATGGGTTTCCAAATACAAATTTTCACTAGAGGTTAGGTCTGACACCTTAGGGTTATGATGCATAGAACATCCTAATAAATATGCACGAAGGCTCTTTTCCTAGAGAGATGTGGAGGTTCAGTGATTTATAACCATGTAAAGAAATACCTTGTTACTGACACTTCCCCTTGTAAAAGGGCAGTCCTGAACAACAATGTGGTCTATTTGGGAAGAATTCTGGTCTAAAACTGGAGAGTGAATTCCCAAACTCTTCTTCCTTTAATGTTAATAAATTCCAGCCCAATTATTCTACCTATCCTCAGTATTGAGTCTTCTCTCTGGTTTCTGTACCCATGGAAAATGAAAACATTGGCATGTGATGCAAAACTCTCCATAGAATATTTTACTGTGAACATGAAAATTTGCATGTAGTCAAGGAAAGCCTCCTGTGTAGGTAATCTGGGTTAGACATCTGAAGAAGTGAACAATAAGCTATTCACACACCTTGAGTAACAGCATTCGAGGCAAGAAACAGAAACTACTAAGCCTCCAAATAAGAACAAAATTGGGACACTCAAGGGGCAGGAGGAATTTCAATGTGACTAAAGTGGAATGAAGAAATGTTACAGGGGTAGGAAATGGAGCATAGAGGTTAACAGAGAAAAATAGGGTCCTGTGTTAGCTAAGATGATGCAAATTAGACTTTATAGAGAGAACTGAAATATCCATAACATAATAAAAATCCAACCCCACTTTTTTCTGATGGGCCAATTGGGGGCGGAGAAGGGAGGTTGGAGTTGTCACTGCTCCATAAAGTCTTTGAGGGATCCAGAAAAAGTCCCATCTTTAACACAAGACTTCCTGATAGACCCAACCTGATTTTTTTCTTAAAATTGGGAGCCATCTCGCCACAAAGCCATGAAAAGCTAATTCTGGCTTTACTATAAATTACTGCAAATTCTGAACCTGCTTGGAATGCCTGCCTCACCCATGCCTTGAACTCACCCATGCCTGGCTCTCTGACCAGACAGCAGCCCTCTCTGAAACTTTAGTGAGGCCTCATAAATCTTGGCCTTCCCTGGCCAGATAACGACTCTCTCTGAGGCTCTAATTACCTTCATAAATTCTGATGCCAGGGCCAGCAAAAATGTTATGTTCGTCAAAGTTTTGTTATCTGTAACCCCCCTTTGTTAATTTTCTGGGCTATAAAGCTGGGTTGCTGGAAAGCTGCGGGGCTGTCATGTTCCATGGTTTGGGGAGGGAGAGGCACCCAGCTGGTCGAAATGATAAGCTTGCTTTAATTTGATTTTAATTGGAGTCAGTGGTCTTTTCTTGTATCCTGGTCTAACATTCCAAGGTCATTTTCTGCTAAAATTCCTACCCCTAGAACACATTGATAAAGCCACACATCTTTGAAAGGGAACCTGAGGTGTGTCATATAGCTGTCTTCTCAAATATTCAGCTTGCTGGAATAATTAGGCTCTTTCTATCAAAGCCATATAGACCCAGGTAAGGGAAGATGCTTTCATTATAAATATGGTGGAAAGACCTTGAAGAAATTTAAACCAGGAAAATGACATGTTAATGTAATATAGGTCAACAAGTTAGAACCAGAGTTAACCTTTTTTCTTTAAGAAAATGGTAAGAGCTTAGACTACATTACAGTTCTAGCTAGGAAGCTAACAAAATATGTTTAGGTTTGGCTGTATTTAGCTAATGATTTTACACAGGATGTAATTTCAACAGGAAGTTCCCAAGGCTAGGTGATATACTCTCCTCTTTTGATGATCTTTTTGCTATCCTCTGTTTATCACTATTACTGCACTTAAAACACTTCATTTTTCTTAACCATCAGTTTATGTGCCTGCTTCCTCTATTGCATATCGAACACTCTCAGGGCAAAGACTGCATCTTCATAACCCTGGGCTATATTACACTGCCTGATGAATTGGAGCACACAATCAATTATTTTTTTATTGAATCAAATGAAGAAACTTGCCTATGGACACAACACAATTACAATGTCAGAGTCGGTATTGGAATCCTGATGTGTCTTATTATAAAACCTAGCCTTTTCCCACTATTTCATGTTCCAGCAATTTATATACATCAAAATAAAAAGGCAAACTTGTATTTAATCTAGCTAGTTGATGCCCTGGGGTCTCTAATCTGGAAATTAAAATTTGCAATATAATTTAGAAACTCAGACAATTTTTTGTTAGATGGATATTTCTGTGTAGTTTATTCTATTTGGAACAAATTTCTGGATGGAATTCAGGGGAGCGATAAATGAGATCTAAGTGTTTAAAAGACAGTACTGGTCTGTCTTGATATATAGAATGTATTGATCTGTATTAATATATAGAATATCAGAATTTAGCCCCCAAATGTAAAAGCACAGAGGATTGATTCATACTGATATTCATTGGTTGATTCACCAATTCATTCCAGAAATATTGACAATGAATGAAGAATTGCTCTATCTTCTGAAGGTACAGCAGTGAAAATAAAATTTAAATATTCTGTGCTGATGAAATATGCTTTCTTCTACACACCAAATTTGATTTTAAACATCTAAAGGAAGTCCACACCAATAAAATGACAAAAACATGACAGAAGATAAAGAGAAAATTATATCTAAGGATAGAAAGATGTTTAGTCCTAAATAGTTATGATACCAATGGGCCTAGAAAGAGAAGAAAGCTTCTGTTTTATTCAGGACCATTCAGGGAGTAAGCAAAAAATAACACTATTCATTAAAGGTCTTCAGTGGAGGAAAAAGAGTCTTAGGACTTAAGAACTGATTAGCTGAACTTAAGTTCTTATTTCAGCTAATGCTTACAAAACTGAAGGAGATATATAGGAGCAAATAGTAGAGAATTCTGGGGAAAATGGAGGTTGTTTTGGAGTCTCTACTCTTGCAAGGAAGCCAGGGAAAACATTCATCCACAAACAATACTTCCCTGTTCATCATGAAGCATGGAAAATATCCTTAAATATTGTCATGATTAATCAGCAACAGTTTGTTGGTACTTTGTCCATGTTTCTCTAGTCAGAAGCTTGGTTGATAAACTTGAACCTCAACGTTTATGTTTTCTCTTCAGAAACTGTTTCCACAAGGAATTCTAAATTTTTCTCCAAGAATGCTCAAGGCATTTGGTTTTATTCCATTTTAATTCTGACCTCATTGTATTCTTCAGGTATTCTTTAGTTTAAAAAAAAAAAAAACTTAGTCTTTACTTTCCTGTGTTTATATATAACATTTTCTTTATTCCTCTTATATTTATCTAACTAATTAGATTTTCTATTTTAATTAGCAAGAGACAGTATCAGCCAAAGTTGTCAATCTTAACCATAAACCTTATTCAAATGATCTTATAGATATATTTTCTCCCAATTAATTTCACAAAAGTATTATCATCTTTATGCCTGATTATAAATCATGATCTGAGACCTAACATCAAGGTTAGCTGTTGGATATGGTCAGCAGACCAGTACTAAAGTAATTGACCTTGGCTATATAAGATTTTAGGACAAATATTTTGCTGAAACAAAGGAAAATCTGCAGAGATACATTATTCTGCAGGGGCTTCAGACTTTCCAAGAAAAATTAACAAAGGAAAAGCATGGCTCAAATAAAATTAAATATGAGCACATGCCAGTGATTTCTGTTTATTCTTGAGAAAAACACATTATATGTTTTATATGTGTTAATTTATATGTTTTAATTTAATTTTATATTATATGTTTTAATTTATCACAAAATTAAAAATGAAAGATGTGCTCCTCAAAATTAATTAAAGCTTAATAAAAATCAGTAATTAGAAACTGATTTGTGAACATGCCTATTCATACTTAGTTTGACTGTTCCAAGAAGAATAATAGGTTATATATAGTCATAATTGAGCAGTTCAGTCCTAATTAAGAATCAAAAAGCTAAGAATATGTCCAAAAAGGGAAAATAGACTAAAAGAAATTTAAATTATGACCAAAAATTATATTTTATAATAATTTAAGATTTTTGATATTTATGATAAAGATCAGAAAACTCAACATCAAAGATAATTTCCCCATTTTATGAATATGCAATATAGTTTAAATATATAGAAATAGTTTCCTTTACTAGAGTCATCATACAGGCATCTAATGCTTCATATTAAGGAAATGCATGTTCATATCATTATGCAAATAAGTAATATCCAACAGTAATTAATTGAGCCAACAAGCAGGAGCTTAGAGAATCTAGTATGGTGTAAATATTTTAACATGGAAATATATTGTATATCATATGCATGTATTTATAATCCCAGCTCAGGCAGTATAATTTATATCATGTAGTCTCCAACCACTTATGATAGAATCACCTGAGGAACTTGTTAAAACTTTAGATATGGAAATCCTATTTAGACTTGTTTTCCTCTTCTGAAATAAGGGGATTAAAAACAATAACTCCCTGGATTAAATGAAAACACCTACATTCATCTTTTTGCAAAGTACCAGATATCTAATTTTTGTTATGGTTTGGGATGGGCAATTTATTTTATGCTCATAACCAAATTTTGAGGACCACATATAATGAGTAGTGCATGTTTAATCAACAGTTTTTAGTCAAGATAATCTTTTCTAGAACCATCAGGTCATATTCACCTAGTCTTTATCTATAACATTAATTATTTAATGGAATACTTTACAATAAGAACAAAACATTATAATTACATCAAATACCTGAAATATGATATCAGAAAGCATATGAATCATTTAATACAATTTTATTCTCATAAGGTATAAATAAAATTTGGGGAGTATAAAGAAAATATTGGTAAGGTGAATTTTACAAAAATTGATGTTTTTTTGTCAAAAGGATAAAATTAAGAAAATAAAAAATTCAGTCATTTTATTCATATAATAAAATCAAATAATTAATGAGATCTAGCAAGGTTTATCACATCTTTTCTTTTGAGTCACTTCTGCCTAGTTCAGTTGAATATGAGTATACTCATGCAAAAACTGGAGAAAATAAGTGAAATGATTGAGAGATGTGCAGCTAGACAAATACACTTTTCATGTACACACACATATACCACAGAGGGCTATTGTGTGGATCTGTAACACTGTGCTCTAAGTAGATTTAGCCAAGGTAAGGTAGGCTTAATTATATTGCACTGATAACATTACCAAAGAATCAGAAACTTTTTAGTAATGTTTATACCTTAGTCATATAAAGTCTACTCTGAGTCTAGATGTCTCTCCAAAGCAGCTGTCTCTTCAATGTTCACTCATTGATTTGATGAGCTATTTGATTTCAAGGCACTCTAACTTTTACTAGGAGAGGAAGAAAGCATGATAATCATTAATAACTCTTAAATGTTTCCACTTAAAAATGTGAAATCAAATTCAGGTTCACGTTTCATTGGTCAACATCCTAGGGATATACATAGAAAAGCAGAATAAAATCAGATATTTCAATGAGGTCTAGGTAGGTCTATAACAATATTTTATTTTGGGTATTTTTGCCTCTTCAATTGAATATGAGTACCCTGAAATAAATGCTAGTTTTAAAAAGCCAGTTTTATGCTTTTTTCTTTTTTAATTTTATAATTACTAGTAGTACTACTAGTAGTTGTAGTAGAAGTAGTAGCAATAGTAGTATAAGGGGATTGAACCCAGCGGTGCTTAACCATTGAGCAAAATCTCCAGCCATTTTTTTAAATATTTTATTTTGAGACAGGGTCTCACTAAGTTGTTAGGGCCTCACCAAGCGTCTGGCTTTCAACTTGAGATCCCCCTGCTTCAGCCTCCTGAGCTGCTGGGATTACAGGAGTGTGCCACGACACCCAGCTAATTTTAAGCATTTCTGTATTAAGTCCTAAATGTAAATTATTTATCTATATATTAATAGTTTAGTGCCTTGTCATTTAATTATTCAACCAAGCTCAAGAGCAATGGTTTTGTTATTTCTAAATTCATAAAATGAAAGGTTTTCTTGTAGGAGTTTAAATGTAGGGGTATGCAGCTTTTATGAGCATTGAATCTAAATCTGTCTCATTAACTCATGCAGGAGACACATGATCATCTATAAGTATTCAAATCCTCATTCTTTCATTCATTAAACCCTCTTGGTGACCTCTCTTTTGGAATTGCAATGCTAAAAATTATTCCTAATTTTTTAATCAATGCTGCTCTTCCATTTCACTATTGGAGCTGGAATGTTGTTGGGAAGGCTGTTAGGGTAGTCACATGGGAACAGATTGCAGAATTGCATCTTGAGCTGTCTGTGGAAACTAGTATTGGATAATGCCTATTATATTTATATGGCATTAAGCCTATTTTGAGTAGCCAAACAAGATGGAGTAAAATGACAAGTGGAAGTATCTCCAAAATCTGATTTCAAATACATCATTTTAGTGAAAATATAAAATATTACTCATCTATTTATATAGTTCTTAATATCATACCTAAATTATTTTAATCATATGATATAGTAAATATAATGTTTTCCTTAAAACTACCTCAGAAAACTATTATCAGATGTTTTGATTACAATTAAAATATTCATTTATTTAGCTGACCAATGTTTTGGATGTCTGCTAATACCCTGAACAATTTGATTTGCTGGAAGAAAGAGAAAACAAATATGGGGTTATTTTTATTTCTGAAGAGCTATTTAGTAATTATGATTCTATAACAAATATCCAGAATAAAGAACAAACAAATCTAAGCAAATATAAGTACATGGTTTACTGCCATACTAGGAAGAATAAAAAAGCAATTTTCCATATTTACTATGGATTAAATTTTATTTTACTCCAGTACTTAGTTGACTTCTGAAAGTGACTCATTCCCTTCTAATTCAAAGGATAAACTTTTGATTAATAGCTATGAAAGACACTGGCTGCAATTCTTAAAAGTTATTTATAAATTAATGTCCTTGTCTTCCTTTACTAATAAAGTAGTAAATCTAAAGTTCGTATCTTTTAATACTCCTTGCAGCTATAATTAGCCATGCAAAGTACTCAACAGAGATCCTATCTTCTTTAGATGCTTTCCTGTTTTCTTCATTTAATTGAAATATGTTCCCAAATGTACACCAATCATCCCATGATCATGGCAGCGCAAGCCACAGACTAAAATTAATATAATAGGAAGACAGAGGATCCCAAGTTGTCAATGCAGTGTATACTCACACTACCATCTCTGGATAACCTCCTTCAGAATTTCTTTTTTTTTTTCTTTTTCTTTTTTTTCTTATTTTATTGTTGGTTGTTCAAAACATTACATAGTTCTTAATATACCATATTTCACAGATTGATTCAAGTGGGTTATGAACTCCCATTTTTACCCCGTATACAGATTGCTGTGTCACATCAGTTACATTTCCATTGATTTACAAATTGCCTTTCTAGTGACTGATGTATTCTGCTGTCTATCCCATTCTCCACTATCCCCCCTCCCCTCCCCTCCCCTCCCCTCCCCTCCCCTTCTCTCTCTCCACCCCCTCTACTATAAAGAGAAATGTTAACCTATAATTATCATAAGTCATAGAGGTAGGGTTTCCTGTATTTCAGAGCCAAGTGGGAACATAATGATAGAGTGACTATCAGAAGACTGTTTCTAAAATTTCTTCTAGAGAAACTTTTATTTTGTCTAACTACTTCCATTGATTTTGGTAGGAGAAAATAAATATTTTATAAATCAAGATTGAACTTCTGACTTATTTTCCTGGCATTTCTCCTTTTCAAAATAAATTGAAAGGACAGAAAATATTCTCCACAATGTTGTTATGTAAATAAAAATAATATTCAAACTCCTGAGTTTGTAGATGTGTTCCCATTGTCGGTTTACACAAAAAGCAGCATGCACATATGTGCATATATATTTAATTCACAGAGAAGGTTGGTATTTTTAAAAAGCAATTACACACAGCATGGGGGAAATTAACCAGATGTCTTTTAAAAGATGCACAACACACATTTTAAAGAAAACATTCTAAAATATAGTGTTAAATCAGGGATATTTATTCATAATCCAGGTGCTGAGGGATTAGATACAAATCTTAGTATTTGACTTATTATCACCCTTTTGTTGCATGAGGGATTATTTCTCTCTCATGGATTTACTGAATGAAAATTTGCCAGTTCAAACCATCTGTCACTTATCAAAGAAAAGATTATTATTTTTACTGAGAAGTTACTTGCAACAAATAAATACAAGTTATTAAAGATAGACTCCCAGTTTGTAATGAGCTTTTCCGATTGTGAGTCTCACTAACAGCATCTGATTGACCTTGCAACCATCAAGGGTCTAGACACTTTCTGCAAAATTGCATTTAGGAAAGTAAAGTTTCAGGTTTATTTTTGATAGTGACAGAAAAAAAAACTATTGTAATTGATCAAGGGTATTTCATATTTTTTTCTGACTCTCATAATCTCTGATTTCCTTATTACTTATTATTTTCCTTATCTCTTATTACTTATTCATCCATTAGCTCCAGAAACGGATGATCTTGCTTCCCAGTCATTACTCTGCTAGGAAGCTGGTGAAGAAATGAACAATTGGCTGGATTGAGTACAGCAAAGAGTGTTGGTCACTGCTGCCACTGTCAAAAGTGTGGTGTGACAAAAAGACTTGATTTACAGTCAAAATGAAGCATATCATTCTTTAAATATGAAATTATCTTTTTTTTGAGAGAGAATTTTTAATATTTATTTTTTAGTTCTCGGCAGACACAACATCTTTGTTGGTATGTTGTGCTGAGGATCGAATTAAAAAATAAATAAATAAATAAAATAAAGGGAAAAAAAAGAAATTATCTGTATTTGGGTTTATAAAGGTCTGCTACTTAAAAGATTATATATATATATATACATTATAGTGAACAAATTTATTATTTTTTTTCATTGAAAAGTTATTTGTAACCAAATGAAATATGAGTTACTAATGATAGGTTCTCAGTTTATGATATGCTTTTCAGACTCTTTGAGTTTCTTCCTATCAAATATATTTGTGTGTGTGACCATTATCTATTATAAACAGAGCTTGAAGACTATGATAAAGGACTATGAAAAAGACTGTGAATAAGTTTATGAACTTTGACTCTGTTAGACTTTTGTATCTATGTGAATGATTGGTATAATAGTAACTCCCAGGGAAATGTTGATTATCCTGATTTAACAGTGCATACTGTTTGCACATAGTATGCAAATTGAACATCACACACACATCACCCCCTTAGTGTGTGTAAATATTATATAGTCACCAAAATTTTTAAGTGCAGTATAGTAACTCACCAAAGTAAAATCTTAAGAGTGTCTCTACATGCCATCTCTTCAGACTCCTTGTTAAACATTTGACAAGATGATATCTCAAAGTAAAAGTTGCATTGATAACTTTAAGACAAATATGTAATAGTATTTTTGCTTAAAAGGGAACTAAAAAGACTCAAGAGAGTTCACTGTATTTTTTCCATATCACACCTTTTTAGTTGCTTAAATTTTTAATCACCTACAACAGGCATGAGAGTGGGGGGCAAGTTGTCAACCAAGAACTTTAGTGAAGTAATTACTTTCTTGAAAATAAAGAACTGAATTGAAATAGACTGGAAGCAGTATCAATGATGGACGTACATGGATATAACTGTAAAACAAAAATGCTCTGGAATCTCCACCCTCACTTTCAGGAGATCTGCTTTCTTATTAAAGAAAAATATCTCATATTCTTATTTCACCATCAATAAAACAGGAATTTCAGTACTTCCCAAGGTGTTTGTTGAAGAGTAAATGAGTAGGGGCTGGGGATGTGGCTCAAGCGGTAATGCACTCGCCTGGCACTCGTGGGGCGCTGGGTTCGATCCTCAGCACCACATAAAATAAAGAAGTTGTGTCCACCGAAAACTGAAAAAGAAATATTAAAAAAATTCTCTCTCTCTCTCTCTCTCTCTCTCTCTCTCTCTCTCAAAAAAAAAAAAAAAAAAAGAGTAGATGAGTAATAAATGCAAAGTTCCTGGTGAATACATATGTAAAATGGAAACTAAATCTCATTATTTTATATTTCATGCAGAATGAAAGTACATTAAAATAATAAAAACAAGATAAAATTATTTTATATAGTGTATAGGTGATACAGTGATTTCTTAATTTTTAAGTTCACTAATTTTATGTGCCTTGAATAGTCAAAACTTTATCATTGGTTTAGTATCACCACATGTGATGAAGATCCACTTTCTGACAAGCAGTTACACATCCCTACTTGAATTTCACTCAGGCATCTTCAACTCACTGGACTGAATCTGCCAAGTCACGTGCATTGGCGTAATCAAAGGAAAACACACAGAACATCAGCACTATCACCACAAAAATAAAATAAAATAAAATTCCTCTTCCTTCAAATTCTCAAGAGTTTTGCCAAAATCATCCTCAAACCTCCTGTAACCTATGGCCAGTTGTTACCATGAACTAATTATTTAAATATTTATTAATGATGCTCAAAATCCTAGCTCAATCTGTGTCATTTTTTATCTGAACCACTATGAGAGATCCCCAGCTAACTACTTCATGTCATATGTTGACTGAAGCTGTATACATTATTTCCTGGAATGGCTTTCATTGTTTGTTTTCTTTCTTTTCATCTTTCTTGCTTCCTTTTTTCAATGACTAGAGCATGCTGTCTTTTATAGAGAAGATAAACTTGTCTTTTTAAAGAACAATACCTATCATATTCTCTTTGCTGCACAGAGGAAAATTCCTGCATCTTTGCATGACTGATATATTTTTATCTGACCATTTGTCTGGGTGTAGAAACCTATGGAATAATAAGTACTACACAGGAACACAAAGCAGTTAAGGAAGTGAGAGGAGGCAAACACTGAATATTTTGGTTTTAAAAGAAGGCAATTGACAATATATTTTGTTATATTTTAAAGAGAACATTTTTTCACTTATGCAGCTACAAAGTTGCAAAGGAGCAAATGCAGAGGCAGATTTTCAATAGGCAATTAAAATAACCCAGGCAAGAAATGATGATTAATTAAGGCTGGGGTTGTGGCTCAGCAGTAGAACGTTTGCCTAGCATGTGCAAGGCCCTGGGTTTGATCCTCAGCACGACATAAAAATAAATAAATAAAATAAAGGTATTGCGTCCAACTACAAATAATAAGTAAATATTTTTAAAAATGATGATTAATTAATATAGTGAGATAATGGTAGAGACAAAGAATTATAACCAACAAATTCATTGGAGGGATATGAGATAAAAAGAGAGTTCATAAGTAAATTCAAAATTTTGTCTGGACTTGCTTTTTTTCTGAACTTTAGTAGTACATTGAAGATACAGTATGGCTGAACAAAAAGTAGTAATCCTGTTATTATTTAAAATGTTAATTTTAAGATGTACATTTATTTCAAATCTCAGATATAGTTATCAATTTGACATGGACCTGAGATATCTGAATATGAGATAGGAATTTTATAGTCATCATTGTATAAATAGTAATTTAAACAATGAGCTTAACCCTAAAGAAAGAATAATAAAAAGGATATGAGGACTGAAGACTGAGAAATTGCATGGTTTGGAGATGCAGATGGGAAGGAACCAAGACAGGAGAGATCAATAAATTAAGAATATTGGGAAGGGGTGCTGTTCCAGAAGCCAAACAAAAAAGTTTCAAAAAAGATTGGTGATCAACTTGCATACTTGCAGATAACAGTAAGACTAAAATTAATTATGACATTCAGTGAGGTCCAGATTCTTGGTATGTTTATAAGGACTGTTTCTTTTTTGGGGGTGGGGGTTAATAGGGATTGAACTCAGGGGAACTCAATCCCTGAGCCACACTCACAGATCTATTTTGTATTTTATTTAGAGACAGGGTCTGACTGAGTTGCTTAGTGCCTTGTTTTGCTGTGGCTATCTTTGAATTCAGATCCTTCTTCCTGAATACCCCAAGTCACTGGGATTACTGATGTGTGCCACCATGCCTGGGGGCTATTTGTATGAAATGAGGGAGATAAAGTCTAGTTAGATAGGCAAAAATAAATGGGGTAGAAATATAGACATTGAGGACATAATTTCTTTTTAAAAGTGTCTTGCTGTAAAGTCCGTAACTGATATCTTGAGGTTGCTAGAGATCGAGGTCAAGGTTGTGGTGGTGTTGGAGACAATACTGATGAAATGATTGAATGGAAAGAGAAAATTAATGATGCTAGAGGGGGTGGGAGGAATGAATTATAGTTATGTATGAAGAAAAAGAGGATACAATCCAGTGCACAAATGGATCTTAGCAAGTTTTCTATAGTTACAAGAGCAAAGATAATATGGGTATAAACTAGAAGTGTGGGCTAAAGTGATCTTAAAGAATTTCTAATTTCTACAGTTTTCTCAGTGAAATATAAATCAAAGTCATTGACTAAAAATGAACATGGGAGACTGGGATTGTAGCTCAGTGGTACAACACTTGCCTCACTATATGTGAGGTACTGAGTTTGATCCTCAGCACCACATAAATAAATAAAGGTATTGTGTCCATCTACAACTAAATTTTTTTAAAATTAAAAAAATTAACATGGGAGCAGTGTTATTGGTGATTTGAGTTGAGGAAAAGGACCCATCAATTAGACATATAAGATTTTTCAGGATGAGAGGTGAAGCAGAGTGATCCTGGCCCCATGTGTTGAGAAGGAGGAGAGCAACTGCACTGCAGCCCCCCCTCCCCCCTCCCCCTTTGCCCCCCCCCCCACCACCATCTGCAATATGAGGCTCTCCCAGCTGGCTTTCATCTCAAAACAATAGCCAGGGCTTGGAAGACCATCACCAAGGTCCCTGCAGGCCTGGTCACACCAGAGGTATCCCTGCAAGTCTACTTCTCTTGATTCCTCTTTCACTCTTCCTATGATCTAATACCTATATGTTCTCACCTCCTACCTCGTAAACCTCACATCCTGCACCACACCCCACCTCTTTTTCCAACATTAGAAACAGTAGATCCTTATGCAGCCCTACTCCTTGTTGATACTACTTGTAGATACTAATCCAATACAGCATTTCTTAGTTTATTGTGACAAAAGTGTACTTGTCTAAACTGGAGTTATTTAGCTTAAGGCTGCATATTGTTTGCATTGGATGCCTTAAAGGCAAGGGATTTGTAACCAGCAAGGACATTAAAAGATTATAGGGTAGAGAATGAAACACTTCAACTCTAAAAGATTATAAGTTAGAGAATGTAATACCTCAGATCCTCGCTTTTAGAAAGTAACACACATGGAAAATATGAGAAAACAAGGGAAGAAAGCAAACCAATATGATAAAATAATAGAATCCATTGATAGCACAGTAGATAAATATCAGAGAAGGTGTTCAGAATGTAAATAATTAAAATGATCTGTGAAACACAGAATGATGTAAGAGAGCAAATACAGGCAACAACTGATCACTCCAATGAAGAAATAAGAGAAGAAATAAAGGTAGCAAAACATTTCTTCAAGAAAGAGATAGAGATTCAGAAGCAAAAGCAAACCGAAATTCTTGAAATAAAGAAAACAGTAAAAAATCCAATAGAAAGGTTCACCAACAGACTAAATCACTTGGAAGACAAATATATAATCTTGCTGGTCCACAGTGGGCCAAGGGGATAAGGAAGAATGAAGGAACTTTGGTTAGTGTAGAGAGGAGTGAGAGGAGGGGTGGGGCTGTGGGGATAGGGATAATGGTAGAATGAGACAGACATTATTACCCTATATAAATGTGTAATTACACTACTGGAGTGACTCTGTAGCACATACAGTCAGAGGAATGAGAATCTGTGCCCCATTTGTGTACAATATGTCAAAATGCATTCTACAGTAAAATAAAGAAATTTTTAGAAAAGATTTTTGAGGATGAATCAACAAGAAAAATTGTCCTCAAATTTAATTAGACATGACATGCATCAGAATCACCCAAACATCTTGTTGAAGCACAGATTTCTGGGTCCTCCTCCAAGAGGAGGATCAGTGCATCTAGAGTAAAGCCTGGAAATTTACATTTCCAACTAGTTTCCAGGTGGTGTTTGTCCTAGGGATTCAGTAGCCACAGTTTGTGAATTCATATACTGAGAAATTTTAGAATTGCGGGACAGCTCTATTGGTGGTAGATTTAATTATAAGGGTTTTACATATTTCCCTTATCATATACAGTTGAAATAAATAACAAAGAACTTAGATTTCATCACATTTGCCATCTCTTGTCACCTAAACAGAGAATAGGAAGGGAGTTGAGGGTTCACATAAGAGTTAATATGATGACAGGACACAGACTATTACTTCAAGAAGACAGGCTATGCAGGAACAACAGGGTGATGAACAAGAAAAAGTTTTAGTGTGCTCAGAAAATAATTAATGTAGCAGATCTAAGAAAGCCACCATTGGAAAGTCTTCTTAATAAAATGGTCTTTTGCCTGTTACTGGGAGCTTGAATTTTGAAACCATTTGCACCATTATCTGGTAAGAATGGCTTGCGGTGCCTCAACTGTGTGTGTATAGCACTATAATTTATGCTGAACCTAAAATTTTGGTCCCTGCATGACTGGTACCCAGTAAAATCTGTGGGCACTGAATCTCCAAAGAGCTTCTCTGGTAAACATTTTAACACATTGACCCAATTAATTGCTGTAAGAATTAAGTATATCTTATTGTGCCTTCATTAAGAAGGATATCTTAGGAACTTGCACCTACTTTCCTTCAAACTTTTGCCCATATGCCTTTCCTTTCCTGATTTTTTGGTATCAATTCACTGTAATAAATCCTAGATATGAGTACAACTATATAATGAGGCCAATAAGTCCTAGAAAATTACCCCCAAAATGAGTTGATCTTGGAGACTACCAATACCGTGAGGTCAATGCCTAACTTGGACATTATGGGACTTTATGTTATTAAGTGGGAGTGACTGAAGAGGTAAGAAGTTGTGGTCATAGAATAGGGTGCTTGAAAATTAAATTATTAGAGGAATGCAGTTATTATAAATTAAAATATTAATGATTATGAACATGGAAATTGGGCCTGAAGTAGAATGAAGAGTCAGATTACTGAAATATTAGGAAACAAGGAATCCAAAGCTATTTTCTTGATTAAATCATCTACATGTATATTAAAATCACCAGTATGTAGGTTTTTAAATCATTTTGCTAAGCACCAAAGGGCTCTTTTCCATCTGCACACTTATGCCCTTCATTCATTTAAATAAATTCTCTTCAATTATTTCATCCCTTTATTTTATCTTTTCCCTTTTTTTCTTCTTTACTATTTTTAGTCTCCATGGGGGGTGGGGCTGGGTATCTAAAAATAATCTACTTTGAGTTTATTTTTTATTTCTTTCCACTAAACTAAGATACTTCTCACCTTATTTTTTATTTGATATATGAATGTTTCAAATTTTATTTAACAGGAATTATTTTAAAATGCTTAAGAATTTTTTAAAATACCATCCTATTCTTTATGACTTTAACATATTCTCAAATATCTCTGTCCATCCCTCCTCTCCTGCCTTCTTTACTGTTCCTATTCATACTTACATTGTAAGATTTCAAAAGGGAATTGGAAGGGGGTCAAGTTTGCAGAGTATAGAAGGTTACTTCCCAAACTGCTCCATGGTGTGGTGTGAGGGGGCCACCCATGAGCTATATTAATCATCCTCTCTCATCCTTGAGCCAAGGGGGTGGTGGTCTGGCATTGCAAGCTGTCTAGGCTGCTCAAAGCAGGTGGCCTCCACCTTTGCTCAGCAAAGAAGTCTGCCTTCTCATAGCTCTGGAGCTAGGCATTACCCATTGGGGCTTTGTCATCCCACCCCCTGCCTTATTTGGTGAAGAACATTCTATAGAAACTCCTTTGTTAATTTTCCTATAAATAAAGGGATTCCAGGTGCACACTCTCTTTTTCCAGTGTACTCTTTCTAGTGTGAAAGCTGACCCTTATGTTCTCAGAGCTGTCCTGCCCTCGGTTTAAGAACTACTCTCTGTATTGTGTGATTTTTCACTGCTTTCTTAGCTTAATGTTGCAGCCAGCTCTTTTAAACCCAGTTTGTTTTGTCTGCATTGGTCATGGGCAAGAGTGTGGGACCAGGAAAGAGGACAGACAGCTTCTCTTTGAGGTCAGTAAATAAAAAAGAAATCCTACTGGGATTTAACACCAGGTTCTCAGAACAGCCTAGGAACAGAGAAGGTTCAATAGAATAAAATAAAAAATTAAAACATAAACTAAAGAAAAAACCCACTGTTAGCACTAGTGGCTGCTGATGTGGATCCATCCTGGGCAAGTCAGACAGATAGAATAAGAGAGCCTGCATTTTGGGTGCAACCAAGGCATGTCTTGAAATGGAGAGGACAGTGACTGGGGACATCATCAAGCTGATCCAGTGGGTGAGCTGACTGCACTTCGCTTTCATGTGAAAGGGATGTTATGCATCTCCCAGTGATCTACAGAGAGCAGGCTCAGTGTCATCTTTTCCAGTGTGCTATAGTGGTCAGAGGGTGTGGGTCCAAACCCAGGCACCCAGACCAGCATCATTCCAGCTGGGTCTGAAAACATGACCTGGCAGAGGCCCACCACATTACCCAAAGTGTGACTAGAAAGTCAGGTGAAATTCAGGTATGGAAAGTGTTGCACCCAGAGGAATTTGAGGTGCTCAAACCTGAGTGATCCTGCATGCCTCTCAAGCTTTGAATCTCACAGTTGGCAGGACTAGCTAATGATGATGGGAACTTGATCAGGCAGTGTGGGGAGTGAATGTGTGCTTGGGACTGAGCACAGGAGGCTGCGATATGGGAAGCTATGAAAGACAGAGAGGGGGAAAAGGATTATCTCCTCTGTCACTTTAACAGAACCCAGGGGAGATTCAAGTGATACAGATGCCCAGTGCAGACCAGAAGCAGCTGGGCTTTGGAGGTGTGCTGATTTAAAAGCTTCATCAAACATCTTTTGACAAAGCAGCAGGGAGGGGTCTAGCTAGACCCAAACTCCACCTTTAGGAACTCCACCTCTGGGAAACCCTTTCACAAAACTCTACATTGATTTCTCACTTTGAGTGGAGTAGACAACATTCTCCAACCTGCCCCATCACATTCTGTTGAGAAAGGAAGCTGAGAACAGGCAACAAGGATGAGTTCCAAAAAAGAAAAAAATGACAGCCCCCAGCTACTACTCTTGCACATAATACATGCCTCAAGAAAAACTGAAAAACAATTGGATACTGGTAAATATAATATTCTAGAATATTATAATATTTAGGACAATATAATATATAATATAATATTAGATAATTTTTTTAGTCATTGCAATGAAAAGAATCCCTTAATTTTTCATCAAGAATCTTTTTTTTTTTTTTACTTTTTGTGTGCTGAATGTTCCACAGACATTTGAACATAACATTTATATACTTTACTCACTCTTCTTTCAAGTATTTTTGAAGGTGGTTATTTTCTTGACTCTGCCTTTTGAGGACTAGGGTTTTGATCACTATACCTTGGTTTTGTTTTATATTATTTTGTTTGTTTCATATTGTTTTGCTCCTATTTCCCTTGGTTCTCTTCCTCTGTTTTCTTTTACTAACATCCAAATTTTATTCTCTCTTTCACCCTTCCATTAACTGTACCTCTCTCTCTCATCCTCCCTCTCAGTTATTACATCCTACATCTTCTGCATTCTCTTTGTCTTTTTTGAAAAAGCATTTCCTTTTCTTAATGTAATATCACTACTGTTGGAAATTGTCTTTCATACCATTTCTGGTTATAGTTTACATTAACATTGTATATTCCAAAATATTAAGTAAGTATTTAGTTTAATGCTACATATTGTTTGCATTGGTTGTTGTTATTATTTGTCTTCCCCCTAAATTGTTAGTTAGTAGAATCCTCAGGAACACTATTAATGTATAAGGTAGAAGTTTGGCAACCTCAGATTCCTACTGATAAATGGATAGACTTACAAACAATGTGAAAAAGCAAGGGAAAAAGCCATCCCAAACAAATCAAAATACCTCATAAATAGAATCCAATGATATGAGAGTGGAGGAAATATCAGAGAAGAAATTTACAAAACATGATAGTTAAGTTGATCTGTGAGGTAAGAGATAATGTAAGGAGTAAAATAACAAGAAAATCCAAGAAGTGAAGTATTACTTCAATAAAGATATAGAAATCATGTAGGAGAATCAATCAGATAATCTCAAAATGAAGGATTCAATAAGCCAAATTAAAAACTGATTGGAAAGCAACACCAGAAGACTCGACTGCTTGGAGGATAGAGTTTCAGGCAATGAAGACAAAATATAATATCATGAAAATAAAGTTTACTATGGAGAAAAGATGCTAAGAGAACATGAATAGAAGTTTCAAGTTGTCAAATTTCAATCATGTTTTCATACGAATAGAAAAAGCAGTCATGAAATTCATTTGGAAAATAAGAGGCCCAGAATAGTCAAGGCAATTCTCAGCAAGACAATTGAAGGAGAAGGTAGAACAATACCAGACCTTAAATTATACCACAGAGTAATGGTAACAAAAATAGCATGGTATTGGTACAAAAACAGATATGGAAACCAGTGAACAGAATGAAATACACAGAGAAAAACAAACATAAATACAGTTACCTCATGCTGGACAATGGCATTGTAAAAATACCAACCCCCAGTTTTGGGGCTTGAATCTAGTGCCTCAGTGCCTGCTAGGCAAGCATTCTGCTCCTAAACTACATCCCTAGGCTGGCACCATAAACATACATTGAGAAAAGATAGCTTCTTCAACAAATGGTGCTGGAAATACTGGCAATCCATATGCAGCAGAATGATATTTAACCCCTATTCACTCACCCTGCACAAAACTCAATTCAAAGTAGATCAAAGACAAAGACATTAGACCAGAAATGCTACATCTACTAGAAAAAAAGATAGCCACAAAACTTCATTATGTAGGTTTATAAACTGACTTCCTCAACAGGATTCCTAAAGTGAAAGAAATAAAATCAAGATTCAATAAGTGAGATGATATCAAATTGAAAAGCTTCTTCACAGTAAAGGAAATAATCAAAAGCATGAAGAAAGAGCCTACAGAACTGGAGAAAATTTTGCCACCTGCATCTCAGAGCATCAATCTCCAGGATATATAAAGATCTCAAGAAACTTAACACCAAAGGGGAAAAAAAATAGTTCAATTAATAAATGGGCAAAGGAACTGAACAGACACTTCATAGAAGAAATACAAATGTCAACAAACATATGAGAAAATGGTGGACATCTCTATCAATTAGTGAAATACAAAATAAAACATTCCTGAAATTTCATCTCACTCATCAGAATGGCAATAATCAATAATACATGTGTGAATAAATATTAGTGAGGATGTGGGCAAAAGGGTACACTCACACATTGATGGTGGGACTGCAAATTGGTGCAACAACTCTGGAAAACACCAGTGGACATTTCTCAGAAAACTTGAAATGGAACCACAATTTCATCCAGTTAGCCTACACCTTGGTATATACACAAAGGCCTTAAAAATAGCACACTGCGTCGACACAAACACAACAATGTCTATAGCACCTCACTTTACAATAGCTAAGTTATGGAATCAAGCTAGGTGCCTTTCATTAGATGAACTGAAAAAGATATATATATATATATATATATATATATATATATATATATATATATATATGGTATATGTACAATGGAATATTACTCATTCATAAAACAGAATGACTTCATGAAATTTGCCAGAAAATTGATGGATTTGAGGACTATTATACTAAGCAAAATAAGCCAATCCCAAAAAATCAAAGGTCAAATATTCTCTCTGATATGTGCATACTAACACACAATTAAAGGGGGAAGGGTTGGGCTGAATAGAAGTTCAGTGTATTAGACAAAGGGGAATGAAGGGAAGGGCAAGAGAAAGGAATGGGAAAGACAGTGAAATGATTCTGACATAAATTTTCTTTGTACATTTATGAATATACCTCAGTGAATCTCTACAACATGTACAACCACAAGACTGGGATCCTAATTATGATAAGAAAGATGTACTCCATGTTTGTATCAAAAAATCATATTCTACTCTACTGTCATGCATAACTAAAAAGAAAAAAATATAAATAAATAAATAAGATTGTAAATGAGAATGAATTATGTCTTAGAATTTTGGCAAAAGCAAAAATTGTTAGAGAATAATCTAAGCCTTCTCATTTCTAAGTCTTCCAAGAAGATACTAGATATCCCCTGTCAGTGTATTTAGAGCATTCTTGAGGCTTTTTACTAAGTCCAGAATTTCATCATCATCTCCATGTTGTAGAAGGAGTGTACTAGGAATCAAGGCAACATTAATTAAATTAGGAAAATGTTTCCTAGCAATGATGGTTTGGTAAAGAAATAGCCACTTTTCCCAAGCTAAATGAAGTTAAACGAAGGCTAATGCAAGGGGATTACTCACAAAAACTGAAAGGATCAGAAAGAATGGTAATTTCATGTGCATACCTAAACTAACTGTGGAAGCCCTACCTCAAAATTACTTTCAAAAGTGAACTCCATTCAGCATAAGGCATGTTCTTAGTTGACAGTCTTGAAATTTTGATTCATCCAGAGTATACCTCCCTTTTCAAATTGAGTCCTGTGCTTTTCGCTCAACCCCAAATAATGACTGAGTGGGCTCTTAACAGACACTAGCCTTTTTGGCCAAATGTGGACTTGCATTCTTTGTCTAGTCTCCATGGTGCTGCCCAACACCTTTTCAGCCCAGCATTACATTCAGAAGATCTCCTGACCCAAACCTATTTCCTGTATTCTTTTCTTTCACAGGTGTCAACATCTATATCATCTGAAAGCTTTTATAGTTTAATTCTGCTTCTTCCTCCTTTTAAATTTTTCAGATGTTTACCATCCACACTCATCCCCATAAAGCTCATGTACTGCTTAGCTCTTAAGTATCTGCTTCCCAGAGAACCGATTCATTGCAATATTTAAGTTTTTATAGTTGTTTAGCTAGAGAAATGTGAAAACATGAATCCCAACCAGTGGCAGTTCAATGTATCCCTGTGAAAGTATTCTTGGAAAATTTTGCCCTCTACATTAGGAAGAAAGATTTACTATCTATATATACAAATACATATAAAAGGCCATATCCATACTAATATGCTCTTCTTAATTCAGTTTTTATTTTAGAAGGTATTTTTATTTGTGTGGTCATCTCTTATCTTGTCCTCTTTTTACAAAGCTTTTCTTATATCAGTTTTGTCTCTGTTATTTTTATTCTTGGGAAGATAATGTGGTCACAGTTTCACCTGTTCTTTTGAGATGTGTTTTCTTGATAATATCCTCACTCTGTGCATGAGAACTTTGATTTTACAATACTTTTGTAGAATTCATGTAACGATTTCTTGGTTCAGGTATTTTAGCCTTGTTTTAAACTTTAGTTCTCCCTCTTATGAGTGAGAACTTGAGCTGGTGGGTATTTCTACATATTTCCAGTTGTTGTATGGTAGGTAGGTTGTTTTAATTCACATTTCCCATCTGCATCTAGGAGTGATAATTGAACAATATAGAACTCCTTATACAGTACCCCTCATTTCAAAGGATTAATCAATGAAAAATTTGTCTGTGAGATTTATCACTTGGCTTGCATTTGAAACATTTTCTAGAAGCCCTAAATTTTTATAGCTTCCCTCAACATGCATTACTTCACTGATTTTGAAAACCTTTTGTTTTATTTCACTCTTCCAGGTTTCATGCAGTTCTAATTTACTTGAGAGTGGAGTGTAGATCTCTGTTTATGTATTCTCCTACTTCACTGAATGTGAGATAGAAAGCCAAATATATCTGAAAGCACATTCTTTGGACCTTACTTTTAATATTGAATCTTGGTTACTGACAGTTCTCTTTCAGATGGAATGTTTTTGCACATTGTGTGGGATCTGGAAGGTTTACATGAGGTGGCAAAAAGCCCACTTTCAAGTTTCTGGTTCACAGAATGCCAGAACAAAAGGAAAAACAAACAAAACTCTTCAAAATGAAAAGACAGGAAAACAGTCTAGAGGTCTCCTGTAACTCTTTGCATTTACATAACAACTTGAAGTTTCTTAAATGTGTCTCTCATTTGTGTTTTTCAAATAAAATACTGGAATCTGACCAAGTCATGTTTATTGTTTCAGTTTTATGTTATTTCTTATTGATTACAACAAAGTAAACTTCAGAGATTTGGGGGGGGCAGATAATAAGGATTGAACTCAGGGGGACTTGACCAATGAGCCACATCCCCAGCCCTATTTTTAAATTTTATTTAGACACAGGGTCTCATTGAGTTGCTTAGTGAGCCTCAAGGCTGGCTTTGAACTCATGATCCTCTTGCATCAGCCTCCCAAGGTACTGGGATTATAGGCATACACAGCCAGCAACTTCAGAGATCATAATTAAGTTCCTTGATTGCATTTCTTTGAAAGTCAAAGGTAATATTTTAAGGGACAATAATTAAATGATCATGACTAAATATTAAATTCAACCAGATTCGAAACTGAGACCACTGTACAATTTTTCCAGAGAAAATAAGGAGGCGAATGTAATAATTCTGTGTGTGTGTGTGTCTAGGTGTATGTGTGTTTCTTTTTCTTTTTTTTTTCATGAGCTTGGCTATGGTGTAGTACCCAGTTATTTAGTCCTATGCTAATCTAAATTTACTATGAATGTATGTTGTAGATGTCATTAATATCTACAATCAGTTAATTTCAAGAATGTTATTTTTAATAATTTGGATCTAGGACTCATCCAACCAGTTTAAGGCCTCAATATCAAAATCTGAAGTTTTGCAGAGAAGAAGGAATTGAACTTCAAGAATGCAGCATCAATTCCTGAGTTTCCAGCCTGCCGTCTTGCTCTAAGATTTCAGACTTATCAACAGTCAAAATCATATGAGCTAATTCCTTATCAGAAAAGAAACCTCCTGCCCAACCCCATCTCTCTCTCTCTTTCACACACACATACACACACACACACACACTATCATACAATCACACAATCACAAAATTGCAATTGGTTCTAAAACCTCTTAATGAAAAAATGAGATGTATTCTTGCTAAGGAGGTTCTATCACCCTATGATAAGAGATTCCCATAGACGAATGGCAGAGAAACCTTCATTAATATTTACTAATACCCCTGAATTCTGGTCCTATTACAAGTGAGTTCTGCACTCATTCAAAAGCATTCTATAGACCACCTTTGATTACAATTTTCTTAGAACAGCTCCGATAGGAACATGCTTATATTCAGAAGACCTGTTTGTGAAGAATAGTAATGTTACATAGTAAGAATCTTACTGATGGAGAGCTTTGTCTTACAGCCATTATGAAAAGATAGTGTATTGATTAGAATAAGAGTAGAAGATACTATTAATGAATAGATAATTTTGCATATTTAACAATTACATAAGCAAATGTGAAAAACTCAAAATCTTTTAAAATTAGGCCAGCCATTGGTTCACTTAGGTAATGTCATATGATGTACATAGGAAAAATTATGTTAGATTCATTTTACTATCTTTCTCTTATTCCTATCCCCCCAACCATTCCTTTCATTCATACTTGTCTAATATACTGAACTTCTCTTCTCCCCACTACCCTTTATTGTGGTTTAGCTTCCACATATGAGAAAAAACATTCAACCTTTGGTTTTGGGGACATGGCTTATTTTGCTTAGCATAATAGTCTCCAGATCCATCCATTTACTGGTAAATGTCATAAAGTCACTATGTTTTGTGGCTGTGTATATATACCACAATTTCTTTATCCATTCATCTATTGAAGGGCATCTAGGTTGGTTACATAGATTAACTATTGTGAATTGTGCTGCTATAAACATTGATATGGCTGTTTCACTGCAGTATACTAATTTTAAATCCTTTGGATTGAAATCCAAGGAGTGGGATAACTGAGTCAAGTGGTGGTTCCATTCCAAGATTTCTGAGAAAACTCCATACTACTTTTCAGAGGGGACATACAAATTTGCAGTCCCACCTGCAATATATTAGTAAATATTTTTCTCCCACATCCTCACCAACATTTGTTGTTACTTGTATTCTTGATAGTTGCCATTCTCACTGGACTGAGATGGAATTTTAGTGTAGTTTTAATTTGCTTTTCTCTAATTTCTAGAGACGTTGAACATGTTTTTCATATATTTGTTGACTATTCATATTTTTCTTTTGAGAAGGGTCTGTTGAGTTCTTTTGCCCATTTATGGATTGGGTTATTTATTTATTCATTTTTGGTCTTAAGCTTTTTGAGATCTTTATATATCCTGGAAATTAATGCTCTACTGAGGTACAGATGGTAAAGATTTTTTCCCATTATGTAAGTTCTCACTGTGCTCATGATTGTTTCTTTTGCTGTGAGGAAGCTTTTAATTTGGTACCACCCTGTTTATTGATACTTGATTTTATTTCTTACACTTTAGGAGTCTTGTTCGAAGTCAGTTCCTGTGCCAACATCTTGAGGTGTAGGGCCTAAGTTCTTCTGGTAGGTGCAGGGTCTATTATAATTTCTAGGACTTTGATCCACTTTAAAGAGTTGATTTTTGTGCAGCTGAGAGTGAGGCCTTAGCTTTCATTCTATTACACGTCAATTTCCAGTTCCCAGCACAATTTGTTAAAGAGGCTATCTTTTCTCCATTGTGTGTTTTTGATACCTTTGTCTATTATGATGTAACTGTATTTTTGCAGTTTGTCTCTGTCTTCTATTCTGTTCCATTTGTCTTCGTGCCTATTTAAATATGGTGTCATATCATGCCATTTTTGTTACCATAGCTCTGTATTATTATTATTTTTTAATGTCTAATATTGCTGGTGTCTGCTGATGAATATTTCTCACTAAGGATTGCTTTGGCTATTCTGGGCCTCTTAGTTTTCCAGATGAATTACATGACTGACTTTTCTATTTCTATGAAGAATGTCATTGGGATTTTGATGGGAATTCTATTGAATGTGTGTAGTGCTTTTGGTGGGATGACCCTTTTAATAATATTAATTCTACCTATCCAAGAATATTGGAGGTATTTCCACTTCTAAAGTCTTCCTCAATTTTTTTTAATTTAGTGTTTTGTAGTTTTCATTATAGAGATTCTTCATCTCTTTTGTTACATTTATTTCTAAGTTGTTTTTTGTTTTGTTTTGTTTTTTAGACTATTGTGAGTGGAATGGTTTTTCTAATTTCTCTTTCAACTGATTCATGATTGTAGTGTAGGAATGAAATTGATATATAGTAAATATTTTAGGGGTATTGATTTTGTATCCTACTACTTTTCTGATTCATTTGAGAGTTTTAGAAGTTTATTGGTAGAGGTTTTTTTTTTTTTTTTTTTTTTTTTTTTTTTTTTTTTTTTTTTTTTTTTTAAGAGAGAGGAGGGGGGGGGAGAGAGAGAGAATTTATTTATTTATTTTAGTTTTTTTCGGCGGACACAACATCTCTGTTTGTACGTGGTGCTGAGGATCGAACCCGGGCCGCACGCATGCCAGGCGAGCGCCTACCGCTTGAGCCACATCCCCAGCCCCTATTGGTAGAGTTTTTGTGATCTTCTAAATTTAGAATCATGTCATCAGAAATCAGAGATCATTTGAGTTCTTCTTTTTCCTATTTGTGTCCCTTTAATTTCTTTCTTTTACCTAATAACTCTGGTTTGAGTTTCAAGGACTATGTCAAATAGAAGTGGTGCAAAAGGACATCCCTCTCTTGTTTCGGTTTTTAGAGGGAATTCTTTCAGTGTTTCTCCATTAAGAATGATATTGACCTTGGATTTGTCATATATAGATCTAAAATATTGAGGTATGTTCCTTCTAGCCCTAGTTTTTTTCAGTCTCCATCTACAAGAATGGGGTCATATTTAGAATAAAGTATATCCGATGCTTGTATTATTTTAACTAGATGGATTCCACTGTCACATATAACTAAGAATGTATAACTAAGAAGAATCAACAAAATAAAATTTTAAAAATTCATGAGATCAGAAAATTACTAGACATTGACTTTACCTTGGGTGATAACTGTCTCTGTCGAGCTAGTACACATTTGAGGGGAATTAGTAATTGCTAATGATGTGAATTTACTAAACATTAGATATATTGCATTCATTCTTTTGAATTCTTTGTCCTTTATTTTATCCACTTCTGTCATTGGAGCCAGTTGCTGTTGAATTATAAATTCTACCTTATACTTTTCATATTTCTTGTGTCCTCAATACATATTTCTTGTGTATTGAGCTCTGTGAATATGTTCTAATGAATTTCTTTTCTACTTTTATGTGAGAACCTTTTTAAAACATGGCCTTCTTTTAGTGAAGTGTTCTGGAATATCAGGGTGTTGTTAATTAAATATATTTCTAAGTTGGTTGAAAAATTACCTTCAGTAATCATTAGCAAACTAGTATTCAAAATAATATTAAACATATTTTCTTTTTGGTTATAATAATAAAAAAAATTCTCTGTTTTTTTTTTTTTTTAAGAAAAAGAGTCATTGGTTCAAACCTCTGATTTCCCAGGTTAGCTTTGGAAATGGGAAAGCTAGAGTAAAGAAAGTGTTGAAACTGCATGTTGAGTCAAAAGTCAGGAGTCAGGGATCAGGGGAGTGTTAAGAAAGGATTAATGTGGGTGAAGTCAAACACTTTACCCCTGGTTACTAACCAGTGGTTGAGGTAGTTTAGTAGGATCAATACAAAAACAGAAGAACCTTACTCCGAAAACAATTGGAATGAAGGGTCAGCATGGACATATGCAATATCCTCAGGATTGAGTTAGTATTTAAGAAACATGCACATAGGTGAGCTAGCAAAGCTCCTGAGGCATCCAGTACAAAATTCAAATGAGGAAAGATAAAATTGATTGCAAAGTTGTGATATTTGAACCAAAACAAGTAAGATCATTTGTATAAATCCTATTTACTAATAGTGGTGATATTTTTAATATCCTATTGTCATTTAAAAAAAATCAAGAGGTGTGAATTGTTTAGAACTTATGATAATTTCAGTTTTAAAATTCCTAAAAGTATTTTATACAGAATATTATAATCTACTTGTACTCCATCTGAAGACTATGTACTTTTGACCTTTTCTGAATAATGGGCAGTAATGAAAATCGTAGCTATTTACAGATAAGTTGAAGAGCCAGGAAAATCTTATGCTGTTTGGAATTCTTTGCTGATTTTCCTATTGAAGTGTTACTTTTTCTTGCCACTGACTTGCCACAGCACGGCATTCTTTAGCCTGAGGAGGTTAAGTAAGATAATTATTCTTTACAGACTCATTTTTAAGTTTCAGATGTACATCAGTGGATTTTAAATCCTGCCAGGCAAGGTCTCTTGTAATGTATTCAACAGAGAAAATCATTATTTCAGGGGGAAAATAGATTGCTTGGGCTTTTGTTTTATAAATTAGACTTCTAGGTCCAGATGATCAGTCAAAAAGTAATAGTTCCAAAGCTATGTGGGGGAAGACAAAGAGCACATCATTAACCATAAAGGTAGTAGGTATTGCCCCTGCAAAGGAACTGTCCTGCAGCTTCCCACTCAAAGCTGCTTAATTGGCTGAATCTCGTTACAGAGAGGAGAATTTGTGACATATTGCCACCACAGGACATCTACAAATTATGACTGTTCACCTGAGTACACATGAAAAGATTCAAAATGTGGAATTTCATCTGAAGACTTCAAATGGCAAATTCCATCTCAGCACTCGTTCACTGATCCATTGTAAGAAAAGTCAGAAGACCCAGGTTCTCAGCTGGTTTTGTAATATTTTGAAAGGAAACTGTTTTGTCTTCACTTGAGCATCTTAAAAATTAAACTGATGGTCATGTTGATTTTAAAAACCATGAATCTTTGGAGTTAGGGAAAAGTTTGCTAAAACAAACTGAAGATCCACAGAGTTTGGGCCGTTATCACTAATTATCACAATTATAGATTCCACAAAAAGTTACTATAGGCCATGCTTGGAGAAATGATTGGTCAAAATCAGATTTTATAAGAGTTTTAAATGTCTTGGTACTCTAATCAGCCTCATTTTATAGATGAGGAAATGAATAACTCAACAATTTAACTATGAATGTGGAATAGCTGTAGAGTAGTGGTACAGTGTGAACTCAAAAACCAATGTCTGTGCCATGATTGATGGGGTAAAGAGGATTATGCTAGTCTTCCAAATTTTTGCAAAGTCAAAATAAATTCAGCTTTTTATCCAAAGAATTTTTTCCTCTTATTGAACATTTCCCTCTATCTTGCCTGGCTATTTCAACTCCACTGTATCTGGTTGTGGGTAGGATCATATGAGGATTATTTTTTATGGGCCCTCATGGACTACATACTTTATGATATGTACTTGTGTCTGCCTCACACAGCAGCTGCACAAGGATGATTTTCATAACAACAATTTCTACTCCGCACACAGTATATGCTGATCTCCACCCAGATTAAGTTCTTCCCTTTCCTTACCTTAAATTCTTCCTCAAATGCTGATTTCCCCTTAGTGTTTTAGTGTGTAGTCAATTTCAACAATGTCATCTATTTGGGCCATAGTTTCTTTGACTGCACAAGGGGGACACTAAGAAAATCTCTGTATAAGTCCACTGTGATGATCTTCTGAGATACTAAATATAAAGTACTGATGTCAGTGTCTAAAACATACTAGTTTTGGCAACAGTGAATAAACAGGCATAGAAACGGTAGTGGTGATAGACATCATTGGTAGTTGTAGATAAAGTATTTTTATTTTATTTTCTTAGGTTCCAATTTTAAAAGATAAGAAAGGATCACAGAGCAAAAAGCAAGTGAGAATTATTTATTTAAGGAGGATTAAAGAATATAAGGCAGTTCACTGTAAATTTCTCACTGTTCCATAATCTTATTTAATCTGTCTCCCTAGGATACCTTCAAGTACAGAAGTAAATTGGGATTTTAAACTGCTTTAAAATAAGAAACAGAAAATGAAAAGCCTTGTTTAAAATGAGGAGTTGGTGGCAAAAGAATGTAAACTGTATTGTTGGCCAACAAGAAATTCAAGTGAATGTAGGGATGATGAAGAGATAATTTTAAATCATGTATTTCCAGTAGTTATTCTGTTGAATAGCAATTTCTGTAATGATTTTCAATTTTGAAAATGCTTTTTCATATATTGTTTCCACCTCTTTGCAGCACAACTGAAAATCTTAGCAAAGATTTTATATCCATTTTACAGTAAAAATTTGAGGTTTACAGCACTGAGTCATTCATCCAGTATCAAAGAGGGAAACATATGAGAATTAGAGTTATAATATTTTTCTTCTGATGTATACTCACACATTTTACTATATTGTTTTATGGTCTGCCACTCATATTAGAGAAATCAAATGAATCCTGCCCTATGCTTTCTCTATGTCAGTCAGTTCTTAAGTCCATAAAAGAAAAAATAGAGTACACTCAGAAATATGCCTAAGGTAAAATCATTGCTATATGTTAAGAGGTTTGCTCGGCGTGGTGGTACAAGTCTCTAATCCCAGCAACTTGGGAGGATGAGCAAGAGAATCATAAGGTCAAGACCAGCCTCAGTAACTTAGCAAGACCCTATTTTAAAATAAAAAATAAAAAGGGCTGGGGATGTAGTTTAGTGGTGAAACACCCCTGGATTCAAGCTCCAATACAAAAAAAGAAAATGAAAGAAAATTATTTTCCTGAGATTGGCATTTTCTAACTCTTACATTTTGGGGTTCTAAAAATGTAACCTCTATATATTCAATAATTTGATCTTATAATTAAATAGATTCCCAAAAGATATTAAGTGTTTCTTTACAAAAAATTATCATATATCTTATTAAATTTTTAGACTCTGTCAAAAAGGCCCTATTGAAAGATGTAGTGGAAATCAATGCACTTTAATGATTCATTGGCATACACAATCATTTTTAAAATAACAACTGTATGTGAATGTATACTTTTTATATTTTATTATCTTTTCCTTTTTATGCAGACTTTTTAAAATTTGCTTTCATCAGGAATACCAAATATGTTCAATGCAGACTGGATGCATGTAAAGATATATCACAATGAATACATTAATATATATAATCAATATACATCATAACAATAGATATAAAAAAGAAGTATGGCCCAAAAATACAAAGCAGAACTTCTATTACAAATATAATAAACATATAAAACCATTTTACAAACTTAACCTTTTAGTATTGACCTTCAAATCTAATCAGGAATTTTGAAATTCTATCTTGTTTTTACGGATTTTTGTATAAAGTAATAAGTGACAAAACATCTCCCTTGAATTGGGAGACTTATGAATTTTTAGAAACCAATATGTCTATCTTTTCTTATGGAAAAAGAAGTCTAATACTGCAAGGATAACATTAATTAAAAAATTAATCTGTGTGACTAATCTCAGAGAATTTAGCGTTGCAGATGCCTAGCTTTTTCAAAATGACTTCAAGCATTTTTAATGCTGTCTCATGTGAGTTTTGGTAAATTACTAGATAAAATATATGCTGACACTGAAGGTGAAGAATTTCTTCTCAAATTGCTCTTTCCTGTGCTTTATTTTCTTCAATCATGTTAATAACTTGTTGCTTAAAGTTTTCAACATTTGCCACAAACAGTTTAGAAAATGTATTTCTCAATTATAGCTGTGTTCTCTTGACTGTGAAAAATATGCAAGAATATATCATTCAGGATTATTTCTAACTATTTCTTGGTTATTTCATTTCATGTGAAATCAGAAGGACACTCTGATTTTAAAAACTAATTGCAGCCCTGTTATCAATCAAGTCAATTTGACAACTGTTTTTTTCCCAATCTTATTCACATGCATGCAGAACTTAATAGTTATAATTATGGATAGCTTGCCAATATGTTTTTAAATTTTTCATGCTTTAAATCACTCAGTTCTCAAAGATATAAAAGGGAGAGCTTTAAAAACAAATTTCAGTAAAGTAATAAAACTAAAATCATTTTGAATTTATGTGTTGCTATTCTTTAAAAATAAAATTAATCTGGTTACACACTAGATAAGTTGCTTCATTTGACCTTTACCTGTCTAGTAGCTACATTCTGTTATGATGTGCCTGCAAGTATGTAAGGCTTTTTCATTTTCAAAATAAAAATATCATTAAACAGCATTGTTCAGTAAGAGGACAGCTATAACTCCAGTCATATCTATAATGACAATATAATAAGCAGTTAGAATACTAATGCATCCATTCTATAGAAGAGTGAAATGAGCATTCCCAAGTGACCATGTGGTGAAGTTGAATCCTACATCAGATATCCCAGCTAGCATTTCAGCAGGTCAATCAATCATTAATTAACTTTTTTATCCTAACCAAGAAGTTCTTTTCTGTTGACAGACATTTCAGGAGATTTCATTTTCAATTTGACAGAATGCCAAGCATCCAAATAGATTGTTTATCTGGATCTAATACACAGAGGATTTTGTCTGAGACACAGAATACATTTTTAACATCATAGTTAGTATGAGTACATTGTCCTACTCTAAAGATGCTTCTCACCTAGGCAGTCAAGCCTTGTCAATAAAAGTTAACCTAGCACATAAATTATTTTAGTATGTACTTTTTCTTAAATTTGTCCATATTTTTTGTTCCTCATATACACCAAGGTTAAAACAGAGATTCAAGTAACTTGTACAACACCCAACACCCAGCCTCCAGAATCTCAGATTATTCTACAAATCCCTTTAGCAATCAGGTACTTTAAGCCTTTATTAGTTTTCTACCTTTTTAAAATTATTTTTTGTTCTCAGTTTTTGTAAGTAAAAATCAAAAATGACTTCCTAATTAATTTGTGTCAAGAAGTGACAGCAGCCTAATTATTAAAATTAGGCTCCACAAAAATTAGTAGTTCTGTTTTTTTATCTGGATAATCTGAAACAAGTGTGATAGATATTGCTAGTCAGTATAGAAGAGTATGTTTCTTGTCACCTTGAAGATAGAAATGAACTTGAGTTTATCCTTGATTAATGAAATATGAGCAATATGTTATATATTTCTTCTGAATGAGAGCCTTTTAAACCTTGTTCTCAATTCCTCAGGAGGCCACAAGTTTGAGAAGCCACAGGCATTGGAATCTTCCTTAGCAAGAATAATTGTGTTGCCTGCCTTGCAGTATTACTAGGATCTGCAGTATATTTTTTTTATAAGCAAGATAATAAAATTTCTTGTATTAAGATATTTGGATTTTAATCTTGTTTGTTATTATGGCATAATCTTGCCTGACCTGACAAACACTATGAGTTTCTTAAAGTTCTTATTCTCCATTTTCTCACCTATAAAATGATTATAGGTAGATCTTACTATCATAGGGTTATTATGACTATTAATTTGAATATTTATATTTAAAATATTTTAACTCCTTTATTGAATCAAAATCAACTATTATTATGTCTCATAATATGTGCACAGCTATAAGATGGATACTCTGTCACCTTGCATACTAATAGCCTCTGAATATTAAATGTATTGAAATTTTGGAGTTTTATCTTGAGTGATCCACCATATTGAAGTAATCCCTGACTTGTCTTTAGAATTTCTTATATATCCTTTAGCTTTATTGAAAATTTCAATATTTAGATAAAATTTTTAGTTTAGCCCAATATTGACTGATCCATCCACTTACTTAACATAACTGAATGAAAATTATGTGTAAATAAGTTCCATGTGCATTATCAAATCTACTTTTACTTTCAATCAGATTTTCTAACTGACTGCTTCAGTTTCCCCACAAGAAAAATTAGCACAATAACAAAATGTATCTTCTACCTATTTCCTGGAAAAGTCATGATAATTTATGTTTTAGTGCTAGTAAGTGAGGTTAGGAAGGAAAAGGAGGACACTCTTTCTATGATGAGAGAAAGGTGCTTATAAAAACTGTTGAATTGGGCTGGAGATATGGCTCAAGCGGTAGCGCGCTCGCCTGGCATGTGTGCGGCCCGGGTTCGATCCTCAGCACCACATACAAACAAAGATGTTGTGTCCGCCGAAAAAAAAATCTAAAAAATAAATAAAATTCTCTCTCTCTCTCTTTAAAAAAAAAAAACTGTTGAATTAAGAGGAAGTGACCGAGTCTGATGCTAATGTTCCAAGAAATATTAGGACTTGTAAAGTGTTTTATTACCATGGAGTGGGAAGAAATAAAAATGATAAAGAGAAGAAAATATGAATAAATATGGAACATAATCTGTGGTCTCTAGTTTTGGTCTAATATTTTATATTGTGTTAGAGTCTTTTGGTTTTGGGGTTCACATTATTCTTTAGCTGTACATTCCTCAGGTTCTAGATAAATAAATTAGAGTCTTATTCAAAATAAGTTTAAGATTTATGTCAACAGTAATATTGACATATTGACATATTTTGAATATTTTGCTATATAAATGAGAAGCAGAGTGTGGCTGCATGAAGAAAAACGAAAAAGAAATAAAAAATAAAGATGAAAAATGTTAATTAGGGTTAGGGAATAGATCATATGCAAATAAATTGGCAAGTATAGTGGATAGATGGATGGATAGCAGATAGATTAGATAGACATACAGATTTCAAGTGTTTCAAGCAGCTATTTTCACAATAATAGTGAATAGTAAATAATCTAAAAACTCAGAGCCATACAGTAAGTACCATTCTCCTGCTCACAAAGAATTATTTTCCTGGAGCAGCTCTGTTTCAATCTGCAAGTCTCAAAGTCTGCTGGAATTTTACTGATCAAGGCTGGGTTCAACTGGGTTTGTCTTAAAGCTCTGAGTTTGGGCCAAGTGTGTTTTAAATATTAATCATTTTATATCAGAAACTTGAAGAGACTGCAAACTCACAGATGGGTGAATGGAAACACAGCACCTCTTACTAAGGCTAAGACTGGGAGACAGCACATGCCACATTTTTTCGATATTTCATTAATCGTCAAAGAGAAATCTCTCATGTTAAAAAGACTTTCATTCTATGCTTTGCATTTGATGGCAAATGGTTTTGAAACCATACTTCTCTTTTTTGCCCTTCTGTTCTACAACTAAGAAAGCTGATATTGAAAAAAAAAATTCCCAGGTGTTTCATCCTTTGGTGCCAGCAAAAATGTTAAAATCCTTATCTTATGTTTTCTCCCTAATCATCATAAAAATCTGGAATCATTTCCTTTCCTTGCATTCTTAAACCATTTTTAAAATAATTTGGGAATTTTTGCTATCCTCAGAAAGTCTCTCTAAGGCATTTTTATGCCATCTTGGTACATCTATAACATCATCAGTCTTAACAGTCCAAAGCAAATTTTAGTTGGGGGGGGGGGCGTCCATCTTGTCCCTACTGTGTTCATACCACATGGTTTCTCAAAGTGAAATTCAAGGACCCTCTGGGGAATTTGATTAAAATCCAGCTTCCCTAGCCCTATTACAAACTCAAAAAATCTGAACTCTGGATTATGAACAAGCTCCATCCATAATTTAAGTACAAAATAAAGTTAGAAATGTATTGCTTAAATGTTGCTTTAGAATAAATCTTCTTTCTCTTTTTTGTAGTTTAATATTTTTTTGGCTGGTTTGTTTATCAGAAACCAGAAGGAAGCTTGGATTACATGTGAAAATGACTGCTCTTTTTCTCAGTAGAATAAGCATAGCAATGGGTATTACTATAAATTTGATCAAAACTGGTTTGAATCACCTTTTTTTTTACAATAGCCTTTATAATAATTGTACTTAAATTACTTCTCCTGTAACTGTATTTATGGAGTCTATTTTTCCCAGTTGAATTTAGATTTTATGAGAGGAGAATCCACATTTTTTTTCCTTCATGACAACATTTCTGATGACCATTACAGGCACATTGTATAGTAGTTTACTTATATACTTTTTTAAAGGAAGAAAGGAGGTAGGGAAGGAAGGAAAGAAAAAACGGAGGGAGAGATGAAGGAAATGATGTAAGAGCACAAGTAAAATGAATAAAGAAGAGAAGAAGAAGAAAGTAAAGGACAAGGAAAGAAGCAAGAAAGATATATCAGATGTTCTGGTATTTCCCCTATTTCGTTTTTTTTTTTTTTTTTTTTTTTTTTAACAATATCCTAGAAAGATACTGAGTCTCCCTCAAAAGAAGCTAGTGTTTGGAACAAAGTTGTGAAAATTGAACTAAGATTGTTTTAGAGGTGTTTTTAATGTTTCCTTGATATTCATTTTCCACACCCTTTCATTTATTCAGAATAGGAAATATATATGCCTGCGTCTGAGACTCATATAAATCTCCTTCAAATTGTAACATTCTGGTCATTTCTTGAGGGTAGCAAATGACAAGCACCTAACCTAAAGTAGCTATCAATCAAACACTTATGTCACCCTATTTCATATTTCTCTGCATTCCAATACCTAATTTCTTATACCTTTTGTTTGTTTGCTCTCAATATCCTCCTCACTCCTCCTCATGGATATGGGTTTGGTAAGAAAGTAGAGGCAACCATTGTCTCATTTATTTCTGTGCCTCAGTACCCAAAACAATGCCTGGAGCATGGTAAGATCTCAGTTGATATTGGCATTAAATGAATGAATAAATAAGGCAGGAAAAAAAAACCCTATATTTTGTTATATTGTTTCAGAATGCTTTCCTGACTCTCATATCAAGAAATATAAGCTTGAAGAGATTTTATGCAGGTTACATTATTTGGACAAATGCTTTGGAGTTTCAAATAGGCTAAAATAAGTAAAAAACCTAAAACCTTGAAGTTAATTAGAATGCTAATATTGATGAAAAGAGTTCACAGTAAAATTTTTATGACCCATAGTAAACTAAAATTTCTCCAACTAGAAAGAACACTATCAAGTGGAGCACAACCCCAATGCAGGCAGCTGAATCTGCAGGGCTGAGCATCAACATCAGGGACCACTCAGCCTCCATGTAGAACTCCTTGTGTTGCCAATATCAATATCTGACTGGCAGTAGGAACCAGTGCAGACCATCCAGTTACCTTTCAAAGGAAGTTTTATGTGCCTCCACATCTACAGCAGCCAAAATAACCTCCAACATTCAAAATACATATAACAAATCATTATATGTATTTACTTCTAGCAATGACACTAACTTGTGCCTCAAAATGCTATTCAGTCCAATCAAAATACATATACTTTCAGTGACCCAGGAGAATACATATACATATATCCTGATATTGAAGTTAGAGGATGGACACTGAGGAGTTGGATATACATTTGCATCATGAATCAGTACTTCTTATTTTGGGGGGTATACCAGGGATTGAACTTAGGGTGTTAGGCCACTGAGCCACATCCCATTCTTATTTTGTATTTTATTTAGAGACAGGGTCTCACTGAGTTGCTTAGCACCTAGCTTTTGCTGAGGCTGGCTTTGAACTCTATCCTATTATCTCAGCCTCCAAGCCACTGGGGTTACAGGAATTCATCCTTGTGCTGGGTTATGAAGCACAAATTCTTAAAACCAAGCTTAGGACCTTCAGCAAAGGTTAAGGAACAGTGAAACAGCATCTCTACTCACAATGCATATATAAAAACTGGAGAAATAACAAAAAAGAGATTTAATTCATCGTATTAAAGAGTTTCACAAGCTCACTTCTAAATGCTTAGCATTTGGACACTCATAAGTCCTAAGGCATTAGGCTTTGACTTTAGCTTTCTTAGCAAAATAATGGAGAACAAAGGCACATAAACTTGCCAAGAGGCAATGACTCACTTGAAATTCAGTGCAATAAACATCATCTAATGTCTGAATATGTAACTTGTTGAATCAATGATGGAAATCAAAAACAAAATGTAGCATAACAAAAATAAAATCAAAACAAAACAAACATAACCACAGGACAATGAAGAACAGAACAAAAAGCTCTACTATTTACCAAGGCAAAGGAAATAATCATACCATAAAGTTTATTCCTCTATGAGTAGTGTCATGTATATTGAATATTGTTATCATTAATTCCAGTTTTCAAATGCCATGAATTTTAGGTGAGTTCATTTGGAAATAATTATATGGTAAAAAGGGACTACTTTTATTTTTTTAGAACTTGCTTATCCTATGTCATTAATTATACTGTCATCTAAATTTATATCATTGATGATAGACAAAATTTTTTAAATGGAGTAAATACTAGGCAAATTATCTCACACAACTTAGGTAAGCAACTAAATATTATCTCTACCCTAAACTTGAAAGGATATTGAAAGTTCACACCAGTTTGAATCAATCAATATTAAGGTCACACACAAAACTGTGCTATGCTTCTGATAATTGTGTGATGAACTTTGCCAGCAGAGAAAAATCCTGAGCAAAAAGAGCAATTCTGGAGGCATCACAATACCACACTAAATTACACTACAGAGCTATAGTAACAAAACCACCATGATATTGGCACCAGAACAGCTCTGAAGACCAGTGGAATAGAATAGAAGACCCAGAGACAAATCCACATATAGTCATCTAATATTCAACAAAGGTGCCAAACAATATGTTGAATAAAAGGTAGCCTTTTAAACTAGTGGTGCCAAGAAAACCAGATATTAATAGTAGATGTATAAAACTTCATCCCTGTCTCTCACCATATAAAAAACTCAAGCCAAAATGGATCAAAGACCTAGGAATTAGACCATAAACTCTGCAACTGCTAGAAGAAAATGTAGACTCAATGCTCTGAAATATTAGCATAGGCATCAAATATACTTTAAAAACTCCCAAAATACAAGAATAGGAAATGGATGACATCAATCTGAAAACCTTCTGCACAGAAAGGAAAACAATTAAGAGCATAAAGAAAGTCTACTGAATTGGAGAAGATTTTTGCCATTTGCTTCTCAGATAAGGGAGTAATATTCAGAATAAATAAAGAACTCAGAAAACTTAGTACCCCCCAAAAAATAGTAAATAGTAAAAAGAACTAAAGATACATTTCTCAAAAAGAAAATTCAAATGACCAATAAATATATTTTTAAAAAGTTCAACATCTCTAGCAATGAGGGGAATGCAAATCAAAACTACACTGAGATTTCAACTCACACCTATTAGAATGGCAATTATAAAGAATACAAATTATAATAAATTTGGGGGAGGATGTGGGAGAAAATGTACACTAATACATTGTTGTTGGAACTGCAATTTAGTAAAACCACTTTGGAAAGAAGTTTGGAGATTCCTTCAAAAAACTAGAACTAGAACCACCATACAATCCAATTATCCTGCTCCTTGGTACGTGTCCAAAAGATCTAAAATCAGCATACTATAGGTGTGCAATACATTTGTGTTTGCACCAATGCAATTCACAGTAAGTAAGCTATGGACCTAGCTTATAGCCAGATGAATGGATAATGAAAATGTGGTATATATACACATTGGTGTTTTTCTCAGCCATAAAGAAGAATGAAATTATGTCATTTGTTGGTAAATACATGAAACTGGAGAACGTTGTATTAAGTGAAATAGGCCAGACCACTATTGTTAAGGGTCACCAGGCATGGTGGCACATGCCTAAAATCCCAGCTGCTCAGGAGGCTGAGACAGGAAGATCATGGGTTCAAAGGCAGCCTGAACAACAGTGAAGCGCTAAGCAACTCAGTGAGACTATGTCTCTAAATAAAAATACAAAAAAATAAGGCTCAGTGGTTGAGTGTCCCTGAGTTCAATACGCAGTATACCTCCAAAAAAAAGAAAGGCAAAGGTTGAAGTGTTTTTTCTTATATGTGGTAGTTAAACAAAAATGGGGTTGGCAGAGAAAAAAGGGAGGTTGTGGGGCTCATGAAAATAGAAGAGATCAGTGAAGTAGAGGAAGACGTTGAGGATGAGGGAGGAAGGACAGAACAATGAAGGAATGGTGGAATGAATCTGACCATTTCTATGTACACTTGTAAATCTCACCTTTCTGTATATCCATAATGTAGTAATTTTTTAAGAAAAATCTATAAATAGATGAAAGATCAATTTATTAGAAAGAAAAAAAACATGGGGAGGTAGGAGAGGAGGGAATTCGGAATTAGTGAAAATCATATTACATACCTTTATAATTTTATCAAAGTGATTATGTATAGCTATAATGAATAAAAAAGGAGAAAAGGGATAAAATCTTAATAAAACAACTGATAATTTATTTGGAAACTTTGTCAAGTTTTAAAATATTTATTTTATTAATGAAATTCAACATAATAGAATGCACTGGCATTCAGATGTACTGTTTAGTTGTAAGCTTGTATATGAAAGTCAAAATTAATATTTTAAGGAATAATAAATTTTTTTTAGAGAGAGAAAGAGAGAGAGGATTTTTTTAATATTTATTTTTTAGTTTTTGGCGGACACAACATCTTTGTTTGTATGTGGTGCTGAGGATCTAACCCGGGCCTCACGCATGCCAGGCGAGCGCACTACCGCTTGAGGCACATCCCCAGCCCAATAATAAATGTTATTGCTTGAAATTGCTTATAACTACCTCCCTGATCAATCTTTGATCCACAGAAATCTCAAATCCAATATATATGAGAAAATATTGAAGAATATTCATTTGAATGAGTCCATAATGGTTTAATAATTCTGATTGCAAAATTCTCAAATCCTCCCTAAGACATAGGATTAGAGAATTTTATTTCATTCATGGAAATTTAGAAAGCCAGCACAAATTAAGTGGCTCATTTTCAACACGTGTTGGTTTACCGTTAGTGAGATGGTGCAAAGATTCAAGCCTCATCTTCAGATTTACATTCTGTAGCTCTCTCTACCTCTCTTTAATAATACTGGGACATATCTACGCTATTTCTTTTTAATCAATACTTACTAGTTTCACGTTTGACTTTTAAAATGTGTTTATTTCTCCTACTTTATCCCTTTAAAATGACTGAAAAAATATTTACAATAGCAGCAAATTGTGTTTCAAACACTGGAAAACAAATTATCACAGTTCCTCAAAATGCATATAATAATCAATTGGTGTATAATTAAATATTATGAAAGGGTATTTATGATTAGAAAAATGATTTCTATATTTGAAAGGCATTTTCAGTTTGGTGTATCAACAAAGATTTGAAATAAAAACTCTGACAATAGAAAGCAGCAGGGTATATAAATTCAGCATATTACAAATAATTACATATGATAAGTGAGAGAATTTATAGAACCTGAGAAAAAGGAAATTAAGACTCCACAAGAAAAGATACTATCTTCTCCAATATACTAAATGTTTATACAAGTCATTTAGATATGAAAATACAATGCGAATTTAAATATGAAGACTTATTCAGATAAAATCCCTAAATGTAGTTCTCATGGTCACTAAATGCATTCATTACTAAGCTGCAGAAAAACCTTTCATTGATATTATTCATTTCAGTCATTTTCAACTGATCTTACTTGTAGGATATGTAAGGTTCCAAATTAAAATGCATGATTCATTTTCTAACTGGATAGATGGTACCTGATTTTACAGTAAAGTGCATAATATCCAGAATAAGCAAAGGAGTTAAGCTGCTCTCTATGAACAACTATGTCTTCACAAGGTCCATATAGATCCATATGTATGCTCACTACCAAATGCACTTAGTATAAACTGACCATTTAAAAACTATGAGTAACCTATTCATTTCTATTTTTCAGTATACGCTGAACTATTTTAGTGATCTGCATTGATATTCTTTGTGTCTTGAAGACTTAGAATAGTATCTCTTGTGTTATGATGTTCCTTGGGCTTTTTTGAAGAAATTAATGAAAGTATAAAAATATTCATCATCACCTATCCTGTAGCTTTAACACTGACAGAGTGTGAATCAAACAAGACAAATGTTGATGCTCAAGTTACATAAGATATCTTGTTTGCTCTTAAGTTTGCTTGGGTAGCACATAAATTGATTGCCAGTTACAGGAAAAAAATAATAGTCTCACATGTCAGTCTCTAGAGAAACTGATTTATAGAATTCTATCCAGGTGGAATTCTAAAGTAATGAATTGAAGTAACTCTGTGGTATAAATATAATTAAAAACTGGTATTACCTTTTGCTTTTAACACACCTTAGGGAACACTAAGCAATAAGACTGTCAAAGATAAATAAGGCCTAATATACACTGAGAATAGGGACCAGAAAAATCAACGTTATAAAAAAGGAAAAAAAAATATTTAATTCTCTGATAATTTATACAAGGTATTGCATACTTTATTATAAAATTCTGAAAAACAAATTAAAAGCTAAAAATATTTTGTATTATGCAAAGTACCTCAGCATCTTCATGGCAAACATACTGCTTTCAAATTCAAAAAGTTAATGACTGTCAAAAGATTTTAAGTGGAACCATTTAAATTTTCAGTAGTAGTTGTTTGCCTTAGCATATGACTCCAAATGAGGCATGATCTATTCAATTAATACATTGTCAGAAATATCTATTGGAGGTGATATTAAGGTGACTGCCAGGTCATTCATCAGCTCATTTCTATGTGGAAAATCTTCTCAATGAAAAGTGCATTCAGGAAAATACTTAAAAGCAATCATTTTAAATATGTTATTCTATTATTATCTAGCAGTTTTAAGTTCTATATTTGCAGAGTAAACTATATTTAAATTGCAAAGAAAATTACCAAAAAAATGTTCTTACAATTCAGTAAGCCCACAAAGAACCCAACAAGAATGGACAAAAAATTTGAGCACTCCCCTTATAAAATATGTTACATAAATAACACTATTAATAAATAAATGGCTAACCAATAAGCAAGTATTCAATCAATCTCATTGGTTTTAAGGGAAATATAATTAGAGCAATAATAAAGTATAACTAGAAAATTATTAGAAGAGCAATATTAGAGATATTAGCTGGCACAGATACAGCTGGCATTGTAATTCTAGCCACAGTTTTTAAAGAAAAGAACAGAGTGGCTGAATGGATACACACATACACACACACACACACACATATATATATATGTAGGTTGAAGCAGAAGATCACAAGTTTTAGGACAGCCTCAGAAATTTAATGAGAACCTGTCTCAAAATAAAAATTAAAAAAGGGTTGGGGATGTAGCATAGTGATAACTCACCCCTAGGTACAATCCCTAGAACTACACAAAAATGTAAATAATAAAGAGACCTTGAACATAAATGCATTAGATTGTCTAATTAAAAACTACAGGGCGTGCAACATCCAATAAATGCAAAAAACCTGCTTACATCAACATATAAATGGGTAAAGAAAACAAATATGATATAAATTATGTAATTAATCCTATTGGTCACTAAAAAAGAATAAATTGTCTTATTTGTAATAGCAAGGATGGAGCTTGAAAGTATTATGTTGAGTGAAATAAATCAAACACAAAAAGGCAAATATCACATGTTCTCATTCACATGTGAACTATAAAAATTTGTGTTTGTAGGAGTTAAGAGTGGAATGGTGGCTACCAGAGACCAGGGTGAGTAGTGTGGAAGGTGAAGCAGGGAAATTGGTACAAAATTACTGTTAGACAGAAGAGATAAATTATCATATGCTATTGTACAATAGAATAACTATAGTTAATGATAATGTATTCCAAAAAAATGTAGAAGAAAGAATTTTGAAAGTTTTCTCCAAAAACAAATGATGAATATTTGAGGAGATAGATATATTTGGTCTAATTTAAACACGTATATGTTTATTAGAACATTACATGGCATTCCATTAATATGTATTTTTTGTTTTAAATGTCAATTTAAAATTTTTAAAGAAAAGAACAGAGTAGCTGAATGTATATATATATATATATATATATATATATATATATGTGTGTACATATATATATATATATGCACACATACATGTATATATTCTATATATCATATATTTATGTATTTTATATGATATATTATATATATCCTATAGATCTTATATATCATATATGTGTACATATGTATGAAAACCCAAGTATTTATTGCCTACAAAAGACCCATCACCAATAAGAATGCACATGAACTAAAATTGAAATAATGGAAAAAGTTTCCATGCAGATAGAAATAAAATAAGGAAGAGAGCAATCTTCTATCAGGTGGTTTTAAAGGCCATTATAGAATGATATAGCAGTAAATGCAACAGAGAATACAACAAATGTAAATATATGTAGAACCAAAATTGGACAACTTAAATAATATAATAAATACAGACCAAAATGGGAAAATGTACTGTAATAATAATAAGGAACTTTAACACTCCACTTTATTTTTTAGCAATGGACAGATCATTCAGACAGAAAAATCAACAAAGAAACATCATAGTTTATTCATGTTCTGCCAAATAAGTTTAACATACATTTACAAAACTTTTCATCTAATAGCTGTAGTCTTCTCAATAGCACATAGAACTTTGTTCAGGATAGATAATATATTAGGCCACAAAACAAGTCTTGAGAAATTCTTTAAAAATAGCAAAATCATAACAATCATTTATTTCAAGATACAGTAGAATAAAACTAGAAATCACTAACAGTAAGGAATTAGAAAACATTACAAATGAATATTGAACACATGCTCCCACATATAATGGGTCAATAAAGAAACTAGAAGGGAAATAAAAAAAAATTCTTGAGACATGGAAATAGAAAAAACAACATCAAAACATGTGGGGGCTGGGGTTGTAGCTCAGTGGTACAGCACTTGCCTAGCATGTGGGAGGCATTGGGTTCGATTCTCAGCACCACATAAAAATAAATAAATAAAATAAAATAAAGGTCTTTCAACAACTAATATTATTTGAAAATGTGGAAGATAGCCCACCACATAAAAATAAATAAATAAAATAAAATAAAGGTCTTTCAACAACTAATATTATTTGAAAATGTGGAAGATAGCAAACGCAGTTTTAAAATAGAAGATCATAGAAATAAATCTCTACATAAAAAAACTAGAAATATTTCAAATACCCTAACATTACACTTCAATGAACTAGAAAAGTAAGAACAAACTAAACAGAAAATTGGCAGGAAGAAAGAAACAAAGAACAGACCAGAAATAAATGAAGTAGAAGCTAAAAAAAGCAAATTGTAATATAACAGTCAGTTTTCTGAAAAGATAAATCCAACTGACAAGCTTAGGTGGAGTGAAAAAACAGAGATGACCAAGTAAATCATACCCAAGATGAAAATGTAGACTTGACAACTAATATTGCAGAAATACAATGGATCATAAGAGAGTATCATGAAAAAATATACACCAACAAATGGGAAAACCAAGGAGAAACTGTTTAATGCCAGAACACATAAAACCTACAGAGAAATCAATCATAAAGAAATAAAAAAAATCTAAACCAATCAAAACCAAGGACTGACATTAAATCACTGTTTAAAAAAAATCTCATCAAAGAAAAGCCCAGGACCCAATGCCTTCATTGCTGAATTCTATATTTAAAGAAAAATTAATACTGATTCTTCTCAAGCTATTGGAGGAAATTGATAGGAAAGGATTTGTTTCCCTAAATTCATTCTCTGAAGCCATATCACCCTATACCAAAATCAAACAAGGACACAACAACAAAAATAAAAACTACATGTCAATGTTCCTGCTTAACACAAGTGCAAAAATTTCAACAAAATACTAGAAAACCAAGTCCAACAGCACTTTGAAAAAAATCATTGAACATGACCAAGTTTGAGTCATCCCAGGGATTTAAGGATATTATAATATATGCAAATAAATAAATGTTACCTATCACATGAACAGAGTTAAGAGAAGAAATACAATCATTTAATAGATGCAGAAAAAGTATTTGATGAATCCCAACATCTCTTTGAGAAATTCTCTCAATTAATTAGGTACAGAAAACATATCACAACACAATAAAGACCATAAATGACAAACTCACAACAAATATACTGAATAGGAAAAATTTGAAATATTCTCTTTTAAGACTTGAAGATGATTCTACTTACTACTTCTCTTCAAAATAGTACTGGATGTTTGACAGAGAAATAAGGCAAGAAAAATTAATAAGGGTATCCAACTTGGAAAGGAAGAAGTCAAATTGCTTAGAAATGGCATGATCTTATATATAGAAAAATGTTAAGTTCCAAGCAGAAATCTATTTAAATATGAAATGAATTCAGTAAAGTTTTAGTTTAGAAATCAAAATTTAAAATCTCTATTGTTTCTATATACTCACAGCAAACTGAAACAGATATCTAGGAAACATTTTCAGTTACAAAAGCCACAAAAAAGTTAGAAATAAATTTAACCAAGGAGGTAAGTTATATCTAAAATGAAAGCTATGAAATGTTTGTTAAAGAAATTGAAGAAGGCAGAAATAAATGGGAATGTATCCTGAGTTTATAGATTTGAATACTTAATACTTTTAAAATGTCCATTGTGGGGAGCCATCTGCACGGTTGTGGGTGGGAGTCCATAATACACAGGTGTTCTACAGATTAAAAACAACCCTGTTAAAATACCAAGGATGAGTGAAATAGGAAGCACCAAAATATCAGACCTGAAATTATACTACAATTATAGTAACAAAAACGCCATGGTATTGGCCCCCAAACAGATATGAAGACCAATGAAACAGAATAGAACACACAGAGACAAACCCACAAATGTACAGTTATCTCATACTGGGAAAACTAGAATCCATATGCAGTAGCATGAAACTTAACCCCTATCTCTCACCCTGCATAAAATTCCACTCAAAGTGGATCAATAGACAATAGACCAGAGACCCTGTGCCTACTAGAAGAAAATGTAGGCCCAAATCTCCATCTGCTTGGGATTTTTTTACTTCTTCAACAACACTCCTAAAGCACAAGAAGTAAAATCAAGAATCAAAATAAGATGGTATTAAAATAAAAAAGTTTTTTCACAGAAAAGGAAACAATCAAGAATACGGAAAAAACAAAAGAGCCCACAGAATTGGAGAACATCTTTGCCACCTGCACCTCATTTAGAGCATTAATCTCTAGGATATACAAAGAACTCAAAAAACTCAATGCCAAAAAAAAAAAATTAAAAATTTAAAAAAATTCAACTAATAAATGGGCAAAGAAACTGAATAGGCATACAAATGGTCAACAAATATATGAAAAAATGTTCAATATCTCTAGCTATTAGGGAAATGCAAATTAAAACTACAGAGATTTCATCTCACTCCAGGCAGAATGACAATTATCAAGTATACAAATAATAATAAATGTTGGCAAGGATATGGGGGAAAAGATTCATTCATACTTTATTGGTGGACCTGCAAGTTGATGTGCAACCACTCTGGAAAGCATTATGGATAATCCTCAGAAAACTTGGAATAGACCCACCATTTGACCCAATTATCCCACTCCTTGGTAAATACCCAATGGTCTTAATTTACTGAATACCACAGTGAAATAGCCACATCAATGTTTAGAGTAGCTCAATTAAGAATAGCTAAGCTATGGAACCAAACTATGTGTCCTTCAACAGATGAATGGATAAACAAACTGTGTAACATACACAAAGGAATATAACTCAGCCATCAAAAAGAATGAAATTATGTCATTTACCAGTAAATGGATATAGCTGGATGCTGTCATGCTAAGTGAAATAAGTCAGTCCCCCAAAACCAAAGGCCAAATGTTCTCTCTTATAGGTTGATACTAACACACAACAAGGATTAGGGTAGAGAAGAATAGATGTTCATTAGACAAATGGGAATGAAGGGAAGGGAAGGGGAATAGTATAGTAAAGATGGACATAACTTTCCTATATTCATATATGAATACATGACCAATGAAACTCCACATCATGTACCACTGCAAGAGAGATCCTAATAAGAATAAGTTATTCTCCATATACGTATAATACATCGATACACTCTAATGTTGTGTATACCCAAAAAGAACACATTAAAAATACCAAGGACCTTCTTCATTAAAAACAAAAAGAAAGCAATTGTAAAATTCATGTAGACTCATTAAAAACCCCAGATAGTTAAACAATCTTGAACAAAAAGAACAAAGCCAGCCATATCACATATACTTAAAAATACACTGCAAGTCAGCTGGGTGTGATGATGGACACCTGTAATTCTAGCAGCTCCGGAGGCTGAGGTAGGAGGATCATGAGTTCAAAGCTAGCCTCAGCAACAATGAGGTGCTAAGCAACTTAGATTCTGTCTCTAAATCAAATACAAAATAGGGCTGGAGATGTTGCTCAATGGTTGAGTGCCCCAAAATTCAATCCCTGGTACCCCTCAAAAAAGAAATACTACAAGTCTATAGTAACTCAAACAGCATAGTATCAGAGTAATTAGCTGACACACAAACGAATGGAACAGAAAAAAGTCCACACATTTTTAGCCAACTGATTTTCAACACTGGCACTAAAAATACACATTGGGAAAATATAATCTGTTTAATAAACAGTCCTCGATATCCACATACCAAAGCACTAAATTAGACCGGATCTCTTGTCTCTCACACACACACACACACACACACACACACACGCACACACACAATAAATAAATAAATAAATAAATAAATAAATAAATGCTCAAAATGTACTAAAATCCTAAAGGTAACACCTGAACTGAAACTATGAAGCTACTAGCAGAAAAAGTCAAAAGAAGAGCTTTATGACATTAGTCAGGGCAAAGATTTTCTGGATATGACTTCAAAAGCACAAGCAACAAAAATACAAATTACTTCAAACTCAAAAGACTCTTAAAAGCAAAGGATAACAATGAACAAAGTGAAGGAACAATGTACATACAGAGTGGGATAAAATATATGTGAATGACGCATTGGATGTGGGTTAATATCCAGAGTATGTGAGAAATTCCAACAACTCAATGTCAAAAAAGTTATTAATTCAATAAAAAGTAAATAAAATATACAGAGACATTTCTGAAAATAAGACATACAAATGGCCAAAAAAAAAAAACATATGAAAAAATACTTAACATCTTTAACCCTTAGAGAAATGCAAATCAAACCTAGAGAGATATCACATAATCCCAGTTTGAATGGCTTTAAAAAAAAAAGACAAAAAGATAATAAATTCTGGTGAGGATATAAATTAAATAGGGAAGCCTTATGCACCATTAGTAGGACTGCAAATTAGAACAGCCATTATGGATAATATTAGGAATCTTTCTCAAAACATTAGAAATAGAACTACCATATAGTTCAGCAATCCAATTGCTTGGGGGTGGAAGTGAAATCAGTTTGTCAGAGAGACATCTCCACTCCCATATTCACAATAGTTGTGTATGGAATCAACTAAGCTGTCCATCACTGAATGAATGTCGTGTGTACACTGAATGGGATACTTTTCAGCCAAGAAATAGATAAAATATTGTCATTAGTGGTGACATAAATGAACTTGGAAGACATTATGTGGAATGAAATAAGTCAGGTACAGGCAAATATCACATGACCTCACTCATGTGAATCTAAAATTATTTATCTCATTGACATAGAGAGTAGAATGGTTGTTACCAGTGTCTGGGGAAGGTATTGAAAGGAGATGGGAACAAGTTTGTGAAAAGATTTATAATTATAGTTAGATACAAGGAATAAGTTCTGATGTTCCAGTGTACAATAAAGTGATTACAGTTAACAATAATGTATACACAAAGAGGTAGAACAAAAGACTGAATATTTTCACCACCAAAAACACTATGTTACATATAATTATTATTTCAATTAAGCAAAACTTAAAAAAAAGTGTAGCCTGTGTGAAACTAATTTCTTATAAATCTTTCAGTATCATGTCAAATTTCAAAAGACATATATACCAAACTCCATATAGGAGAAAATTGAACAACAAAAAAAAATCTTTCAATAAATAAATGTAATTTTTTAAAGACCAACAATTCACTGCCAAGGATGCCAACAACTCAATTTCACATTAACTGTTGTGACATGATAAAAGATAACTTTCAAAATGATTTGGATTTCCAGATATTACTTGCTAGTGGTTACAGCATGGGTTCTGAAATCAGATGTGGCTGGGGGTACGGCTTATTGATAGAGCAATTGCCAAGCATGCACAAGATCCTGGGTTCACTTCCATCCCTTAGAAGACAAAACAGAACAACTACAGCAGCATCAATAACAACGTTTAGATGGCAACTTGGCTCAGCCCCTGGGCCAATCATTAAAACACTTTGTGTCTCCTTGCATCTTTGAAAATAACCTGTGAATATTTCAGGAACACATTTTTACAAAAAAAAGTGCTCAGTTCTCTGAAAAAAAATTCATTCTCACTTATTATTCATCATGTATTTATTAATAATTTACTATGTAGCAGACAGTATTCAGTCCTAAGAATCTAGAGAACAAGGAAGTACAGGGAGGAGTTTCAGGAATCAGAAGTGTGAAGTTGAAGTTGGTTTACATAGCCTTAAAGAGACATGGGACATCATGTTGTCTGCACAAACATTTTCTTTTTTTTTTTTTTTTTTGTTTGTTTGTCTCCCCCTACACAAGCAATAATTGAATAAAGTTAAAGAATAGAAAACCAGCTCACTATAAAGGAAAAAAAGTAGAAGCTAAATTTTAAATGTACTTTTGTGCTAACTTTACTCACTGAAGTGATAATCTAATTATTGGTGAATACTTCACGGTCTACTTATAAGCTTTAAGTCACATCCCTAGATTGCCTTTCTTTTCTTTTAAAAAATTTACTCGGTTCCTATAACTTTTAAATGCTGGTTGATCAAACCGTAAATATTAATAGGTTTTAGTTCTCCACAAAGTAATTGAAGGCACTATTGGACAAATTGTTCAAGGTGTTGTAAAATGTATTCAAAGAGCTTTAAAACAATGCAAACTGAGTATTCTACATGGTTTAGAGATGAGGAAACAATCTTCAACTTCCTTAATTCTGGACTTCTGCCTTGAAAGTTAAATTACTTAGCCACAAAGAGTTGAATTTCACAAGAGAAGAACATGTAGCAACTGGAACCCTCCCAAGTGTGAGAAATAAAAATAGAAAAAGATGAATCAAAGAATTAAAAAGAAGAACGGCGGTGCTCAATGGGAAGTAGTATATCATGGAGATGTGGCATTTTAGCTTCTGTCAATTGTAAAGTTCCATCTTATGTGTTTATAAACCACATTTGGTTTTTCAAAATCATTCTCTGTCATAATCTTTAAAGACACTCTCCCCTTAAAATATTCATTCTGCTTCAACTGTACAAAATAAAAGCAAAATACAAAGAATTTTCATTCTCCTTCAATCCTTTAGAAGCTAGAAATTTTGAGGATGAGAAAAAAAATAGCAGGATTTAGAGAGATTTTCAAGGCACTAAGAGTGCTCCCTAGAGAAGCCTGGTGAAAATCTTTGCAGCTACATTGTTTTCCAATCTTATAGGCTGCACCACTTTCTGTAGGTTTCCCTTCTCAAATGTAAACCTGACATTCTGTGGCAGTAAAGGTCAGGAAATCCTTGCAAGGGATGTCACAGTTATCAACTGAACATTTACACAAATCTGAATGGTATTTTTCCTTCAGAGCAAAGACAAGTTTTGTGAGATGGAATGTGTAAAACACTGATTAAAACACTGGGCTTTGAATTTAGACAGATCTGAGTTTTACTTCCTGATACAGCATTGAATATCTCTGTGAGCACCAGCAGGTTAACAAAGTTCTCATTCCTCTGTTACAAATTATTCCTTCTGCAGATTCCTTATCTGGTCAAAGTTGAAAGTGTTATTGCATTTAAAAGTACTTAGTATTGAAAGTCCTCCAAAATGTTGTTACTATACTTCTTAGGGTAAGTTTTCAAAAATGTTGTTAGCATTCTTATCATTCTGTTTTTAAATTTTCATTTTTGCCTAAATGTATATATTCAACTATCTTTTTTTAGCAAATTTCATTGTCATCCAGAGACAGAAGCAAGCAGAAGTAAAATCAATATGTGCTAGCTAGTTAACTTGAAAGAAGTAAAACAAACAAACAACAACAACAAAAAAAAAACCCTGTTTAAAAAAAAAAGAGAGAGAGAGAGAGGCTAAAGTAGGATGCTCACCAATTCAAGGTCAGCCTCAACAATTTAGCAACCCTATCTCAAAATTATAAATAATAAAAAGACTGGGGATATAGCTCAGTGACAAAGTACACATGGGGTCAATTTCACATATCAAAATAATAATAATAATAATAATAATAATAATAATAATAATAACAACAACAACAATATGTCCTTTTGAGGATACAATACATCTTTGAAGCTGGAAATCAAAGATGTTAATTTAATTTAGAAATGGAAAAGTCTCCCAAAAATATAAATATAATAGCTACACACACTCTACATTCTTTTTAAGGTCTAGAAGAAAAATTACTTGGGAAAAAAATTAAATAAGCTTATAATATAGATTTTTCAAACAACAAAAAAGAAAAAAAATGCAACTCATTTCTGGAAATGCTTTATTCTTATTGGCTGTCTATACCCAACATTGAATATTTTTTATTACATTATCATCCTGATCTCAGTTTCCCAGTATTATGTCACCATGTGAATAAGTTAAGAGTTGATTAAAAATATTCTTTTATAACCCAAGAGTCATATGCAACAGAAAAGAGAGGATTTTTTTTTTTTGTACCAGAGATTGAACTCAGGGGCACTTGGCCACTGAGTCACATATCCAGCCTTATTTTTTATTTTATTAAAAGACAGAGTCTCACTGAGTTGTTTAGCACCTCGCTTTTGCTAGGGCTGGCTTTGAACTTGTGATCCACCTGCCTCAGCCTCTGGAGCCACTGGGATTGCAGGCATGCATCACCATGCCCGGCAGAAAAGTAGAGTTTTAGCCACTGGCACAATACTTGTAGAAATTAAAAATATTATTATATGTCACTGAATTATACAAGTTGACAGTCAATATTTTGAGGCATTAGCAAGTGCTTTAGTCACTGTCTCCTGTACAAGTGGACAGACAGTACAATAATAATAAAATGATCAATAATGCAGGTGAATGATACGTGCTAGACAAGTATGTCAACTCAAACATTGAAACAAAAATAGATACATGTCAGAAAACATTCTTTTTTATGGATTATAATCTTTCTCTCAAAATTTCTTTGCATATAAACTCAAAGGCCAATGCAGCGCAGTTTTCTGGGAAACCTTGGACTGTCCCGGTTCTCACCCTTTTCCCCTTATAAAGTTACGGTAGAATATGTTGGGAATCAATATCCTTTGACAAGCTGGAGCTGGCAATAACAGCACGGACTCTGTTACAGTCTCTAGAAATAGGGTACTCTTCAATTCTTTGTCCTAGCTGTTCATGTTGCCTTCAGGAAATAAGTTGTAATGCCCAAGTAAGACTGTTTTTTAGGGTCCCTCAGCTCTAGTGCAAGTGGAGAGATTTCAGCGAAGACTCCATTCACCCAAGCGGCTTTGCTGAGGTTTGGAGGAACAGCTCATCATGAATTCCCGACCTCTGTTGTCCTATGATGCCTATCTGTATATAATAAATATGCTTCATTTAACTTGTGTCTGAATGTCCTATCTCATAGAACTCAGGCAAGTTGGGAGCCAGTACAAGGAAGCTGAGTCACAGTGTGATTGTTAAATCATTTGCTAGTTTTATTTTTAATTTGGGGGGAAGTTCTTTTTTCCATGAAGCATAGAGGTCACACTGATTTGCATTCCATCAAAAGTCTACTAGAGATCCCTTTTTTCTACATTCTTGTAACATTTGTTAACACTTGTTCACTTGTTTTCTTTTTCTGAGTAGGAGGGTAACAATTTTCCTTGAAAGGTATGAGGTCATACCTCATAATGGGTTTTTTTTTTCCTTTTATTTTTTTTCTTCTTTTTTTTTTTTTTAGTTGTTGATAGGCCTATATTTAATTTATCTATTTATATCTGGTGCTGAGAATCGAACCCAGTGCCTCACACATGTCAGACAGGTGTGCTACCACTGAGCCACACAACCTCAGCCCTCTCATTGTGCTTTTGATATGCATTTCCCTGATAATAAAGATGTTGAGCACTTTTTTTAATGTATGTTGGACCTGTGATGTGTGAATTTTTTTTTGTTTGTTTAGTTTAATTTGGGGAGTGTGTGTGTGTGTGTTAGATAGATTTTTAAACTTTTTATTTTTCTTTCCAGAAGTACCTATTTAGCTCCTTTCCTCATTTTAGATCAGATTATTGGGATTTTTAGTATTGAGTTGAATGAGGTTGAATGAGTTCCTTATACATTTCAGATATTGACTGAATGCTAATTTTTTTTTTTTTTTTTTTGCTATGCACAGGCGTCTTTGATATAAGTCTACTTGTCTATTGTAGCTTTTGTTACCCATACTTTGGGAGTAATAGCCAAACAATTATTTCCAAGATCGATATAAAAAAATCCCCATTTTACAGTTTCAAATATTATGCTTAAGTCCTCAGTGTATTTTGAGTTGATTTGGTATATGTTGTTTGAGAGGTGTCCAGTTTCACTTTTTGCTTATGAATATCCAGTTTCCCCTAAACACCATTTATTGAAATGACATTGTTTTCCTATTATATGTTCTAGGTACCTCTGTTGAAGATCAATTCATCATAAATGTGTGAGTATACTGCTGGGTTCTCTATTCTGCACCATTGGTCTATATGCCCATTATTATACCAGAATAATACTGTTTTGATTACTACACGATTATAATCTTGTGACATGGATCTAGGAAATCAGGTTCTTTTCCAAGGCCTAAGCAAAGTGACAGGGTTTATTAGAGTAATAGACTCTTGTCTTTAAATATATTGGTATCATAAATTACATTTATTGATTTCTGTATGTTGAACCAACCTTACATAGATGAGATAAAATTCACTTAGGCATGGTACACAATCTTTTTAAATTTTTTTGTATGCAATTCGCCACTATTATTTTTTTAGAATTTTTGCTATGATGTTCATCAAGAACATTGGTATGAAGTTTTCATTCTTGGGGCTGGAGTTGTGGCTCACTGGTTGAGTGCTTGCCTAGCATGCCTGAGGCACTGGGTTTGATCTCCAGCACCACATAAACAGATTAAATAAACAAAATTAAGTTATTAAAAAAAAGTTTCATTTTTTGGTGAGTCTTTGTCTGATATTGGTATCGTGGTCATATTGGTTTCATAGAATAGAGTTTGGAACAGCTTCATCCTATTCTATTTAATGGAATAATTTGAAGAAGATTGGTATTAGGTCTTTTTAAAGGTCTGCTACAATTTGACCCAGTTATCCCACTCCCTTGGTATATATTCAAAGAATTTAAAATCAGCATACTACCTTTACCTAGCTGCATCAATATTTATAGCAGCTCAATTCACAATAACTAAGCTATGGCACCAATCTAGGTGCCCTTCAATAAGTAAATGGATGAACACAATGTGGTGTATACACACAATGCTGTATTTCTCAGCCATTAAGAAGAATGACTTTATACATTTGCCAGCAAATGGATGGGTCTGGAGACTGTCATGCAAAGTGAAATAAGCCAGTTCCCAAAAGCCAAATGTCAAATGTTTTATCATAGGGGATTGAGGGGAAGAATAGGAGTTCAGTAGATTAGACAATGGGGAATGGAGGGAGAGGAGGGGTGGATAGCAAAAGGAAAGACAGTGGAATGAATGTAAGAAAATTTTTCCATGTACACATATGAAAACAACACAGGGAATCCCATCATCATGTACATCCATTAGAATGGGATGCTAACTAGAATAAGAGATATTCCATCTTGTATAATTTTATCAAAATGGATTCTACTGTCATGTATAATTAAAAGGAGCCAATAATTTAAAAATTAAAGAAAGACATAAGAAAAAATTACTGTGATTGACTGAGTCTCTTGCCTTTGCAGAAGGAGATGTTAGTATTTTAAGTGGAGACAGAGCAAGAACAGAAATAGTAAGTTTTAAATTATACACAGAAACATACACACACGAATATGGTGGTTCCTTAGGTTCTTCCATTTTTGAATATGGTTTAACTTCAAAATAGATTTGAAATGCCTGCCAGATGAGTATATCATGTTGTAGTTGACTTTACTAGCATGTCATATCTCCCTTGGTATCAGCAGAGGCAAGCCAGACTGAGATTTTATTTAAAGATAATAAAACATCAGGCATCAATGCCCACATTAAGCACTCTTACTCCTTGCCGACAGGAAATAAACTAATCATAGATAAAATGAGAACACATACTAATTGATTTCATCTTTCCTGAGGATTTTCAATAAAATGGATGCTGTCCTGAAATCATGACATCATTTGGGCTCTTTGCTGAATCATCCTTTTCTGCAGATCTACCACATTGCCTAACAAATGTAGGAATCCAACAGTTTTCTGTTGTATGTGGAATACCAAGAAACATTTAAGGACATAGATATAATCTTTGAAAGGAATAAATGTTGTGTGTTATTTGCCAGAAATTTCAGTATTATTTAATGTATTCAACTTGTGAACCATGGTATTCTAATCTTTGAATGTGAAATGTTATCACATAAAAAGTCCATTAGAGAACTTCAACCTTGTTCTTAGAATAAAAATGCAAATATGAATTTTTTTTTATCTGTACTGCTCTTTAAAGTAAATCTTAGCAAAAATGGAGGCCTGGTATCAGGTTAAAAAACAAAAGTGATCTAATACAGGCGAAGGCCATGTATGACTTTGCTGAAATAAAATTTGTTGTCGTAAGTATTTGAAATGAAAAAGAATATTCACCGTAAATATGTAGAACAAGATAGAAAGCCAGGTGCATTCTGATTCATGATGTTAATGATTCAGAAATAATGGTAATGAAACTAATGCAGGTGAAGTAAAGGACACTGATCAGAAGTGGTAATCGTTAGGAGATTTTGTATTCAATGATGATTTTTCCTTCAATTTTCCAAGTACAAATTTTTTTCCACAGAAATAAATATCTTTTGAGCTCTGTTTAAGAGATCATAAGGCTGAAAAATTTCATCTCCACTTCATGAGAAAAGAGATAAACAAATATGCTAGCACCAAAATTCTTTTTTTTTCCAAAAGAAAATCTTCAGATTCAACCTGATTATAGATGCCCCATCAGTAATACATCCCATCCCACCTAGATCTGCACCTGGTAACAATGCTTGATAAGCACAGCGTAAGAAAATCATTAAGAAAAGTTTAACATACAGTTTAGTATAAGAGTCAGGGAGGCATGGAAGACATTTTAGAAACATTTCTATCCAAATGGAATTCTAAAGGGTTTTGTCAGCTCACCAGAGTCAAGTTGTCCTTAAATGTTTGACTTTTAGAAGTACGTAGGCAAATCATAACTTCACCTTTATTTATAGAGCACGGATAAAAATTTGTCATAATTTATTTTCTTAAATCAAACTTTGTGGTTTCTAGGCTGAATAGATGCTTTAACATTGAAATTTGAAGTAAAGATAAAATTTTTCCAACATTATGCCTTCTCACTTTATCTTGATGTTTTATACACAATATTTAAGAAGTAGATAAAAGGTAATGAGATTCAGAAAACCCAATAAAATGTCTGGTACTTAATAAATTGAAGCTTTTAATAATATCAATTTTGGAAAAGTCCAATAATCAAATTAATTTTTTAGGGGGATTGAATTGATAGGCTGATAATGTTTAAGGACTATAAATTAATTTTGATAAATCTGCTTTCTTCAGAGCATCCAAACATCGTATGCAGCAATATAGTTTCAGTTGCATTGTTTTCCTCATTTTTGTTATTGGTGGTCAGAATACACAACATTTAAGGAGAAACAGAAAACTGTAAGTTTGTCTATGCCTTAGAGTGAAATTTTAAAGGTCAGATACACAATTTTATTATGTCAAAAGCTATTGACCTTGAACTAAAGCAATGACTAGTTATGGAAGATAGGACTGAATTGCAGAAATCATGGTAGATGGTATTCCAAGAAAGAAATTCAAAATAATTCACATTTCTAACAACATTGATTGTAAACACATTATCACTTCATATTCAGCCATGTGTCCTTTAATGATGGGGATACATTCTGATTAATGTGTTGTTAGGCAATTTTGAACATCATGGAGTGTATTTATACAAACCTAGATGGTTAGGCCAAACATTTGAACTGACTTTTTACAAATCAAGAGCTGTGTCAAACACAAGACATATGAGACATAATGGGGCACAATTTTGCAGTAAGAAAAGTGAGCTTTTTTTTAATAAGTATGAGGAGTATATGCTAAAATAATAATAAATAGTATATTGTAGTAAATACATGACACAGTAAAATAGACATGTGTTTTTATTATCAGGTTTGATTTTCTCTATGTAATTGCATATGCTATACTTCCACATGACCAGCAGCACTGGAATAATACATTGTGCTATGATGTTAAGATGACTGTGATGTTGCTAGGTGACAGAAAATTTTCAGCTCCTTTGTAATCTTATAGGACTATAATACTTATTAGTGGGAAGATGTATTTAGAATTGATGAAACACAATATCCCAATGTATGCAAGAACTAGAAGAGCTTCTCAGGGAACCACCAGGTTTTTAGAAGCATTCTTCTCCGTCCAGAAAAAAAACCATAATTTCCAAATCAGAAAAAAATCATAGTAAACATAGCACTTCACTCGTCTCTGCCATGACTGTGTAAATAATGCTTTGATAGAAAGCTGCCAAATCATAGAAGCAGTGAATGCAAACCTACGAATTCCTAGCCACAACGTGAATGTCAAAAACGGATACCTTTGCCTCTTTTTATTTTCTTATTTCACTCATGTTGGAATTCAAGTCTCTTTGCAGTGCATCTGACTCTCAGATTTCAATCACATGTGGAAAGCTAGCTGCAAAGGAACTTGGGATATAGAGTTTCAGCTGTCCTGTTTTTGCAGTGCAAAAAGACAAATTATAGAAGGTTAGAGTTTGCAAAGGTTGTTCACTGAGTCATATAAAGTGTTGGAAGTGAAAATGCGTGCCTAAATAGCCATATTCTGAATACTCCCTTCTATTTTTACTATCTTGTATGATAGTAAATTTTGAATGAGGATGAGGATGTGTGGTAGGTAAACTATGGCCCTCTCCAGAGATGCCCGCATCCTAAACCCTAGACCATGTGAGTACATTATGTTAAATGCAAAGTAAATTTAAGGTATCAATAGAATTGAAGTTGTTGATCAGTTGATCTTAAAATAGGCAGATTATCCTAGGTGGATGGATAAAATCAATGAAATTGCAAAAGATTTCAAAAGTGGAAGAAAGAGACAAATGAAGAAAATCAAAGGGGACTATAACTCTAAGTCAAACTGAGGTTTCACTGCTGGATTCAAGATGGAAAAAGGGACCACAAGTTAAGAAATGTGTGCAGCCTCTAGGAATTGGAAAGAGCAAAGAAATTGATTCTCCCCTACAGTTCCAAAAGGAACATAGTCCTATTAACTACTTGATTTTAGCTGGTCAGGTCTGTATTAGACTTATGGCCTACTGAACTATAAGAAAATAAAATTTTTACATCATTCTAAAATTCACTGTTTGTTAAAATGTTATAGTTGAAATAAAAAACTAATTCAGGAAGTAAACATCATAAGCCTTTGCTTAGTCACCTTTCAACCCATGTTTGTCAAATGATTACCATGTACAGGTGGTATTCTAGTTTCTTTAGAAAAGCATGGTGGGGTCTACGTTCTCAAGGACCTCAAAGCCCAGTGAGAAATAGAGACAGGGGTAAAGAGAGTGCCGCAGTATATTTCGATTGATTTTATAATAGCAAAAAGTACTGACACCAATTAGGAAGTTTCTAGAAAGCCTTTTCTCTATGCAAAGAATGCCTATTGTTGGCATTTTCTGAATTCTTACAGAGGCAAGGATAGGAGATAGGACAGAGTTCTGTTACCCAAGACAAAAAGAAAACTTGGTTTTATTTCCAGGCTGAGGTTTCAGATATTGGGCTAAATGTCTGAGAACAATAATGTCGTAACCTGTGTAACAGGCTTTCTATTGAGTTCATGCTCTAGCAAATAGAAGAACTTTTCCACAGCTTTTTAAAGGTGATGGATGATTTGCCACACTATTTAAAAAACAGTGGTAGACATCATGTACTTTGAAACATCTGTGATGTGCCTAAACCTGTCCTTCTGAGCCAAGGCTTTGTGAGACAGTGTTTCAGTCAATGTCAATACTTCAGGATTCTTTCCTAGTACAAATCATTTTGAAAACTTGAGTCTATAATCGCTCATCTACAGTATTGTCGTTGTGGCCCCCACTAAAGAATCCTCCCACCTCAATTTGTATAGTTAAAAGAATATGAATAAAAAGGGATGAGTAGCATCAAATCTGGAGAGCTAACAGACTGAAGGTACACCTACTGAAAAAGGACTTCTCCAATTGAATCATCATTAGCTACTTTTATGCTTGCTTATTCGAAAATCCAAATAATTGATCTGAATTTGACACGTGGGTTTTATTATTTTGATGGATTCTCATATGGGTTCTCTTTGATATGTTTGTTCATCATAGGTTCATAGAATATGCCATAAAAGTAATTATTCACCATAAGCTCACAAAATATAGATCAATGGCATATGTTTTAGTTTTTGGTACCCATTTTTAGTACTGATGTCCAAAGTCCTAAAATTAAAGACTCTCAAAATTCAGGAGATTTCCCCTTATAGATGTGGGCTCAGACTAACCAGATTTCAATTTTTACCCAGGCTCTTTCTTCCTGGGTGACCTTAAGCAAAATTTACTTGTTTAATTATCTTATATGCAAAACGAGATTAAAAAAATATATTCAAATATCCAGCAGGTATTTAAAAGGTGTTCAACATCACTAATCATCAGTGTTCCATAATGAGATATCACTTTATACTTGTTAGGATAGCAATTATTTTAAAAAACTAATTATTATCATTGTCAAGGATATGAAGAAATTAGAGTCCTTACAAATGGTTGGTGGGAATGTAAATTAGTAGAACCATTATGGAAAACAGTATTAAAACCCTTCAAAACATTAAAAATATGATGTTCATATAATCCCACAATTCTACATCTAGGTATATATCTAAAGAGCAATCTCTACCCCTATATTCATTATGGTATTATTCACAATAGCTAAGACAATAGCCACAGTAGCCAATATGTCAAGTGGAAAGTGGATAAAGAAAATGTAGTGTATACAGACAATAGATTACTATTCAAGCCTTAAATAAAGAAGGCTCTCCTGTTGTGTGTAACAACATGGATGGGCCCAGAGGGCATTATGCTAAGTGAAATGTCAGGCACAGAAAGACAAACACCATATGATTTCATTTCTATGTACAATCTAAAATAGTCAAACTCATAGAAGCAGAAAGCAGGATGGTGCTTGCAAGAGACTGGGGTGGGGAGAATGAGGTGGTGTTGTTTGTTTAAAGTATTTGTTGTGTCAATTACAAAAGATACATAAGAGGTCTACTTTATAGTATAGTGCCTATAGCTAATGTGTTGTATTGTATGCTTTAATATCTACTAAGAGGACAGAGCTATGTGAAGTGTTCTTGCCACATGAAATAGTAACAGTAAAGAGTCTGGGAGGAAACTTTAAAAGATGATAAATACATTCATGGCCTTCACAGTAGTGACGGTTTTATTGATGTCTACTCATCCCCAAACTCACTGACCTGTATACATTGAATATTCATGGCTGTTTATATGTCAATCATACCTCAACAAAATGATTTTTAAAAGTATTTGTCTTAGAGAATTTTTGAGGATAAAAATAAGTAAATATTGAATTTTACTTAGAATTTTGCCTGTCATATAATAAGCACTACAATTTGTCAAATAACAGGAGATGAATTAAAATTGCCTCAATTGCAGATAATGTATTAAAATTCTGTAGCCTTTGTTCTACTACTCTGTTCAAACACAGTCAGGGTATTTTCTTAAAATCTCTCCAGTCATTCATTTAATGTGAGAAGCTACTAAATGGTACCTCATAAAATGAATGCAGAATCTCAGGCTGCAGTTTAGTGGTAGAGTGCATGCTTAGCGTGGATAAAACCATGGATTCAATCCCCAGAACACACACACACACACACACACGAATTTTATGTAAAAATGTTTGAACTTCACAGAACCTAGAGTTTAGTGACAGGTGCAGATATTACACAAAGGATTACAAGAGTAATGATTGCTATGAAAGGGGAAGCACACAGGGCCTTGTAAGCAGATACATGATAGGATTTAATGAAATACAATTGAAGGTAAAAGGTAAAAAAATTTCAGCAAATCATCCAAAATATCATCAAAATTCAGAAACTGGCTATTCCATGAGGACTAAAGTACTGAGTTCATGACATGATATTAAGGTAGGTGTCATGATGAAATAGACTTTCTGACAAGTTCTTGTTATATTAAAACTAAATGTTTCTTATGCTACACTGAGCCCATTTTCTCAAGTATAGACTTTGGATACAGATCAGATACAAACATTGTTAAAAATAAAAGAAAACCAGGATTTGCCTTTATTTCTCAGATAGTGATATTCTATTCTTTTAAAGAAATTTTGCAAATTTTATAGAAAAAAAAAAACTTTTAAAGTAGCAGCTATTTAAGAAAAACAGATTTGGCTACAGAAAAAAAAAATAACCATGGGCAAAAAGACAATTTAACCTAAACATTTTAACTATAATTTAATTTAATATATATTATTATTAATTTAATATATATTATATAGTCATTAAATTTGAAAATTTCCAGTGAATTTAACAATTCTAAATAATGTAACCTCTAGTGGTGAGGTATCTTAAATATGCAATGAACTTTAAGAACAAATTGTTTATTCCTCTCCCATCAAGTAGATTTGAGAACAACTGCCCTTAGCTACATAATTAAGACTATACTCTAAGAAGTCATTTCCAAATTTCTCACATGGACAGAAAATCGAGCATCAATACTGAGTAGCCTGATCCACTCATATTAAAAGGTAAGTATGAAATCATCTAAAATCACTATTCTACACAGTAGTGTGATTCTATTTCTCTTCAACAATATGGATAATCAAGATTGATCGGGAAGCCTGGGCACAGTAGTTCACACCCCAGCTTCTCAGGAGGTAAGAGGGTCACGAGTTCCAAGCCAGCCTCAGCAAAGGAAAGGCACTAATCAACTCAGTGAGCCTCTGCCTCTAAATAAGATACAAAAAATAGGGCTGAGGATGTGGCTCAGTGATTGAGTGTCTCTGAGTCCCTGAATTCAATCCCAGATACAAAAAAAAAAAAAAATGTTAAGGAAGGACCACTTCTACTGGGCAATGTTCCACATCAAAGAGGAGAACACACTCCAGCTGGTAGAGGCAATAAGAAATTCGCTACAGGGTGTAAAATGCTTTACTGAATCACTAGGATGGCTGGAAAAAAATACAGATACAAGATTATGCTTTCAAGAAAGACTTCTAAAGCTTCAGTAGAGAATGGGCAAACAAAGCAACCACATTGCCTATGTTCAGAAAGTCATACATTGAATGGCAAACTGACTTTGTATGTGTTTCCTCTGGATTCACAGATCACCATTGCAATTAGGATGGCTCCTCCATGACTGAGACAGCACAATTCCTGCTTTCAGCTTTTGAATCATGCAATAATGGGAATGTTCAAAATACATGTCCTTCTGATGCTGCCCATTGGATAGTGGTAGCTCTGCTAAATTGTTCTGAAAAGATATAAATATGTAATTAAATAAGAAAATTTAAAGCCTCCATAACACTGCTCACAAGCAGAATCCTTGGAAACATCAAATGTGTAGCTTCTGCCACATTTTTTACTTTCCAGTAATGCATGGAGATATTTCCAAACTTCTTTGAAATCTTTCTTGCAAATAAATATAGAAATTTTTCAGTATCTGCAGTTCAGAAAATGTCACTACCAAGATGTACAAAATAATGTAATAAACCAACTCCCCAAATCACATATTTCCATACTGCGAGTGTAGCTGTTTTCTAGGAGATTAGTGTGTTTAATCTAATAGATATACCTTCTAAGCAATCTGAGCCATTTACAACCAATTCTTGTGAGAAATCATGAAGAGGAAAAATTGCCCTGTCTCAGAAAATTTATCCAAATCCATTGTTTCTCAATATAGATAGAGTTTAGATGAATGAATAATGGCTACAGGTGATAATTTTTCTATCATGA